>NW_008355789.1:9166253-9279765 GCF_000622305.1 Nannospalax galili
CAGAGCAGCGGGGGTGAGGGGGGACAGCAGCTAAGTCAGTGACGTGCTTGCTACGCAAGCCAAGAGGACAAGCAAGAGTCTGATCCCCAGAAGCATGTAAAAAGCTGGGCATGCAGTGCTTTTGTAATCCCAGCACCCGGGGAAGTGAAACCGGAGGATCCCTGGATCACTGACCAGCCTGGTCTAATCAGTGAACCTCACTCCCACTGAGAAACCCTGGCTCAAGAAACAAGGAGGGAGGCTGGGGATGCTCGGCAGTTAAGAACACTGACTTCTCTTGCAGAGGATTGGTTCCCAGCACCCACATGGCACCTAACAACAGTCTGTAACTCCAGTTCCAGGGATCTGACACCTTCTTCTGACCTCTGTGGGCATCGCATAATATGGGTGCACTTAACACCCACAAAGGCAATACACTCATACACATAAAAATAAATAAATAAGAAACAAAGACAGCATCCGTGGGATAGCACCTGAGGTCAACCTCTAGCTTTTATGCATGTGCACACGCATACGTGCATACATACACATACCTGTACACACACACATGAACAAACACACAAAAGAAAGAAAGACAAAGAGAAGTAAATCAGAGGCTGGAGAGATGACTCAGCGGTTAAGAGCACTGGCTGTTCTTTCAGAAGACCCAGGTTCAAATCCCAGCACCCACATGGCCGCTAACAACTGTCCGTAACTCCAGTTCCAGAGGATCTGACAGCCTCTTCTGTCCTCCTCAGGCATTGCATAACACGGGTGCACTTACACACGGGCCAGCAATACACATATACACATAAAATAAAAATAATAAATAAAAATTTAAAAAAGAGAAGTAAATCAAAGAGAACCATAGAAAAATTCTGTGCTCATGCTAAGTCTGTTTCCTCTCCCTGGAAAAGCCATCTCATGACTCAGAGGCATGGCACAACCCCCATCTCCTTCTATCACCCCAGTCAGAATGCCAGAAACCCAAGGCCAGACAACCAGCCTGCTTTTCTGTCTAAAATTACCACATGGAGGGCTGGAGAGGTGGTCAGCGGTTAAGAGCACTGGCTGCTCTTGCAGAGGACCCGGGTTCGATTCCCAGCACCCACATGGTGGCTATGATCCATCCTTAATGCCAGTTCCAGGGGAATCCAACACCCTCTTCTGACCTCTGTGGCATTGCATGACACGGGTGCACTCACATACATGCAGGCAATACATATATACACATAAAATAAGAATAATAAATAAAATATAAAAAAATAAAATAACCACATGGTGGCTGCAGTGTGCCTCCTGGGTGCAGGGAGGGATGACAGAAGCCTGGTGACAAGGGGCAGTATCATTATGTCCCTACTGCTCTAAGTGGGCCACCCCACTGAGATGGTATCAGGCAATACTTCTAAGTGTCTGCAAGGGAGGAGCCATGGGGAGGGGACGCCTCTACCCTGCAGTGCCCCAGGAAAGGCTGCTGGTTCCTAATCGCCTTCTGTGGGTTCTCATAAGCACCTCGAATATGCCATCTTCCTTCAAGAACACATGGCAATTAGAAATGGGGTTTTAGACCGTGGCGGGGAGCCGTCCCTTGCACACACATGTGGCTCAAATGTGAATTTAAAAGGCAATTAAGAGGATAGGCAGTTTGGTGCCACCGGCTTCTCAGGGGGTGAGGAAAACAGCAAATGCTCATTTTAGGGCTCTGGGTGGCAATCACTACCCACTTCCAGTGCATTCAGTCATCACCATGACAACACAAAAGTCTTCCTTCCTCTGTGGCAAAGACAATGGAAATTTTAATTAAGGCCATTCTTTCTTTCCCCCCGCCCCGCCCACCAGTTGGAAGAAAATATCCACGAAATGTTACCCAGAAATACATGACCAGGAACAGTTTCAGAATTCCAAAATGTTTTCACTGCTTTTCATGAAGTCACATGACCCCATCCCCTAGATCGTCAAAGTCCATCTCGCCTGTAACAACTTCGTTTCCATAGATCTCATGATTTTAGACTTGTTTGGATCTTTTTAAAAAACATTACAAAGCTGCATAAACATTCCAATTAAATTTTCTGGCTACAATTGGGAACAGGATTTTAGTTATTAGTTCAGTCATGAAATTCAAAAGGTCTGGTACATTTTCATAGAGTAGTTGCAATAAACTCTGAGAAGGGCCAGGCAAGGTGGCACACACCTTTAATCCCAGCACTCCAGACACAGAGGCAGGAGGACCTCTGTGAGTTCAAGGCCAGCCTGGTCTAAGTAATGAGGTCCAGGTCAACTGGGGCTACAGGGAGACCCTATCTCAAAAAGACCAAAAAACCCCACAAAACCCTCTGAGAAGGACCCAGATTAGACCAGAATGTTAAGTGGCCTTCACACGGGAAGAGATCTGGATTTGAATCCCTGCAGTGCATCGCTGTGTGATTCTGAGCTATTTAATGAGGAGGTCCTGCTTCCTCACTGAAGACAGAAGTAGGAAAAGTCACTTTGAAACAGATCAGTGGAAGCAATGAAGACTGTAATACACCAGCCCTTTGCGAGCCCTTAGTGAGCTGCCAGCAATAGCAAAAGAAAGAAAAAAAAGAAAGGTTGTGATTATTCTGTCTTCTTTTGCCCCCAAATAATAAAGGAGTACCTGCCCCGACTTCCTAGGAAATGTACCTGGTGTGTACTGTTCCTCTCCCTCTTCCATCCTAAACCCAGGCTCTAGTTATCTCTCACTGAACTATCCTCTAGCTCTTACCCTTCCAGATCCTTCTCTCCAGCTCCTGGCCCTCAGGACCACCCAGCCCATATCCTAACCTGAGACCTGGGCTGCTCACCTCTGTCTGTGTGACCCTTCATTAGAATTTTCAGGGGTAAATGGGGCTTTACTGAAAAACACTTTTAAAAGGCCTTTTAAATTATTTAAACAATTTAAACAAAACAATCAGTTTTATTCTGATTGTACCACAGCACATTCTGCCCTTAAACATGCAGCTGAATCACAATAAATTGCCCCCTGTGCTGACCCATAAATCCTGTTTAAAAAACACATACATGGCCCATTCTGCCCTTATCAGAGGAGGAGAGGAGGGGGCACAGAAAGTCTCATTCTGCTAAGGCCTTGTAACTTTCATGAGGTGTTTAACTAGGCTGCAAGTAGACGATGAAATGCCAGCTGAAGTAATTCTACTTGGACAATAAAATGAAACAAATTACCTAGGAGCCACACACACTGCTACAGTTCTTCTTTCACTCCTGTCCAACTTGCTGGTCTCTTCCTTTTACTATGATTTGACCTGACTACTCAGAGCTCTGCCACTGCCTACACCTTCCCTTATTACAAAGTTACAGGAAAGTTTCTACAAATCAGACAATGTGAAAAATTGATCATGGTCCTTAGCAGTAAAGTAGGTGTTGCTAACTTTGTGGACAACCACTTATGGGGTCAGTCACCACCACCACCACCACCACCCCCAAACAAAACAAAACAACTATTTTCCTAGAATAGAAATTCTCAAACTGGAGCTGGGCATATTTTAATTCAAGCACTTGGGAGGCAGAGGCAGGTAGATCTCTGTGTGATCGAGGCCAACCTGGTCTACATAGCAAGTTCTAGGCCAGCTGGGGCTACAGGGAGACCCTGCCTCAAAAGGACAAAAAGAAAAAAAAAATTCTCAAACTGAAGGTCAACTGGCTCACTGTGTTACAAAAAATATACACACACATACATATACAAGAAAAGAAGCTGGCAGGGGAATCACCTCCAGGCCCACCAATAAGACTAAATTTTTGATTTTGTGCTAAAGCAAGTTGATTTTTCTAGTACTCTGGCGAGGATCAACTAACATAAGTCACAAGTTTAGAAAGCAGTATGGTGTTTATCCACACTCCTCTGAACTTTACCATTAGCATTAACTTCTTTAGGCATTGTCCTTCCCAGCAAAAAAGTGCATGTACTCCAACCCAAAGGTCTGCATCAAAGGTTTGTTGGTGCAAGGTGTGTTTTGAACAGCTTTATTGGGATACTGATCATGAATCAAGCAACTTGCCTATTTTAAAACTTCAATACAGCTGGGTGTGGTGCCTTTGATCCCAACACTCAGGAAGCAGAGGCAGGCAGATGGAGGCCAGCCTGGTCTACATTATGTGTTCCAGGCCAACCTGGGTGGCAGAGAGACCCTATCTCAAAAAGGAAAAAAAAAAAAAAGTTCAATACAACTGCTTTCAGAACATTCAAAGTTGTACAGCCAGTACCTCAATCAATTTAGCACTAAAAAAAAGTGCCCCGCTCCACCCCTCCCAAAGACAGGAGGATTGCTTGAGTGCAGGAACAGCTTGGTCAGCAGCCAGAAACCATCCTAAAACAAAGTCCCAGCCAGGTGTGGTGGTGCATGCTTTTAATCCCAGCACTCAGGAGACAGAGGCAGGCAGATCTCTGGGAGATCGAGGCCAGCCTGTTCTACATGGTGAGTCCCAGGCCACCTGGGGCTATAGGGAGACCCTCATCTCAACCATCCCCCTGAAAAGTCCCCCTACTCAACCTCCCAGCCATCACCCTTCACTGCAGCCCTACACAAGCACTGACCTACTTTCTATGTTCCTGGAGTTTTCTTCTTCTGAACACTTGGTATTACTAGGACGACACGTTATATCATCTGTGTGGCTGGCTTTTTACTTAGCATGAACTTTTCAAGGCTCATCATTGTTGTAACATTACCAATATTTCATCCCTTTTTATTGCCAGGTAATATTCCATTGTTCAGATAGATCACATTTTACCACTCTGCTAGCAGACCTTTGGGTTGGAGAACATTCACTTTTTAGGGTGTTAGGAGCAATGTGTATGCAGATTTTTGCAGGAACCTATATTCTCATTTCTCCTGGGAATGGAATTCAACAGTCTTATGGAAATTCTACATTTAAACTTTTGAGAAGCAGCATATGGCTTCCACAGTAGCCCCACCAGGCAGCACCTGACAACAGTGCCTCAGTGCTCTACATGGGCACCAGCACCAGTCAACCACCCACGCAGTACCCCCCACCTTCCACATCCTCATTCACTCAACCAGGATTCAAGTGTTAAATTCTGAAAATAATGATTCCTAGGTTTGAAATTGCTTGCTGTTCTAAGCTGTGTGATAACATCTTGCACTATCTGCTTCATCCCATACCCCAGATATGAATCACCCTTTGTCCAGTGTACCTAGGATGTATATACAACCATTAATCGCCAAGCACCATCTAGGTTATCAAATGAACTATCCTGATACCACAACTCACGTGTTTAAGTAGCCCACATTTCACCTAATGACAGACACAAAGAACAGGAAGAGTGATAAAAGCTGGGCTTAGTGGTACCCACCCATGATCTCCAGCTACCTGGGTGGCTGAGGGAGGAGAATCACAAGCTCAAGGTTAGCCTGGGCTATACAGGGAGTGTTGGTGGGAAGGAGGCAGCAGGGCATCAAGCACGGAAGGACAGACGCACTGGTGCTATACGGCAGCACTGCAGGACACACAGAAGAGATCCTCGGTTAATGATGCTCAGCATCTTCCCACGTGCTTAGTGGACTTGCTTTATCTTCACTCTACAAGTCCTCTGGACAGGACCACACCTGAGTTCAAATGTTCCCTAGAGCGGAACTGTCTTAGGCAAGTCACTTAGTTCTTATTACCTCCAGATTTCTAGTCTGCAATGTGCAAATAGCACAGCTAGGCATGTGTGGCCAGCAAGTAACAGTTAACTAACAACAAACGTAGGTAACACTTTGTAATCCATGCATTCTCTGAAACAATTCTTCCAACAGAGGCTAAGATCTGCGAGGCAAGGAGCACAGGAGCACCAGGAGCACCGGGAGCACAGGGAGCACAGGAGCACAAGGAGCACAGGAGCACAGGGAGCACAGGGAACACAGGGAGCACAGGAGCACAGGGAGCACAGGAGCACAGAGAGCATAGGAGCACAGGGAGCACAAGGAGCACAGGAGCACAGGAAGCACAGGAGCACAGGAGCACAGGGAGCACAGGGAGCACAGGAGCACAGGAATTGTAGGGAGCACAGGAGCAAAGGGAGCACAGGAGCACAAGGAGCACAGGGAGCACAGGAGCACAAGGCAAGAAGAGCTGAAGGGGGAGGAAAATGAAACGTGCAGAGGACCACTTTCCATCCTCGAGCTGCCACTGCCAATGCCAGTTCTGAGCTTGTTCCTCCACTTTCTGATCGTGACACAGACACCTAACCCATTGCATTAAACCCATTTCTGTTTAGAATGGCTTGTGTAGTTCGGCAAGATGGCTCAGTGGGTAAGGACACCTGCCAAAGAGCCTGATAGCCTGAATTCAATCCCCGGGAACCACACAATGGAAGGAGAGAACCAACTTCTGCAATTTGTCCTCTGACCTCTACATATACATTGTTGGCATAACACTGCCTCCCACAACATATATACATACATACATACATACATACATACATACATACAAAAAAATAAATGTAGTAAAAAGTTTTAGAGTAGCTTATGTATTTCCTGTTACTCTCACTGAATTCTGGCTGAACAGGAAGGAAGCAGAACTTAGTTGCTGGTCATCACTATAGCCTGTGCACCGAGCAACATACGATGTCAGGCGGCCCATAACTGGGTGAACCAGTTAACAAGTCAGGAGGGTGAATGGACAACCGGAGCACGTCTGAGCTGCACGCCCAGGTGGGTGAAGGAGTCCTTTCCCCAGAGGCTCCTGGAAAAGGCCTTCAGGAACGCCAGAAGGCTGGCAGCTGGGCTCCCGACCCTCCAAGGCACAGACGTCAGGACATTTTTCATTTCTCCTCTTTGTTGCCAACACTCAGGGATTATGGGTTCTAAAGAACGAATGTTGCTTTCTTCTGTTACTTCTTCAGCTTTGGGGTAGAGGGGTGTAGGAGGCCTCCACGCACGCTTATTGGCATATAAATAGCTCACAGCAGAAAGGGAAGTGGAGCCAGTAGTTCCAAATTCAAAATAAAGACAGGCTGTTCTGACAGGGTCCAAATTACAGAGTGCTGCAGGTAGGAATAAAGAAAGACACTCCACAGACACATTCTGTTTTGCCATTCAACTCCAAAAGAGAGTCAAGCCAAAGAAAAAAGCCACCTTCTGGCCACCCACAAACTGCTTTGGTTCTAGTAGCCATTTGCTTGGGCAGTGCATAGTCAGAGAGCAATCAGCCTCTCTGGCTTTTGTTCTTCTCTCCAGGTTCCCTGCCTCAGAGACCAGAAAGGTACTGCTGCCGTGATTCCTCAGCAAGCACAGAGCGAGCACTACATTCTGTCGTACAACTGTGCAAATCACTACCACACTACCCCCGGTATTCTTCACATTCAAAATGGCAGGCCCTTATCCCAAAACCTTAACGCTGCTGGAGTGTGCCAGACATGCATTTTTCGGTTCATTCTGGGGTCCCTCTGGACAGGCCTTCACTGCCTTCAAATAACCCTTGTTTCTTTGTGTCATCATTTGTTGACATTACTCCCACAACAACTTCTATTCACTAGACATGAGCAAATGCTGAGTGCCTACTGTGTACCCATCCATCAGGAATATAAAACCTCAAATGCCACCACAAGTTATTCTTTCAAATCAACATTTCTAGAGTCTGCTGCGTAAGTCTGTTTCACGGCATTATTTTTACAATGAAAAGAATGAGTTTCCTGTCGAACCATTAGAGAAGGTGTTTGGTGAAACACCAAATGTGGTGTTTCAACTTGACTGAATGCAGTACAGATTCTAAGCTTAGCAAATGCTTACATAATGAAAACCAGACAAAGTCTACATTATATATAAAACATCATCTCCCAGAGGGTAAGAACCCACTGCTGAAGACACCACGCACTCTGAATGCAGATCATCGAGAGATCAATCTGGAGCAGAGCTGGGAGCTTCCTCCATGCAGGCCAACTTCTATAGAGTCAAAGCTGCTATGCAGACTTCTGGGGAAGAAAGCCCTCGATGGTCTTACCCAGCCGTGCGTGGACCCTGTGTGCCACCATACCAACCTGCCAGGCAAGATGCGTTGGGTGGTGCAACAGCTGTTGTGGGGATAACCAACCACTTTCTGATTAGACTTGAGGCCTTTACCACAGGAGGACTTCATGCCTGATACTATAAGCCATAACCCCCAGAAGAAAACCTACTACTATTGTTTTGCTAAATGAATAGTTGGTAAACTGCCATCTAAGTATTTATGTTTGTAGCCAAAGATTAGTGTTCTTCTCAACTTTGGTCAGAGAAGAATCTTTTTGCCATGAGCAATGGTTAATATAGAGATTCAGGTCAAGGTACTGAGAGTAAGGGACTGTTGAGTGCTCAGTCCTGGGACATCTGTATCACGCACCCACACTCACACACGCCAAGGCTCAGAGAACATCCCAGAAGAAGGGACAGAAAGAATGTAAGTAGGAGCTAGAGGATGGCGGGGAGGGGTGCTTCGAAACATTGTGTCTAGATAGGACACGGTCACTACACTCAGGAGCGCACAGCAGCTGTGGTTACCTGTACAACATCACACCTGTCAACACTGCAGCATGGATGGAAGAGGGGTCCCTAAGGCCCAACCTCTAGCTGAGGAGCTACTGACAGTTCATGGCTGCTGGGGGAGGGGAGAGTCATTTTTCTTCAGTCGACAGCCTGGTATGACAGCCTGGTACGTTGCCCGCGTTCATGCAAACAACCCTAATTAAACTCAATGGGCTGTTTAAAAACAGACATGGAAGTGGTGTGGGGAGAGGGACTCACTGGGAAGGAGATCAAGAGGGAAGGGGATAAGCAAGGGGAATAGGGAAGCATGGTAAAAGACAGTATGCACAAGTAGGAAACGGCCAAAAGGTAAGTGAAATGCATTACATATGTAACCTCAACAATGCTTGTAAAATGCAAGAATGAATAATGGAGGGACAATAGGCCAAAATGCTAATTCTACGATTCTGGACAATACCTCTTCTGCCTGCTTCTCTAAATACGCATGCATGAAGCCCTGGGTTTGATTCCCAGCACCACATAAGCCAGGTGTGGTAGTGCAGGCCTGCAATCCCAGCACCTGGGAAGTAGAGGCAGAAGGATCAGGAAGGAGTTCAAGGTCATCCTCAGCTACATAGGAGCTTGAGGCCAGCCTGGAGACCCAGGGGAGGGAGGGAAAGGAGAGAGGGAAGGAAGGAAGGAGCAAAAACATGTAGCAATTACCTATAAAACGCTGCCATTGTTACTAATTTGACATTTGCCTGTTACTTATGTAAGAATAAAAGTTCATAAATACATTTTGCATGTATTGCTTAAAACGGGGAAGAACATGAAATGTTTAGACAAGTGGGGAAGGTGCACCAAGAGACGCTATGTACGACGCTTGGCCGCAGGTCCTCGCGCTGCCGTGCACCATCACGCTGTTCCCTGTTAAGCACGCCTACTCAAAAGACAGCACGGTTCCCACCCTGCTCCTAGAGCTCCAGAAGAGACATGAGATGAAATGGGAAGCTGCTTTGCCTGTTTATTCATTATTTAGGGGTATTCACAGCAACTCCCCTGTCTCAGCGGTCTAAGTGCTAGGACTGTGGGTGTGAGCTGCCGAGTCTGCCTTCCTCTTCTAGTCCTCGGCTTTTCCTATTATAGCTACTCCACCATCAGAGAGGGAAAAAAAAAAAAAAGAATTGTAAAGTTCTGTGCTTTTAAGGTCACCAAAACCCAAAGCATCTGTCAGACAAGGTCCCTTTAAGCAATCCATCCTAACCCTTATCCCCAGGCTGTCCTGAGGGAACAGCAGGCTGCAGCTCTGAGCATAGGAAGGAATCCTGGGTCCCAGGCAGCTCCCGTGAGCATCTTCTCCAGGACAGAAAAGCAGAAATCCCCCTGAAGGGCAGAGTGGCTCCACGGAACAAAGGCTGCCTGAGAGGGCCTCCAAGGGCCAGTCCTTCCCAGTCATCCCCAGTGCTTCACCTGGCTTTATTTTATCTCCCGCGAAAGACTTTCCCCAGGCTTCTGCTCCACCTCCTTCCAAACTCTGAGAGTCATGGACCAGGCAGGGCAATCAGCCAGTCAGTCAGACCCCTGAACTCCATGTGCTCTGGGCAGCAGAGTGAGTCCATGTGCCCAAACAAAACACAAGCCCAACCCACATGACTGGGGCTCTTCTAAGGGGAGAAAATTCTGACAGCTGGGAGACTAGGGCAGTTGAAGTCTGCAAGTCAAGGAGAGTCTCTGAGAAGACCCTACCTACCAACACCTTGGCTTTTAGCCTCCAGACTAAGGACATAAGAGTCTGGCTTAAGCCACCCAGTCTGTGGCATTCTGTGATGACGACCCAGACAAACATAGGAACCTCGAGGCACCAACTGCCTGGGGTGGCGGGAGTTGCAGGTGGGTGGCTGTGGCTGGAATGAGGCCAAGTGGGCTTTGTGAGCTAGACGATGCTGATTCTCATTTCTCATGCTCTGTGACTTCCAGTGTGTCATTTAACCTGTTTCCACACTTACAAAATGGAGAGAGGCACAGTGCCTCCCCCTGTGGGGTGTTCTAAACATGGTGTGCATCCGGCTGGCCACCACAGGCCCTGGTGATTAGTAAGTACTCTACAATAAGCATCAGTCACACTACTGATTAGTATGAGCAGTCATGTCATCAGAGGGATTCTCCATGGGAGACACTGTGGCCAAGGAACGTGGTTTGAGGCTACAAAGAAGTAAAAAGGCGCCTTGGCTTCTCCTCCGCTGCAGCACGGTCCCACAGAAGCTGAGCCCCTTTCTGTTCCTGCTTGCCCCTCAAGATGTCCTAGAAACCAGTGATAATCACCCACGTGTACTGTGTATTCTGGGGAAAGTCCATCCCTAAATTACTGAGCAGAAAGACCATGTCACAAGGTCTCCACAGCAACACTGGAGAGGAAGAAAGCAGCCGTAGCAGCCGGCAGCATACCCTCCCCACCCTGACAGAGCAACTGGACAGGTGTGCGAGTCACACCCAGGGCCTGGGGACCTAGAGAACCTGGGCCCTTCCTTCTCCCTCTTCCCTCTGATACCTTGGTGTTCCCTCTGTGGGCTGGGCTTCCTCACCTGCTCATGGAGACTGCTCAAGCTGTGTACCTAGGAGCATCTCTCCGCAGGCTGTGCTGGCTTCTCACCTCAGTTCTGGCCTCACACACCTCACTGAGAGCCAGCATCAGGGGAGAAAAGCTGTCACTGGTTTTGCGTTTCATAAAACATTTGACAACCTTCCAGAAACTCATCATAAAAAGAACTGTCTCTTGCCAATCAGAGGAAAAATCAACCATTCTTGCAGAGACAAAGGTCCTGGGAAAGGTCTTGTAATAATCACCAAGAAATGGGAGATTAAACTTAAACTGAGAAGTAGGAAGATTAACTTTACAGGCAGAACAATGACTTGGGTAATACACTTGGCCAAATACGCATCTAAATGACTGAGCTGAGCTCTGCACTTTTAAATCTGCAAAAATCTCAAGTGCTGGTAATTAGACCTGAATCTCACCACTGCCACTTAATAGATGAGTAATGTTTTATAAACATTTCCACATGCAAGGTGTCACTTAATTCTCATTGACAACAAACATTTCTTTCCATCATAATCAGCTAATGCAAGGCACTAGAGAAGGTTAAGTGACTTGTCCAAGATCGCACAGCTGCGAAGCACAGGGCTGGCAGGGAAGCCACAGACCGCAGTCCAAAGCCAGGGGTCTTTCCAAACTGATTTATGCCTTCTCTCCATGGGCCAAGAGGCAGATGAGAAGAAAGCTGAGATTCAGTGTGAATCTGTTTATGTGAGCAACCCAGCAGATTCGCCAAGCTGAAGAGAAGCCAATCACACAAATCTAAAAAGTCAAGTCCCCAAACACAGACGGCACAGGAAGCTGCTAGGGAACATCCCTGAGCCACGGCTTCTCCCACGAAACCAGTGTTCTTGACGGGGACGATTTTGCCCCCACGGGGAATCTGACAATGCTGGAGACACTTTTTCATGGCTACAGGTAGGAGAGGCTACTGGTGTCCAAGCAGAAGACCAGAGATGCCGAAAGCCATTACTCAAGGTAGAGGACAGCTCCCCACAACAGAGAATAATCTGGTTCCAGACAACGATCTCAGCAAATCAGAGCAGCCCAACACTGGGCCATGCCTTGCAAAGACGGACACTCTCTGTGAGTTTGAGGTAGCCGTGCTAGCCCTGTGGACTAGGTTCCGGTTCTTTCTGGCTTGGTTCCAGCTCAAATTCACTGTGTAAACTTGAACAAGTCACATTTCTCTATTTTTTTAAATTTTATTATTTTTATTTTATGTGTATGAGGGTATTGCCTGCATGTATGTGAGTGCACCTGTGTTGTGCAATGAATGCCGCAGAGGTCAGAAGAGGGCTTTGGATTCCTCTGGAACTGGATATTAAGAACGGTCTGTAGCCGCCATGTGGGTGCTGGGAATCGGGTGCTGGGAATTGAACCTGGGTCCTCTGCAAGAGCAGTCAGTGCTCTCAACTGCTGAGCCATCTCTCCAGCCCCATCACATTTCTCTTTTTATAAGAGGGAGGGAGGATACACAGTGATTCTCAAACACTGCTGTATTGGACAACCACCTGGGAAGCTCCCTGTGATACAAATTCCATTCCCAGAGATTCTGCAGTATTAACCAGCACCCTGCCCCCATCTGTTATAGGTGATTTGCAAGCTGTAGTGTGAACGGCATGAGGAAATTCACGTTTCAGAGCTTTTTCTAAGATTAGCAAGTCTGGAGAATGGCCAGGACCCCAGGGGCTAGCCTAGGGCTGAGAGTGACAGGGCTCTCTTCGGGGAGTGCTGAGTTCCCCAAGGCTGGGAAGGTGGGGCATAACCCAGTGGAAGACAAATCAGGAGCAGCTGTATCACACCTGAGGTCACTGCACAGCAAAGATCAGGCCACAAGTACCAGAAGAGAGTAGGGAAGGATGCAGGAGCCATGAAGGAGGACAGCCAGGCTCCAGTCATGGACAGGATCCCACTGAGAAACCCAAGCACGGCAAAGGGGCGTTCTTCCACCCTGGCAAGGCCTTTCCCCTCATTAACTCTTTTGAGGAAAAGTGTCTACAACATTCTTCAGGAAAACTGGCAGCCCGGGAATCCCAGCCTGGAGGAATGGCAGGGAGCCATGCTGCGAGCACCTGATCCTTTGACTTATCTTTCCTCTAAGACAGCAACTCAAAAGTCACCATCCGCTATGGACAGCTCTGTCCACACTCCTCACAAGAGACTCCAAAAAGGTGTTTTTTAAAATCCAGGCCCTAAGTAAAGAGCCACATATAAGCAGACACATACCCTATTTCTTTCATCTTGACCTGCACTACAGCACCTGGAATCCTGCCTACATCACCTGCTCAGTTACAGGGCAGAGACAGCCAGGGTGGCCTATACAGCAGCTCCACAGAGGTATGTTAGCAAACTGACCCACCGGGGAAAGGCTGGGCACCGGCCCTTGTCTGTCACTTTTCCTCTCTTCCTGAGAGGTTTGGAGCACTTTCTGCTGCGGGCTTCTCTTCCAACACCCAGTTCCCCATCGGGGACACTATGATGGGATGTGGCAGGCACACCTTGCTCCTTATGCTAGGAGACTCACCCCTGCGATGTTTTGGAAACGAGGCCCCAATCCAGAGCAGAGAGATGAGAACCTCTGGAACCAGGTCCCAGGCATCTCCTCCCCCGGGATTCTAAGTGCAGCCAGGGATGGCATTCAGCAGCTTGGGCCTAGCAGTGCAGACCTTGGACTCTAATTTGAGGGGCTAAGCACCGAGGACATTCAACATCAAAGCAAATCTGGGCTGGCAAAGAAGGGAGCAGAAAGGCACGTGTTCGGTAGGAGGAAGAGCAGCCTGACAAGGCCAGTAGGAGCGGGGGCTGCTTCTTTACCAGGTGCACAAGATGCCAGGTGTGCCTCCTCTGAGATGCTGGGTCTAATTCAATTCCGTACTACACCGTGCCAGGCACCGAAGGGGGGAACCGCAGTGTTAAGAGCTAGGCATCTCCTCTTAAGAATGTTCACCCAATGGCAGTGCTGGGTTCAGCAGAAGGTGGATCTGCTGGTGCTGAGGGAGGAAAGGTAGCACTCAGATAGAGGAGGTCGGTCAGCCTGAGCCAGGTCGCTGAGGGGCTGAAGGCACTGGCTCCGCCTCCTACCACAGGCTACTCCCACAGGGGCTAGAGGCCTCCACCCCCAAGCTCTTTCCCAGGAGACTGGCTCCACCCTGCTGGGATGCTGCCAGGCAGCTCTGAAATGCCCAAATAAGGGACAAAGGAACCTGTTGCGGCACATGAAGCGGCAGTTTTCAGCATTTCCTCCCTTCCAAATTAGCACGCTGCTGTGTGGCTATGAAGCTGGCTCTGGATGAAGGACACCGGCTGAGAGAGGTGGCCCAGGCTCTTCCAAAAGGCCCAGCTGCTGTTTGGCAAAGGTGGGTGGCAGGCTGGGACCCTGGCCTCCTACACTGGCAACCAGCTGTCCCGGGCGAAGAATGCCCTCGATGCTCCTCCCTGCGGGCCATCCTCCCTTACCACACGGATGGCTCAGCCAATGTCCTCAGGAGTGAGAGGATTCATCTGCAGCCCCAGCCACATCTTCTGTCACAGAATGAATCTGATAGACCCGCAGTGCTGACAGGAGAGCACAGCTCTGCATGCTAATGGCCCCCACGAGCTCTGCAGAGGGCACGGGGAGGCCTCCACGACACAGCTCTCCAGACGCAGAAGCCCTACCTGGTGTTATCAGTGGCAACTCGATGCACAGACCGCCCTCCCAGTCGAGACAGCATTAGCCAGAGACCCTCAAGTTTCCTCCACCGTAACATAAGGCTGCTGGCCGGAGTCGAGCCAGACCGCATGAAGATGGTGTATAGCTCTGCTCTGCTCTGCTCTGCTCTGCTCCACTGAGGGGAACCAGTAGCCGATGAGGACTTAAAAAACGCAGCAGATGAGATTTGGGTTAGATTCACGGGAGAACTTCCTGCCTGGGAGGGAAGCACTGGAAGGGCTGACCCATTACTTAAATTTCACTGGGGAATCACAACAGGCTGATTGTACTGTCGGCCAGAAAGCCGGCAAGTGGTGAGGAGGCAGCATCAGTGCACAATGGTCACAGGCAGGGCCTCACCCAGACTGCCCAGAGCCAGCTCATCACCATGACTCCTTTGCTTTCTAACGCGAGGTAAATTGCATGACCCACTGCCATGTGCCGAAATGCGCCCATCTTCGAACTCGGAATTCAAGCTCAAGGAATCTAATCGAAGAAAAAGCCAGATATTTTATGTATTTTAGGAGAAAGGTGCTTATGTAAGTGAAGAAAATTACAGCACATGTACGGCAACAACTATTATGAATCACATAAAAATGCTTCCGAGAGGAGCTGGAGAGATGACTCAACAGGTAAGAGCTGCTCTTGCAGAGGACCCAGGTTCAAGTCCCAGCACCCACATGACAGCTGACAACCATCTGTAACTCTAGTTCCAGAGGATCCAATGCCCTCTTCTGACCTCTGTAAGCACTGCAATGAGGTGGTGCGCATTCACATACATGTAGGCAAAAACTCACACACAAAAAATAAAAATAATCAAAATGACTGGGCTGTATAAGTGAATAAAGCATGTTAAATCTGTATTCTACCAAAACACATGCATGTGTGCTTCAAATAAGAATGGAGGGGCTGGGTGTGGGTCAGAAGCAGAGCACATGCCTAGTGTACAGAAGGCCTGAGCTCAAGCTGCAGCACTGGCAGGGAAGAGAGGAAGATTGGGCATGCACCCCTGTAATCCAGCACTTGGAAGACAGCAAGAGCTCAAGGTCATCCTTGGCTAAAAGCAAGGTCAAGGACATCCTGGGCTACATGAGACCCTGTGAAGAGGAGATGGGGGTATTAGGTTAGTAATAACCATCTCTGGGTGTAGAGAGGTATACATTTTTATTTTCTTCTTTTTTGGTGTTTTCCAAATATTGAAAAGAATAGTCAGAAAACCTTTAGAAGGGAAAAAGAAAGCAGAGAAGGAGTCTGGTCTCTGACAAAGCTCAGCACCATGAATCTACCGCATCTGCACAGTCATATTCCCAGAAAGCAAAACGGCGACACTCAATCTCGTGCTTGGCAAGGCAAACACATTCTGTTTCCAATACAGCCCGGCGTGCCCACTGCAGTACCTGAAAGCCACACATCGTCACTCCGCTGGGAGGCAGTGGCTCCTCGAGGATGCCTGGGTTCCTGCCCAGGCCTACCTGCACATCCCACCCAGTGTGAAGGCAAAAGGCAAGAGAGGAAGGTGGGGTCTGCAGGGCAGGGCTGTCCTGGATGAATCTGAGAAGGGCAGTGTCAGATTCAGAGTCAGCCCCTGCCAACTGCATGCCCAGTGTAACCAGGAGCAGGCCAGGCCACATTCACACAGTCTGCAAAGTAGGGATCCTTAGCTCTGTTCCATAAAGAAACAGCGACTCCAAAATTCAAGGCAATCTGCTTGATTACACCAAAACTTACTTACACCAAAGTAAATTGAGTGGCAGCACAAAATCCTGCCCACACTCCCCAAGTCAGGGAAAGTGGTGTTCTCAGCCACCTCCAGTGCAGACATCTGTGTAGAGGGCACAGCACAGACCACGCCTCTCTTCTAGACCTGCACCCCACTCTTGATAATCACTCCAGGACAGACTGCCTCACTGACTCTTGCCACATAAAGACTCTGCATGGACACCTCAGTCAGACACCTCAGTGGCTGACTGTGACCAGGCCCCCCGACGCTCTTCAAGGATGCTGCAAGATACCCAGCAAAGTATGGGGCTGTCGACCCCCTCTCTGGTTGGGTCTGCAATGCTGAGAAGATGAGCAGGTCCTAGAGTTAGTTCATAGAATATGAACTCCTTCCCACTCATAGCACATATAAAGCAGGCAGGCCCCTCAGCCTCCCTTCCTATGGACGGGGAAACTGAGGCTGGAAAGGTCAGCCTGTTCCAAATCTATCAAGAAGCAGACCCAGGACTAGAGCTGAGGTGCTGGTGGGAATTCTTTCTCTGGGGAGACATACCACCTCCTTTGGGCTCCAATCACAAACCAAAGCACGATTCCACCGAAGCCCAACCTGGGGAACCAGTGAGCTTACTGCGCTAATCTGTAGAATATGTGAGGGGTCACTTTCAGAAGCATGGGTGACCCCAAGGCAACCACACCACCAGAGTCTCACCCTAGCATAAAAGACGACTTCCCACAGTTGCATAGATAGAATGCCCCTTCAGTTACCCTCCCATGGTCTACATACTGTAGCCCCTCCTGAGACCATGAGGGTCATGTGCAATTGGGGTAGAATTGCACACAAATGTCTGGGAAGCTAGAACCTCAGGTGAGGGTCCAATGACCCTCCCTCCCCCTCACACCCGGCCTTTCTTTCTTTCCTTTTTTTTTGAGACAGGGTCTCACTATATATCGCTAGCTGGCCTGGAACTCTGGGACTCACTGTGTAGACCAGGTTAGCCTCAAACTCACAGAGATCCACTTCCCAAGCACTGGGGTGAAAGGTGTGTCCCTCCACATCTGGCTCCTTTTCTTTTTTTAAAAAAATTTATTATTTTTACTTTATGTGTATGAGTGTAATGCCTGCCTGTATGTAAGTGCACCCATGTCATGCAGTGCCCGCAGAGGTCAAAAGAGGGCATCAGATCCCCCTGGGACTGGAGTTAGAAAGGTTGTTAGCTGCTATGTGGGAGCAGCCAGTGCTCTTAACCACTGAGCCATCTCTCCGGCCCCTGGCTCCTTTTCTTAACTATTACTTATTTGGTCTCTTTGAGTTATTTATTTTTAATTTTATGTGTGAGTGTTTTACCTGCATATATGCAAGTGTACTCATGTTGTACAATGCCCATAGAGCCCTAGAACTGGAGTTACAGATGGTTGTTAGCCACCATGTGGGTGCTGGAAACTGAACTCAGGGCCTCTGCAAGAGCAGTCAGTGCTCTTAACTGCTGAGCCATCTCTCCAGCCCCCTTTCTTAAAAACTTTTTTTTTCTTTTTAAAGTTTGTTTGGCATATTTTTAATTGAATTTTTGTGGATTTCTTTTTTCTTTTCTTCTTTTTTTTTTTTTGGTCTTTTTGAAGCAGGGTCTCCCTGTAAGCCCCAGATGTCCTAGAACTCACTATGTAGACCAGGCTGGCCTTGAACTCACAGAGATCCACCTGCCTCTATCTCCCAAGTGCTGGGACTACAGGTGTGGGCCACCATGCCCTGCTAATTTTTGTGAATTTCACACAGAACATCTTAATCACTTTCATGCCCACTCCCCCATACACACCCTTCCAAAAATCGTTTTTTTTTTTTTGGTCTTTTAGAGGCAGGATCTCCGTCACCCCAGCTGGCCTGGAACTTACTATCCAGACCAGGCTAGCCAAACCCACAGAGATCCACTGTCTCTGCTTCCTAAGTGCTGGAATTAAAGGCATGCACCACCACACTTGACTCCAAAATGCTTTTTAAAATTTTTTTATTTGTGCCGGGCGTGGTGGTGCACACATTTAATCCCAGCACTTGGGAGGCAGAGGCAGGTGGACCTCTGTGAGTTCAAGGCCAGCCTGGTCTACATAGAGAATTCCAGGTCAGGTGAGGCTAGAGGGAGGCCCTGTCTCAAAAAAAAACCAAAAAAAAAATTTTTTTTTAATTTGTATTTTTTGTGCATGAGTATTTTGCCTGGATGTATATAAGTGTACTGCATGTGTGCAGTACCCACTGGGACCAGAATACAGTGTCAGACCCTGGAACTGGAGTTACAGATGGTTGTTAGTTGCTATGAGGGTGCTGGGAACTGGCCCCAGGTCCTGTGCAAGAACAGCCAGTGCTCTTAACTGCTGAGCTCTCCAGTCCCCTACCTCCTCTTTTCTACAAGGGAGTGTCAACAGTCAACAAGCCTGATCAGAGATCTCTTAAACACATAGCTGCTCTTGATGAAGCAATGGTCATTATGCTCTGAGGGTCGTACTCTACTACATGAGATCTCAGATACTGGGCCCCATGGTCCTCCAGAGAGGCATGCTGAGAACTCAGGTTCTGGGTCTAGGTTCGAATCTCAGCCCCATTGCTCAGCAGCAGGACTCAGCCGTACTGTCTCCTACTTGTGTAGAGCCTGACTGGTTTTTCTGTCTGAAGTCAGGGTGGAGAAGGTAGGGGAACAGATCATACCAACCTTCATAGAAGCAGCTTTCTCCTTCAAGAGGACTGGCCAATAGCTTCTACCTCGCTTTCAGATCTTACTGAGAGGGTCCTGAACATGCTCCTCCCTCTGTGGCAAGGATCTTGCCTACCTCCTTCCAACCCATCCTTCACGTGCTCCTAGAACCCTGGATATACAGCCCAACAATCACCTACCATGATCAGAACTGGCTGTTCACATGTCTATCTTCTGCAGGCAGGGGCTGAGCTGATCACTGTTACATCCTCAGTGTCTGTCTATATGAAGTTTCCGGTGTGCTACTGCAAACTGACAAGACAACACAAATGGCCCAACCTAGTATAGAGGGCAGGCTTATAAAATCAGATCAAAAGCCAGGGGTGGTGGCCTACACCAGCAGAGGCAGGTGGATCTCTGTGTATTCAAGGCCAGTCTGGTCTACACAGTGAGACCAAAACTAAAAATAAAATAAAATAAAATAAAATAGGGGCTAGAGAGATGGATGGTTCAGCAGTTAAGAGTACTGACTGTTCTTGCAGAGGACCCGGATTTGATTAGCCACATGGTAGCTAACAGTCACCCATAACTCCAGTCCCAGGGGATCCAAAACCCTCCTCTGACCTCCATGGGCAATGCACACCACAGGTGCACTTACACATACATGCAGGCAATACACTTGTACACATTAAAAAAATGAATTAAATTTTTTTAAAAATAACTAAATCAAGACAGGCATGCAGCGGGCATACGACCATCACCCCAGCACTCAGGAGGCTAAAGCGGATGTATTACAGAGAACTCAAGACCAGCTCAGGCTATATAGCTAGTACCAGACCAGCCAGGACTATGTAGTAATAAAATAAACGAACATATGTTTAAAAAAAAGCAAGCATAACAAGTAAAATAAGTTTGTATAAATTATGTTGACGATCACAGGGGGGACAAAAGTCTGCAATATAGAACTAAAAGGGCTGGGCTGAGGAGATGGCTGATGGTAAAAAGTCTGACAACTCGAGTTCAATCCCCAGGACACACAGTAGAAGAAAATCAGGCTGTCTTTGGACTTCCACACAAGCACTGTTGCATGTACAAACAGACAGCTGATAGATAGATAGATAGATAGATAGATAGATAGATAGATAGATAGATAGATAAAAATTTAATGGATGACAAGCTGGCCATGGTGGTGCACACTTGTAATCTTAACACTTGGGAGGCAGAGGCAGAGGCAGGAGGATCATGAGTCTGAGGCCAACCTGGCCCTTCATAGCAAGATTCTACCTCAAAAATAGAGAAAAGATAATTTACTACATAGCTTAATTTTCTCATAATCAAGACCGTATCCCTCTGTGGACAAAGTACAGGAACTGTAACTAAAACACACAGACACACATGGTTCTAGAGATCAGAAATCCAAATCCATTGTTTCACTGGGCTAAAACAAGGGAGTCCGCAAGTGCACTCCCTCTGAAAGCCAAAGGGAAAATCCATCCCCGACTTCTGTCAGCCTCTAGAGGTTGCCTCCAACCTCCACCATCCCTCCAACCTCCACCACCCCGCCATGGCACCTTCTGTCCACTCAGACTCCCTACAGGCCCTCTGATTACACTAGGCCCACCTGGTGATCCAGGACACTCTCTCAAAATCCTTCCCCTGAACACATCTGCAATTCTCTTTTGCCTTGTGACAGAGCATACCCACAGGCTCAGGGATTAGACCCCAGATACCTTAAGACCTCATTTGGCTTAGCTGTCAGAGCACCTATGCATGGCACTCGGACAGTGACTGTCTCGTACACACAACAATGGAAGCAGGTGTTATTGGATGTCAGAGTGAAACCCACTAACCAGCACTAACAATGTGAGTTGATAGTTACAACAATAAGCATTCTGCTCCATGAGATGCCATTCCAACAAGAAGCATGACTTTCTTGGCTGGTTTAGGAGGGCCCCAAAACTTGGGCCCTATGTCCTAGCCACAGTCTCCCAAAGGGGACCCTGAAAGTCTTTTCTACTACCTGCAACTCCAGATTTCTTCAGCTAACTTGGCAACAGCCCACACCTCCTCCTCCCTGCTGCGCACTAGGTGTCTAGGCACCAGTTGATTCTCTGAATGTTGAAAGCACAGGTAGATGACTCAGTCTCAAAACTCATCCAGAAACAATCCTTTAAGAGAGGCTGATAGGCAGGCACAGTTCGTGTCTTCCGGGAGCCACGTGGCGTCATCACATTGGGAACAGAAGCCAAATGGCAGCAGGATAAAGGTTCTATCATTTAACGGCATGAGTCAGATTTGATAAATTCCATTCTTTGAAACTCTATCCAAATGAAGCCTTAAATTAGCAGGCTATGGCGGCAACCCAGCAACCAGCATTGTTCACTGCCACTTGAGCCTGGTACTGAAGTCAGATCCCAACAGGAGTCAGATCCCAGATGAGAAAGGATGGTGGGGTCCCCAGAACGTGAACCTTTGAAACACAGCAGGGGGCTAAAATGGGCAACTGGAGGAGCCCAAGCCGGGACCTGAACCCCAACTTTACTTCCTGCTTCCTCTGTGACCCTGGGCTTCTTTTGAGACACGTCCAATGAACCTGTCCTCACTGACTGACAGGTAAGACACCTAGCAAGCAGACTCTTCCCTTCCTCCTGCCCCTGAGACACTAAAGCTGGCTGGGCAAGTCCTCGCATTGAGAGAATGCAAACTGCTTCCCAGTGCTCACCACACCTCACCACACAGGTTCTGAATGCTCAGCTCGCCAAGGCCCTGTCCAACCTGTACTTCCACTTTTTTTTTAAATATGTGCAGATTCTAGCTGCACCTTAAGCAATAATAAGTACCAGATGAGATTAGTGTTCTAGCTGTATTTTTCTTCAAACCCACATGAATAAATACACTAATATATAAAACTGTTAAATAAAAATATGCAACCTTCTATGACCTTGCTCTCATTGGACACCTTGAGAAACTGGTGGTGGGGATGGGGGTGCCTGAGTTCTGGTCCCAATTCAACTAAAACTAATTCTGTATGCTTGGGTCAATTCCAAGACTCAGTTTCCCCTATTAAGAAAATAAAGATGATAGTTCAAAATTTTCTATCCCTTCTAGTTCCAATAGTCTAAGATTATCAAGTTGCCCAAACAAGCAAAATAACCCAAGCAGGGGGTTTCTTTTTTAAAGACAGATGATACTCCACAGAGTTCAGTGACCCCTAGTACTCAGGGGATTGGTTCCAGGACCTTCCGGGTATGAATCATCATGAAATGGCAGTGTCTGCAGACCCTCCGCACCCCTTCCCATGTACTTTAACTGCATGTGCAGATGGCTTAAAGTATCTGCACAATTGAAATGCTATATAAATAGGTGCTGCACTATCCTGTTGAAGGGAGGGGGGTGCACATGTTCAGGACAGATGAAGATACTTTCCAAATATTTTCTATGTCCAGTTGAATGTAGAAACCCACAGGCATGTGAGCAAATAGAATTATTTATTCTAAGACCAGAGAGAGGGAAAAGATAAGGACAAATGGCAAAGAGATGGGCTTCCTTTTCCCTGGCTAGGCTGTACTGCAGCTTCTTTAGAGAAAGCATCTATTTGGTTCTGTGACGGGACAACCTAGCCTTGAATGTCAGTTTGGGTGGTTACTAGCTTTATCACCCTACACAAGGCACTGGCTTTCTAGGTTCCTAAAACTATCACAAGGGCAAGGCCCCTTCACAAGGCTGACTGGGTTCTAAGTATGTGGACCCGTGTGAAGTGCCCAGGGGCAGTGGATACAGGCTGGCACTGAGCACTGTACTCACTGACAGCGCACACAGGCTCCACTCTGAGCACAGGCCTGTCTTGCTGTCTCTGCCTACAGTGGAGAGTACAGTACTTCACATAAAACAATGAATTTGATCTGACTCTAAGGAAACAAAGCCTGCTCCGAGCCATGAAACTAGATCTACCCAGAGACGTACAAAGAGCAAACCTTCCCTGACAAAAACAAATGTCCCCACTTTCTTAAAAGAAGCTCTTTAAAAATCCACCAAAATGGAAAGCATCTGCCTCCATGCTTTCCCAAAGTTCTCCCCTCCATCTTCTTTTGTAATATTTAAAATTTACCGCAGTGTATAACTAAAAGGAAAAATGACCAAAACTTAATTATTAAACACGATTGTCTGTCGCTGAGCCAGAAGTTCAGAGACACCACGTGTTGCCAGCACACATCTGGGTATCTGACCTTAGTAAACAAGCCACTCCACTTTGCTGTAAAATGACAGGGACCACACCTGCTCTGATAACACCAGCAGACCACCTTGTGTTCCGTCTTCATAACAGTGCTCTTACCATGAAAAGGGAGACTAACCACACAAGGCTGTGGCCGGTTTCCTTAAAGGCATGCTACCAAACTAACAAGAATGGATCTGGGTCTGTGAGCAGAACTGTTAATGAGCGACTTGGTGGGGGGGTGGGGGGGGTTCTGAAACGCCACCAGCTGTGAGCCCTTGTTCTCACAGGGTGTTTTCTTCTTTCTTACATTGTTTTCTAACACACTGGAAAAAATGTCAGACTTCAGTGCACCCGGAAGATTGTGGGAAGCAGAGGCAAGGAAGTGGTAACCGAAGATCCAGAGGGCTGGGACCCGAAGTGGTGAGCCCGGCAGCTGCCTCTGACCAAACACTTGTCACACCCAACACCAAATCAAAGAAGCACGCTCTTTCTTTTTGTAAATTCATGTGTCTAACTTGTGCGTGTGCATGTGTATGCCACACTCACATAAGCATATGGGTAGAGAGGCCAGAGATCAACTGTCAATGTGTTCTGTCACTTCACCTTACTGAGACAGGGTCTCACACTGAACGTGAAGCTTTCTGTCTTCACCAGACCCGCTGGCCAGAGAGCCCCCAGCATCAGCCTACCTCATCCCCCAAGTGCTGGGGTAACAGGCACCCAGTTCCACACCCAGCTCTTAAGTGAGTGCTGGGAATCCAAACTCAGGTGCTCATGTTTGAGCACCAAGCTTTACCACTGCACCATCTGTAGCTGCATGAGCAACTTCTTTCTTTATTGGTCTTTTTGAGACAAGGTCTTCCGGTAGCCCCAGCTGTCCTGGAATTCACTATGTAGATCAGGCTGGCCTTGAACTCACAGAGATCTGCCTGCCTCTGCCTCCCAAGTGCCGGGATTAAAGGTGTGCACCACCACACCCAGCTGCAACTTCTTTCTTAAAAGGCACCACTCAGCAGAGTCACAATCAACAGACATTCAAACATTACAGCCAAAGTGTGCTAAGCCCATAAGCTCCAAAGCTGTGGATGACGGCAGGGAAGGACCCAAAAGAACAAAGGAGGTAGTAACAACTTCCCACTTACTCCTGATTTAGCTTGAGACAGCAGAGGTCAGTGGAGGACAGGAAGAAACCTGAATTCCAGGCTCACAGGCATGGTTTCCAACAAGCAGATACCCAGCAACCAAAATTAATTGCTATCAGCTCAGCTTCCTCATCAATAAAATGTGAACTGTAAGTACCTGCATCCCAAACTGTAAGAATTCAATGGTGTGACACATGATGGTGCTTCCAACAGTGCCTGGCACATGTCTGCTATAACATGGTCACGTCACGGTTTTGAACACAGGATTCCATCTGATCATAAGCAGCAGGTTTTGTTATTCTCCCAGGACACTGGCCCAAGGAGCAGAAAGGACTTGTCTTTCCTGAGTCAGTGGCGGTGCTGTGTACTCTAGAACTACCTTTCAATGGCCCTGGCTGCAACAGGAGTTGAGCATGCTCTCCTTCTGTCAGCTGAGCCCTGCTAAGGAGGCTCCAAGGCCTCCTTCAGTACTGGAGACTGGAAGCCAGGTTTGATATACAAGTCTGATCAAATCCTTCAGGCCAGTTGTCAGAGCTGATCCTAGGAGCCCAGATATGGTTTCTGACCTTCTTATTTCCTACATAAAAAACAACTCCCTCAGCTGATGACCCAGGATTCTCCCACTGCCAATTAGTCAGCACTGTGCTAAATCCTTTCCGAACATCTCCTATAATCCTCCCAAGTATGAGACAGAGGGTGGAGTTATCCTTACCCCTGTTTAATAGGCGAAGGAACAGACTCAAAGAGGCTCAAGGACACAAAGCCAGTAATGAACAGAACCTGAGTTCAAATCAAAGTCCACAGTGAACATACCACACATACACCCACACCCCACCCCACGAACACCCCCCCGCCCCCGCCGCTTCATTCCTGTATATCCATAGCACACAGGCCTGAAACACGGGCCCATTTTGCCTTTCACAAGAGACAGTGCAAACCCTGGGGGAATCTTCATGTTTTTGCAAACAAGGCTACCAGAATCTTTTCTATCTCTTCCTGATTCAGAACAAACCTTCAGAGCACTCCTCTCTTACCCTAAGTGGAAGCTCCCGGCCATACTGCTGTTAGGGAAACATCACCACCACGAGGTGGTGCTGAGACAGGTGATGGGTGGGGGCCCCTTTCCCCAGTCACAGTAGTCAGGGCCCACCAGAGGTTTTAGCAGCTGCCTGACTCAAATCATCCTGCTTCACCCAGAGTGTACACAAGAAGGAAGATACATGCAGGGGCTTCTGAACAGTCCCACTCAGTCCTCTGACCCTACAACCCATCCCATAAGCCCATAGCCTCCCTGATAACCGCCTCAATTTCCACACAAGTCCCAATGCCTGGTTCCCTCCTGTTCAACTCACAGTGCCTAGGGGACGCTATTAGACACTGGCTCTTTACAGAATCGCCTTGGATAGCTTCCCCAGGCCATGGGGGGAGCATTATCAGTGAGTACTGGGCCACAGCCAGCAAGCCAAAAGGTGACAGACATTAGGTGGCAACAGTGGAAAGTTGGTTCCCAATCCAAACCCTCCACACAGTACCAGTAGTTTAGGTCTCCACTGGAGAAAGCAGGGCTCCAAGAGCCAGGGTCCTGTGTGGTAGGAGCCGTAGACCATAGACCCAGGTGAAGGGACCTGTGGCACAGTTTCCCCAATTACCCAAGATATTAATTAGAGAGCGAAGTTTCCCTATAGACAAGTCCTCCATTTCCTGCCTGGAAGGTTGAGCTGAGATGAGGGCTGTGTATCTCTGGACAGTCATTGGTGTGGCCTAGGCCACAGAAATCAGAGAGGGGAGGAAGAGGTACCCAACAAACTAAGTTCCTCAGGATGCACAGCCACAGGCCGAATTAAAACCTGCCTCCCAGGCCTGGTGAGATGCCAAGCCTGACAAACTGAGTTCGATTTCTGCGACCAACTCTTGTAAATTGTCCTATGACTTCCACATGCATTGTCATGTGCGCATGCCCCCCCACACACACACATACAAGCACCTGCCTCCTTGCACCCCGCTCCCATAAGCCCACCCTCCCCATTCCCACACTTCTGTATTAGCACCCCAACTCCTACCTCTGCAATCCGGAATGTCAACTTCCAACACAGCCTTTCTCATCACACTTACTATTCAATTCCCTGAGCCCTTCATTTACCAGACTGGGCACTCTATCCTGACCCCATAAAGAAGTCTGTCAAAATTTCCCAGGTCTCAGGACAACACTGCCAGGAAGGCCAAGCGTGGCAACTCTCCACATGTCTAAGTTCATCCAGCCATTCATCCCCAGAGCCCAGTGTCATCCACACCCTCCTTTGACAGCCTGGGCTCCTCCATTTCCCTTCCTGGGGGCCCCAGGCAGAAACATGCCAGCCACACAGCACACCTTGTTCCTGATGGTGGAATCCACCTTCCCCCTTCCAACACAGGGAAGGAAACCGAAAGAGACTGGGGAATGCGCACTCCACCCTCACAGTTTCTCACTTGGGCTTCCTCTTCCTCTCTGCTGAGGGAACAGGTCAGGTTGGGTACTTTGCCTGGGCCAGTGCTCCTACAGACAGGGAGCCTCACTGCAACAGCAGAGGCACTAGCAGAGTTTTCAGGTGTCTTCAGGCACTGCCGGCTGGACCCAAGGCATTTGCTGAAGCTCAAACTGCCATGCAGGCTGAAAGGGCTCAGTCTGACATACCTGGTCCTGAAGCTGGGTGTTGGACAGAAGTTGGTTCCCGAATACAAAGAGAAAAGGTCCATACTGTTCCAAAGAAGATTAAAGCGTAAGGATGTTCTCTTGCTGTCCTCCCCATGGAGTCTGGCTGTCCCACAGACAGGGAAAGGGAGTCCCTCCCCAGAGTACCGGTTCCCTGAAGAATCCCTGCATCCTCCTCAGGAAATACACTGCAGTGTCTTGGACTGAAACCTCAAGCCAAAAGAAAGAAAGCAGAGGGGACCTGCAAGCCACCAATCTCATTTCCAGAGTCGCTGTCGTCAGCCGAGACACATTAATAATTAACCTGCCTACCCAGGAGCTGCTGTTGCCATGAAACACATGAGTGACAGCACGGGAGCCTCAGCCTCAGGCCCCCAGGCTTCATGGCTCCGGTGCAAAGGACACCTGGAACAATGCCCTGCCTTCCTTCAGGAAGATGTGTCTGACACCAGAGCTGTCACCAGCAGGAGGCTGACCCCTGACCTCTCCATAGCAGGCTCTCAGCAAGTGAGCGCTTGGAGAGACTCCAGCCGGGAGGTGGAACCGGGCGCACCAGCCGCTTCGGCGCAGAAAGCGTGGCCGGGTGGCCACTGCCCACCTCCCACCTCCTCCGCTGACCCGCTGCCCACGCGCCCCTGGGCTGCACACCGGGCGATTTCGGGAAGAATCCCGTTACCATGAATATAGGCTGGACTTGGAGACCCTGCAGGGCAGCTCCCCTGCACACCCTTCCCAGAGAGAGAAGCCAGGCTCCATGAATTATCTCGCGGAAACTCCCAGGGCGAGCTGCGGATCCCTAGCCGAGAGCCAGAGCTAAGCGGGGGTCACCGCGCCCAGACACAAAGCGCAGACCACAGCCCGTGTCCTGCGGGACAAAGTTCCGCGCTTGCACACACCTGCAGGCTGCCGGGGGCGGCTCTCGCCAGCACTCCAGGGCGGCTGGGCGCACATCCCGGGGCGGCCGGCGCCAGGGCTCCATGCGCCGGCTCCACCGGCCCCAGAGGGCCACCGGTCAGTAGCGCTGGGCCACACAGCGTGCCCGGGCCTCCACGCGCCCGCGGCGCATTGCGCGCCCTCGTCCTCGCCCGGGGCCTTCCCGAAGAGCCCACACCCACTTGACATCAGCACCGACCCAAGCTCGGGGCACAGCGCCAGACACCCGCCCCCGGCAATCCAGAGGGCGCCCCAGGTGCCGCGCGGCCAGGACGGCGCGTCCCAGCCCCGCACATTCCTTTCCTAGCGGAGGATGCTGCAAGCGGGAAGGAGGCTGTGAGATGGAGGAGGGGAGGGAAGCCGGCGGTGAGGGCAGGACCCGGGGCCTTGCCGCTGCTCCACTCTGGCGCCCAGCCAACCCCCCATAGCCCTGCCAGCCTTTGCAGAAAGTACCCGTCAACTGTGAGGACCAGGCTGGAGGTGACCGGGTGTGCTGTCCACGCCCTGCCAAAAGCCTTGACCTTGAATTCGCTTCCACACAGTTTAGAAGGTTAGGCCTCTCAAACAATCCCTAAGAAATTGCCAAGGCTGATTCTGATACATCAGGAAGGAATCCTTGGTTAGATGTGGTTGCAGACAACCCCCCTCCCCTCCCCGCTCCTGAGGGGACTCCTAGGCCCCAGGGAAATAGACCATACCCTCGGGTCTGTCCGCACAACTGGCAGCCCCAGCTGTTTTTCTTCTCTAATGCCCTTGGTAATAAGGGACCTCTCTCCTGCTCCGGCAGGCAGTCGAAAAGGGCACCACCCAGCAACCCACACACACTTCTAATTCATTCATTAGCAGCCATCTAAATATTCAAATAAATAAGACTCAGAATGTGCCTACACTCGCAGCCCCCAGAGTCTAGTCAGGATGAAAGAGATTAAACAAACTCATTACAAGGGTTACAGCGTACAGTGAGAAAGAGGGCAAGGGACCCTTAACCTGTCTTGGCAATCAGGAAGGGCTTCCCTGAGGAAGTGACCCTGAGCTGCAGAGGCCTGAAGATGTACACTGGTCACTAAAGTACACTTGAGCCCCCATCCACAGATGGACATGACTGACACCTAGGCTTGTGTCCAGGAGGACTGTGGAAGGCAGTCTATCTGTCCAGAGACCCTTTTGTGTTTTCTCATCTGCCCAGCCCCATGGTGGTCTCGCCTCAATGAACAAGCACTAAGCAGAGTTGAGAACCCTCACTTAAGGGTCCGACTCCATCATCATCATGCTGTGTGGCCCTGCAGAAATACCTGCACTCTTCTGGTCTCAGGGTTCTCTCTCCAGTGCGGGCTGGACTAGGACAATGCTTCTCCATGTATTCACTAAACTCACTCCCTTTTGGATAAATATACAAACATCATTCTCTTTCTGTGGCCTCTAAGACAAGATACCAAAACAGTTTCCAAGTCAAAATTCATATGGAGGGATTGGGGAGATGGTGCAGTGGGTAAAGTACTTGCCATGCAAGCTTGAACGAAGTTTGGATGCCCAGCACCCAGGTAAGCACTGGGTAGGTGTGGTAGCCTGGCTGTAGTCCCAGAGTTTGGGAGGTGGAGACAGGCAAGCTGGTGGCTAGACTAGCCGAATCAGCAGCTCCAGGGTGGGTGAGCAACCCTACCTGCTCAGTATACAAGGTGGAGAGCAATCAGGGAAGAGGCTTCACATCAACCTCTGGCCTACACATGCACGTGTGCACACATCTACACACATGCAAACATGAATATACGCACACACAAAAATAAAAATTACAAAATTATACAGAATATGCTTGTTAAAACTGCATATGCTCTTGGGGGCTGGAGAGGTGGAGGGCCTGGGCTTGGATCCCAGCTCTCACATGGTAGCTAATAACAGTCTGTAACTCAAGTTCCCTCTTTTGATTTTCTCACACATTGCACAACATGGGTGCTTTAAAATAATAAGAACGAGTCATGGTGGTATACACCTTTAATCCCAGCACTTGGGAGGCAGAGGCAGGTGTATCTCTGTGAGTTTGAGGCTAGCCTGATCTATGTAGTGAGTTCCAGGCCAGGTGGGGTTACAGAGAGACCCTGTCACAAAAAGACCAAAATAAATAAATAATAAATAAATTAAAAAAATTTTTAACTGCATATACAGGGGCTGGAGAGATGGCTCACTGGTTAAAAGCACTAGTTGCTCTTCCAGAGGACCTGGGTTCAATTCTCAGGACCCACAACTGTCCATGGCTCCAGTTCCAGGGGATCTGATGCCCTCTTCTGACCTCTACGGGCTTTGCACGACAGGGATGCACTTACATACATGCAGGCAAAATACTCATATACATAAAAAATTTTTTTAATTAAAAAAAACACTGCATATGCCCTTTAAGTATTAAGTAATATACTGTTGAGCTGGACATGGTGGCACACCTCTTTAATCCCAGCACTCAGGAGGCAGAGGCAGGAGGATCTCTGTGAGTTTGAGGCCAGCCTGGTCTCTATAGCGAATACAGGTCAGCTGTGGCTAAGGGAGACCCTGTCTCAAAAAGACAACAACAAAAAGGTAATATACTGTCTTTAGTCATCTACCACAGATAGCTTGGGAAAATGTGGCCTCCAAGCTAACCCACACTCCCACACTCCCACGTGACCAGCCATCACTTACCACATCTCCAGCCTCACTTTCTTTAGTTTTTATTTTCCAGGATAAACTGACATGATGGTGAAAAGAAACCATGGGTCATCCAGAAATAAAGAACAGACAGGCATGCTACAAAAACTCTCTTGAATGATAATTTCCAACAATACTGGGAAATGGACACACTGAAGGAAGTGTACAATGTTCCTGGGGACAATCTGGCAAAATGAAAAGAAAAGCCTTAAAACATTCACCTCCTGGGAGCTGTCAGTTCTACAGTTACATATTTATCCACAAGATGCACTGTGGATGGCCACAAAGAGTCATCCTGGGCTTGGTCATTACACCATTTTCGTAACAGCAAATAATTATAATGACATAAACATGAAAGCAGATTTACTAACAAACTGTGGTACGTCTTTACATTGAAATACACGCAACTTTAAAAACTGTATATATAGGGTGGAGTATAGTGGTGCACGCCTTTAATCGAAGCACGCAGGAGGCAGAGGCAAGCAGATCTCTGAGTTCGAGGGCAGCCTGCTCTACATAGCTAATTCCAAACCAGCCAGGACTACCAAAACTGTCTTAAATATATACATATATATACATATACATATATGTATATATGCAGTATTTACTGCAGAATAAACAAGAGATTATAACACAAATGATCCCAGTTGTGTGTGTGCATTACATGTGTGTATGTTGGCTAGGTGGGAGGAAAGCACTTCCCATAGAGTTCCACTGTGTTCGAGTTTCATTACTGGCTGACTTCTACCTAATGCCCTGAAGTAAAATGTGTTGCTACTACGGCACACATCCTTACAAGTGAATCTATCAACCCATACTAAAGCTATAAAAGCCTAATATTAAAACAGAATGGACAAGCCTCCCAGACAAGCAGAAATACAGCTCAATTCTTCACCAGCATGCACTCGCCACTGGGGACTTGATAATCTTAAAGGGGAACATTTTGCTCACAGCCTTTTTTTAGAGCTCTCTCAGTTGCTCTTTCCTTGAGTCTACTGATTCGATGGTTTTTAAGTTTGTGTGCATAAATTAGTGCTCATGCTGGTATAGGGTATGTTTGACTTGATGAGATTTTTTTTTCAAACCTACACTCTAACTCTAGAACCTAATCAGAATATGAAAGTTCAGTATATGAAACAGACAACAGGAGCTGTCTGCCAATATGTTAACAGTGTCAGAACCATGGTGGGTTTTTCATTTCCTTCCTTGATATTGTCTAGCTTGGCTGACTTGTCTGACAATAAACATATTACTTTGATGATCAGAACATAAAGTGCCACTTAAAAATAATTTGATTTAAGAAACCTTTTTTTTAATTTTTAAAAACTATTTTATTATTTTTGTTTTATGTGTATGTACATATTGCCTGCATGTAGGAAAGTGCATCCATGTTGTGCAATGCCTGTGAAGGACAGAAGAGGCTGTCAGATCCCCTGGAACTGGAGTTACTGACAGTTGTTAGCTGCCATGTGGGTGCTGGGATTCGAACCCAGGTCTTCTGCAAGAACAGCCAGTGTTCTTAACCACTGAGCCATCTCTCCAGCCCCTTAAACCTTTTTTTTTAAAAAAAGAAAAAACAGGCGTGGTATTGAATGCCTATAGTCACCATGCTTGGGCTTCAGAGCAAGACCCTATCTCAACAGACAAATAAATAATTAAATAAATGAATAAATCGTCTCCAAAAGATAAACTTCAAAGAATCTATGCCTTGACTTTGAAAAAGCTGACTCTGACTCTGACAATGCCCTTCAGATTTCTTCCTTCTACCAGTGCTGACACTGCCCCAGCCAGTGCCCCAAAACCCAAGGACAGACAGTCCATTGTCGCTAGGATACCGTGCAGAAAAAACTAGCAAGAAAATTATTTTTACATTTACCTCCTGGGCGGTGCTCAGAGGCTTGGTAAAGGTTCCAAAATGAAGCCACCATAAACAGCAGCTAAGGGCTCTGTCCTGTTCCCAAATGCTACGATACACTAATTATTATATTGTTCCAATAGTGGATGTGATATTTGGGTTCTCTGTAAGCTCAGGGAACATAGGTCTATGCCCTTGGTCCAAAGAACAAAAGCACCCTGTTTTTCCCAGGCTTGCTGGGGCCATCCAAGCACACAGATGAGGTCGAGTTTCTAACGGCACCTTGCACATCAGGCTGGGTTCAGCTGGTAGCTATGCAAATGCACGGTGCATTGGCTTCCTCTGGCTGGATAGCCCACTAAAGGTGTGACCTCCCTTTTAGAGGGCAGCACCCCAGCACAGGATATTACTACTTAAGAAAGTCTATGTGGAGACATCTGGGGGAAGAAAGGAGATGTCTAGCCACAAGGGTGTCCAACTATAATTTATCTTTTTCATTTTAAAAAAATAATTTTATTTATTATTTTTCTTTTGCGTGTATGAGTATCGTGTGTGTATTGTCTGCATGAATGTCAGTGCACCTATGTCATGCAATGCGGGTGCACTGACACACATGCAGGTATCAGGTCAGAAGAGAGCATCGGAGTCCCCTGGAACTGGCGTTACAGGTGGCTGTTAACCACCATCTGAGTGCTGGGAATCGAACCCGGGTCCTCTGCAAGAACAGCTGGTGCTCTTAACCACTGAGCCATCTCTCCAGCCCCTTAAATTTTTTTATTACACTTATTTATTTGGACAAAGGGTATGTGTTCCATGGCACACACATGGAAGGCAGAGGACAACCTGCAGAAGTCAGGTCTCTCCTTCCTCCCTATGGGTCCTGGGGATAGAATGCAAGTTGTCCAGCTTGGCAGCAGGTGCCCTTAACCCAGTGAGCCATCTTACTGGCTCCACCTCCCATATTTAGGAGGAGTGAGCAGAGGTGGTAAAGATAATCACACTGATGCTTGTGGTACAACTCATATAGAGGACATAGGCAGGTGGGTTCAGCTCCAAGCTGGGAGTCCAGGTTTCTCGGATCTTAATAGGCTAAAAACCATGAGGGCAATATCTAAATCTGGCCATTTTAATTCAACCATTTCATCCCTCCAGTCATTGTGATACTCACTTCTATGCTCAAAATAAAAGTCATGTCTTCCAAGTCAGGCAGAGCTGCTATTAGGTTACATTTTAAATCCACCTGGAGCCTAATTAAGCTAATTTTACTGTTATTGTATCTATTAAACACAAAGCCTTTGTTTAGAGAGTGAACAGAGGGGAGGAAAGCAGAGCCATTAAGGGCTGGGAATTCTGATTACTCCAGCACTGTTTCTGGGAAGGAAGTAACAAAAACAAACCTCAAAAGCGGGTCACAGCAAAAGGTTATGATGCTGGCACTGGGAAGCCAGGAAGATCAGGAGCTCGAGGCCCGCCTGGGCTACATAACAAGCTCCTGGTCTGCCTGGACTGTTATACAGGCAGTCCTCTATCAAAAATACAAACAAGGGGCCAGAGAGACGGCTCAGTGTGCCCAGCACCCATGTCTGGCAGCTCACAACTGCCTGTAACTCCAGCTCAAGGGGCTCTAACACCCTCTTCTGGCCTCACCCCCTACATACACACATAATTAAAAATAAATTTTAAGCCGGGCGTGGTGGTGCACGCCTTTAATCCCAGCACTCAGGAGGCAGAGGCAGGTGGATCTCTGTGAGTTCAAGGCCAGCCTGTTCCACTAGTGAGTTCCAGGACAGCTGGAGCTACAGGGAGACCCTGTCTTAAAAAAAAACACCAAAAATAAATAAATAAATAAATAAATTAATTAATTAATTAATTAAAAAAATAAACCTTAAAAAAAAAAAAACACCCGGAATTTTGGAGACAGAGTCTCACTATGTAGACCAGGCTGGCCTTAAACCCAATGAGATCCACCTGCCTTTTGCCTCCCAAGTGTTGGGTTTAAAGGCATGTGCCACCATACCTGGCACCCTTGCATTTTAAAAGTAGCTTCAGCTAGACCAAATGTACTGAAGCGCTATCTCTCACCAGCAGACTTCAGGACACACAAAAGGAAACACTGAACAGTGACCAAGGACGCCAACGTGGGCCTGGGGTCATCACCATGGGAGAGAAAGTCTCCAGCTCCATGGCCAGAAACCACAAGTCACCCAAATAAAGGGTTATTTAGCTGGAGCACACACATGGCCAACGATCTTCATATTCCACTTTAATTGGAATAACTTTGAGTTAAAAATGTAGATTCAGGGGCCAGGCATAGCGGTACATGCCTTTAGTTCTAGCACTCAGGAGGTAGAAGCAGAAAGATCTCTATGAGTTCAAGGCCAGTGTGGCCAATGAGTGAGTTCAGGGCAGTCAGGGCTATGTAATGAGACAGAGAGAGAGAGAGAGAGAGAGAGAGAGAGAGAGAGAGAGAACAAGGGTGATGGCACACACCTTTAGTCCCAGTACTCAAAAGGCAGTGGAATCTCTACCAGAGGCCAGCCTGGTCTACATAGTCAGTTCCAGACTAGCTGGGGGTATAAAGACCCCATCTTTAAAAAGAAAAGAAAAAAAAAATACAGGTAGGGAGGAAGGGAGGAAGAGAGAGAGGAGAGATTGGTTGGTTGGTTGGTTGACTGATTCAGGGACCAACCCGCAGAAAATCTAAAGTCAAAAGTCTAAAATGAGCCCAGAAATCTGCTCTTATTTTATTATTTATTCATCTATTTGGTGGTGTTGGGGATCAAACCCAGGACATTGTACATGCTGGGCAAGTACTCTAGCACTGAGCTCCATCCCCAGGTGGAGTATGCACATGAGCCAGCTCCTCGAGTGATTTGGATGTTTACAGTCTGGAGCCTGTCAGACATCCCAAGCTAAAAGACACGGTGTCTGACACACTGACCACCATTACCATCTAGCAGCCATTGCCCAGGCAGGCTTGCATCACTGAAGCAAAACAGACTCTAACGGGAACCTCTCCTGAGCTCTAATCCCAAATGATAAGATTCCAGCATGACAAATGCCCCCAAAAGAAAAACCGAGTAAAAGAGGACCACCTGCTTTCAAGCTGATAGGGACGGTGAGCTGCTGACCCCCTGCAGTCTCAGCCAGCACCCACAAGTCAGGTAAGAACTCTCAACTCACCAGTGTCGGGACCAAGAAAGGATGTGGGTCCAAGTTAAAATCGAGGTTCACTCTTCCCAACTGGGTGACGTGAAACCACCTTTCCTTCTCAGAGTTACTATTTCTTCAACTCTAAAATAGAATCTTAAAAATCTACCCCTGCAGTATTGTAGGAGGATTAAGTAACAGAACTAGCTAAATGTATGGGACACGGGAGAGACTAGAGAAGTGGTGATCATCATGTTTCAATCATTCGATACACAGATACTAGGGCCTTCTCCAAGGAAGGCACGGAAAGCAGAGAAGATACAGTATTAACAAGAGAGAGAAATACATACAAGTACTCAGAGAACTTCAGGCCTAGGTATGTGCTATGAAGAAATTATAAAGCAGTGATACATGTAGTTAGGTGGGCATCAGGAAAGGCCCCTCCAAGATGTGGCACATAAGCCAAGGTCTAGAGAAGAGCATTCCAGGAAGGAAAAGAGGTGGAAATAAACTACAGGTATTCCTGGGAAGGAAGGACCATGAGTTGGGGGCAGGGGGAGTACCTAGTAGCCAGTGGGAAGGGTCATAGAAGATGAAGCTTAGGAGGGAGCTTAGTGAAGGCTATCTAGGGACTTGTAATACCTTCTGGCAATTTGGATTCTCTTACAAACCAGGGAATGGGTTTAAAAGAAAGATATGATCAAATTCATTCTCTCTCTCTTCTCTCCTCTCTCCCTCTCTCCTCCCCCGCCCCCGCTTTGCCAGAAGAGGGCTCCCCCGTAACTGGAGTTATGAACATCTGTTAGCCTCTAGATGGGTGTTGTGAAACCAACCCAGGTCCTCTGTAAGAGCAGTCAGTGCTCTTAACCTCTAAGCCATCTCTCCAGCCCCTCAAATATGTTTCTTACAAATGTTTCTATAGCTTCTATAATGGAGAATGGCCTGGAAATCAGACGCAATACATAAAGATTCATTTATTTATTCAGTCCTTAGCTGTGTGCTCTGGACTGTCCTAAGAGCTCTGTGTGTATGGTCGCCTTTAATCCTCCTGAAAGCCTTTTGGTATGAGTCCTGTGATTGTCTTCACTTACCGACAACAATGCCCCAGCACAGAGAGATGAGGTAACTTACTCATATCTAAATCTTCGAGGGCAGGCTGAGTGCTGTGCCAGTAACAATGCTTCTGCAAATGGGGGGAAGCATGGAAATTGGGCCAAGTGACCCTGCAGCAAGAGGAGGGGGCTGGCCAAGCATCCTGGAGGCAGAGCCAAGACTCATTGATGGGATTTACTACCGAGATGAATGAAAGAAAAACAAAGGCAACTTCCAGGGTTTGGGTTTGAGAAACTGAACAGACACCACTGCTGTTTCCTGAGACGTCAAAGCCCAGGGCGGGGAACAGGGTGGACGCACGACGCAAAGGAGGTTCAAATTCATCATGAACTGTGTTCTGGACACATGAGTTGGGTCTGTCAAGCAGACACCAGAGTGGAAAAGTCACATAGGCAGTGAGTGGGGCATGGGGGGAAGGTGGGGAGATTTAGTGAGGCAGCTGGGTTTCTGGGGGGATGAGGAGGGTGACTCTCCCAGCTGTAGACCTCTGGGTGATTGTAACAAGCAAGGACTCACTGGCTCTGAGGCTCACAGCACCTATCCAGCCCACCCTCTGTCACCCAGCAACATCTGCACCCCAGCTCCACACTCTGAACCAGCTTCGTCTCTGGACCAGCTTCCCTGAGCTGGGCAGCCGCATTCTTCCCCACAACCTCTGGAAGGCAACAGAAAGCACTGGCCGGGGCAGAGGTGGGAATGGGCTGTGGGAGCGAGGTCCTCGCCCAGAGCCCCCTCCCTCATCAACACTCTTCTCACTGTAGCTCACCAGACATGAAGGCCCAGGGCCACTTGCAAGGTCTGAGTGCCATGACAATAACAAGGCCCCTAAAATAACTTCCCACGTTTGCGTCTCACAAATGCCCAGCTGCTGCCCAGGTCATAGCATTTCCAGAAAAATCCCAATGTGGTTTGGTAAGACAGTTTCCTATGGATACCTCCCGGGCTTACAGGAAGAGGGGTGTGCTGGAGGTCAGGAGCGGGTTGCAAAGGGAAAAGGCATTTCTGAAGTTCAGCTGAAATGTCAGGCAGCCATGTTTACACACAACCTTCCACAACTAAACAGCTTGACTCAGGTAGCTCTAGAAAACGACTGCGCTGACGTGCCGGGGACACAGCTCTCTCCCTGCCATGTCCGGAGCATCATCTAATTGAATGCATGTGCTCACTGGCCCTCACCATGTCATTTCTTTATTCACTTGGCATCTTTTTCCTGTAAACTGTCTACAATCCACTGTGGAACAGGATAAAGCAGCAAATGAACAAAGAATGCCCAGTCTCAATATTCCTGGATGTTAAACAACTGTTTCTATAGAGTAACCGAAGCTTAGAAAGAGGAAATATCCTAATTAACAAGTATAATATTCTAATAATTTGATCTGTGTACGTTTAAAAAAAGGAGGGGGGTCTGAACATAATTAGCACCTTTGTTCTTTTTTTTCCCTCCCCCTAATTACCTAAACAATAATCTAAGGGGCTGAGTACTTACGCACTATATGCGTGTGTTGACTCTGGGGCTATTGCCATGCAAAGGACACAGGTTCCATAATTGCTACTTCATCTTCAGAATCAGACTTGTCAAAGCCACTGCTGGGAAGCGGGTGTGAGACTCAATCTCAGTCTATGCACAGATAGAGTTGGGTTCTGTCCATCATCTTCTGGAGCAGGGAGGAAAAGGAACAGCCCGCTACTCGACTGGAGCATCTTTGTAAGAGCACACACAAACTGCCGAGTCTGAAGCAGCCGGCAGCCAGCAGCCAGCAACGCAACTTCGGAGACATAAAAATTATTAGGTTTTCTCAATACTGCTACAAGCCAAAATCCTTCCTGTGGCTACTGGGCCAAAGATAGAACCAAACGCCTCACCCAATGCACAAACGCCACCAGGGCCCTTCCTCTGGGACTCATCCTCTCTAACATAAACCCAAAGGCAGCAATTATTCCAGCCCCATGTGCAGGCAGCACGTGTTTGTGAGCAAATTAGTTCTCGGGGGAGCAAAGGGAAAGGAAGATCTTTGCCTGGCATGTTTGAATCCTCCCCCCATCCCCCAAAGTTTCTAGAACCAGAGTCTTGGCACTCCTTGAGTACACAGTGATGACAGATGCTTATCATGCCCGCTCTGAAGACTGGGCAACCTCGTGGAAGCACAAAGGCATCAACTGACGCCTGTTGGAATTTGAAGAGTATTTTATTGTCTAGTATTTTTGAAGATTGACAATCCATTAAGTGCCCATTAGAGGGCAGCACTGAGCCATGAGCCCATCTTTGCCAACCTTGCTGAATTAGAGAAAGTTTAATTAAATAATGAACCCCATTCTCAGAATTAGGTCTCTATTAAAATAATGACAACAGAGACAAAGTAATTAAAAACACATGCCTGACAAATCTGGACTCGCAAGCACCATCCAATGCACTTCCTGGCAAGCTGTCACTTCCCACAGTCACTAGGCAAATCCAATTATTCCTTCAGACACCCGAACTCTGCCTCTCCTCTCCCTTCTCCCCAGTGGCTTTTATGAAAATAATATCCAACTTTAATGTGCCTGCACTTCAGGAGACGGTGTGACAAGAGCAATAAACACATTCGCCATGTGCAGAGACCAGAGAGAATGAGCTCTGAGGAGGACTCTACCCATCCAGATGTGAGCTTTTCCTCCCCAGATTCAGGCGGGAACGCACCGGCTGTCAGAAGCAGCTATGGATGTGCCAGAACACCCTGGCTGAGCTGCCGTAATAGCCAAGACATAAGAAGCCATAACTTGGGAGCTGGAGGGATGGCTCAGCGGTTAAGAACACTGACTGTTCTTGCAGAAGACCCAAGTTCGAATCCCAGAACCCACATGGCAGCTAACAACTGTCCGTAACTTCAATTCCAGGGGATCTGACAGCCTCTTCTGTCCGCCAGCATTGCACAACATGGGTGCACTTACCTACATGCAGGCAATACATGCATACACATAAAATAAAAATAATTTTTTTAAAAAAGAAGAAAAGCCGGGCGTGGTGGTACACGCCTTTAATCCCAGCACTTGGGGGGAAGAGGCAGGTGGATATTTGGGAGTTCGAGGCCAGCCGGGTCACATTGTAGGGGGGCCCTGTATCAAAAATACAAAAAAAAAAAAAAAAAGAAGAAGAAGAAGAAGAAGCAGCAGCAGCAGCAACAGCAGCAGAAGCCATAACTATGCAGACACTTGTGGCTTGAGCTCAGTAGCAGCCAGGAAAGCACGCAGGCTCTGTCCAGACAGACTCCGCTATAAATCAAGCAGCCTGGATAAGTTCCCTCCCCTGTGCCTCAGTCTCCCTACTGCCAACACTAGCACCAATGCACCTAGCAGAGGAACAGACCGTCTGTGGGTGCACAGTCATTCTCTAGAGTCTCTGAAGGGCACTGGGGGTAAAATGTGCTGGGGTACCGGAGGTCAAGTTCTTTGGGCAAGTTTGTACCCTTGAAGGGCTTTGACTCTATGAAGGCACAAGAGTCAGTCACGTAAAACCTGTGGGTGCTCTGGCCTTGTTCACTTATTCAAGCACTGGTTTTTACCAAGTGTGCCAGGACTATGCCAGGCGCTGAGGGCAACATGGTCCCACACTCACGAAGCTGAAAGTCAAGCACAGAAGACAAGCTTTCAAAATAAAGACAGCAACAGATATGAATGGGCATCTGGGGCAAGTCCTACAAAGGACAAGTGTGTGGCTACCTGTTAACCAGGCCATTAAAATGAAGGCCAGGAAGATGGCTTAGCAGGTAAAGACACTTGCCACCAAGCCTGATGACCTGAGCTCGATCCCTGGGACCGACAGGGTGGAAGGAGAGAACCAACTCCTGCAAGTTGTCCTCTGACTTCCACATGTGCACACACACTCACACCAGACAGATGATTGACTGATGATTGATAGAGATAAATAGATGTAATAAATAAATGAAATTACTTTTTAAAATGAGCAAGTTGGTGCTATCTGAGACACTACTATGAGGAGGAGCTGTTAAAGTAACACCTGGGAGGTTGAGGCAGGAGGCCAGGACTACACAATGAGAGCACTCAGAACACTGAGGCAGGAGGACTGTCACAAGTTAAAGACCAGCCTAGACAAGAGGGATCCTATCCTAAAACACAGAAAGGAAGGAGGGAGGGAGGGAGGGAGGGAGGGGGGGGAGAGGGGGAGAGAGAGAGAGACCTTGTTTATGAGAAGTTTGACTTAAAGACACAAACTAGAGAGTTTAGTTCCAAGCAGCCACACAGTGGCTAGCAACCATCCAAAACTCCAGTTCCAGGGAATCTAACGCTTTCTTCTAGCCTCCTCAGACATTGCACACATGTGGTGCACCTACAAACATGCAGGCAAAACACTCATACACACAAAATAAAAATAAATCCTTTCTAAAAAGGCACAAACTAGAAAACACTTAACTATACCCTTCAATAACAAGGATGCTTTCTTCACCACCAGTAAATACAAAAACCTACTCTGCTCCTTTTGTTTAGGCTGCCAGAAGGTTCAGCGACGGCACGGGTCTTCAGTGTGTCTTTTTGTTCTCCCTGGCCTTCGTGTATCTTCTCCCTCCTCAGTCCCGAGTTCACTGGATTTTCTTATCTTTATTATTTTTATTTTATGTGCATGAATGCACTGCCCACATATACGTAAATGCACCCTTCTAGTGCAATGCCCTCATCTGGCATTGGATCCCCTGGACTGGAGTTACAGACGGCATGTGGGTGGTGGGAACTGAACTTCTGCAAGAGCAGCCAGTGCTTTTAATCGCTGAGTCGTCTCTCCAGCCCCTGATTTTGTTGTACTTAGTGTTCAAGAGTCCTCGATGGAAGGAGAAAGGACACAGAGAATAACCCTCTTTTTTTTGGGGGGGGTGGTCTTTTTGAGACAGGATCTCCCTGTAGCCCCAGCTGTCCTGGAACTCACTATGTAGACCAGGCTGGCCTTAAACTCACAGAGATCCGCCTGCCTCTGCCTCCAGAGTGCTGGGATTAAAGGCATGCGCCACCACGCCTGGTACAGAGAATAGCTCTCTTTTTAAGGTCAAAGGGCTGAGCTAGAAAGAATGAATAGGTTGGGCAGAGCATAATGGGACACACCTGTAATCCCAGCACTGGGGAGGTGGAGGTGGCAGGATCAGGAATTCAAAGCCAGCCTCTACTACACAATGAGTTTGAGACCAGCCTGGGCTACATGGGACCCTGTCTCTAAACAAAACAGAATGAGCAGGTTGTGCTTTGTGTCCCTGCCTAGGGTGTTACCGTAAGGAACAGAGAGACACAGAGGTCAGCCTCTGGGCAGACAGTGCACCACCCCTGTCACCCCACTCCAGGTGTGACAGGTGTGCAGGGCAGGGATATTTCCAGAGCTGCCTTAGCACATTAGATTTCTGCCCTAATAAGGGTTTCCCTTTTGTTATTTTTTTCCTCTGACAGAATCACTGACCCACATTCTCCATAGTCTAAGACAAGTGTCCCGCCTATTTCTTCAAAAGACCTTGTTCCTGAAAGACCATTTGCTAACTGTGTAGCCGCAGCAGGAGCTGTACATGAAAACCCTTCAGTGGACTCAGATGGTCTGATCACAAAGTCATGTCCTCCCCACAAGTTCACCTTCACCTGACAGAGCTGAGGAGGCTGTGTGGGAAAAGCAGCACAGAAAACCTGGTCTTCTTCCTGGAAAGATGAAATCTTTGTGACAGACAAAATTCCAAGAACCTCAAGTTGCAGTCTTTTCCTTTTGGCCACCTTAGCGTGACAAACAATTTGGAGAGTTTCCCACAGGAAGATCCATAAATACAACCTTCTAACTTCAAGGCAATTCAAGGACCTACTGAAGGAATATTCCTGAACTTCTTAGGAAGACTCTGCCTAAAAATGAGGAACACACCACCAGAAGGGGCCCAAGATGGTGGGGAGACCATTTGGAATACATGAATGTCATAAACAACAGTTTCATTTAATAAGACGATAAATATATAGTTAATAAAATTACCTTTAGCTCCCCCCCCTTTTTTTTTCTATGCTGGGAACTGAACCTAAGACTTTGCACATGCTAGGCAAGTCCTCTACCATTAAGTCATATTCCTAGTCCTTTTAAAAATTACATCGTAGGTAGGGCCAGAGAGATGGCTCAGTAGTTAAGCACACTGGCTGCTCTTGCAGAGGACCTGGGTTTGATTCCCAGTACCCATATAGTGGCTAACAACCATCTGTAACTCCAGTTCCAGGGAGTCTGATGCCCTCTTCTGACCTCCGCAGGCATTGCATGACACGGATGCATTTATATACATGCAGGCAATTCTCATACACATAAAATAAAAATAACATTAAAAAAATATTTTATTTATTATTTTTATTTTATGTGTATGTGTGTATTGCCTGCATGTAAGTAAGTGCACCCGTGTCGTGCAATGCCCACAGAGGACAGAAGAGGCTGTTGGATCCCCTGGAACTGGAATTACAGACAGTTGTTAGCTGCCATGTGGGTGCTAGGATTCAAACCTGGGTCTTCTGCAAGAACAGTCAGTGTTCTTAACCACTGAGCCATCTCTCCAGCCCCCATAAAAAATAACTTTTTTTTTTTTTTGTCTTTTTGAGACAGGGTCTCCCTGTAGCCCCAGCTGTCCTGGAACTCACTATGGAGACCAGGCTGGCCTCAACTCACAGAGATCCACCTGCCTCTGCCTCCCAAGTGCTGGGATTAAAGGCATGCGCCACCACATGCCTGTGTGCATATGTGCGTGCACCATTGCTTGCATGTGGAGATCAAGAACAACTTGCAGGAGTCCATCTTCTCCTACCATGTAGGTCCCAGGGATCAAATTCAGGTCATCAGCCTTGGTGGCAGGCACCTTTACTCACTGAGCCATCTTGTTGGCTTCCCAGTCCTTCTTTATATATGTATATTCTTTTTTAGAAAACATATGCACCACCACGCCTGCCACACCAAGCTTTTTATGTGGGTGCTGGAACCCGAACTCAGGTACACATGCTTTCGCAGCAAGGACTTTCCCCACTGAGCCGTCTCCCCAACCCCAAACCTGGGTTTCATTCAGAGTTCACCCTGCTCTTCTTTGCACAACCTTGGACAAGTTACCCAGAGCTCAGAGCCTCCTTTCTCATGCATGGAAAGGCAGTTGCTCAAAGAGGGTGAGTGTGAAATGCTGTACTGAGTGAGCTGATGCTCACAGCTCTCTGCATACGCAGGCTCTAGCACTCGGTCTGCAGATGCTCGCCATTCATGGTCATTTCTAGTTCTACAGATTTCAAGTCAGTGGTTTCACGTCGGAAGCAGCACAGTCTGGTGGGAGGGGAAACTGAGTCACGCTATCCTGTGGTGTCTGCCTCTGTGTTCTTGTGGTTTGTGAGTGCCTCAGGAACCGTCTTATTTTTCCGAAAAAGAAAATGGAGTCCCAGGCTTTGAGTAGAGCTGCTGGGAGATATGTGGGTTTTCTCAAGAGGTGGTGAGTCTTGGCAAACAGGGCCGCCCGGCCTTCTTGTGTGGGTCTCCTACAGCTCATGAGCCTTGGCCTTGGTTTTGTAGTCTGTATCCAGCCCTGAGATTATGGACATCAACAGCTGATCCATCTGGGTAAAGACACCCTGTGGGGTTGCCTGTTTCTCATGAGACTCAGTGTGTTCAGGGTGGTATGGCTGTAGACGGGGCGCCCACTTCTGAAGGGCATCTGGGATCTTGGGGGTGGTTATCTTTGCCTCTAATAGTCTTCCTGAGTATAGATTTTTAAAGAATTAATGTGAGTCATCTTTAGTTACTGTACAAAACAATGGGTTTGATTATGACATTTTCATGCATGTGTCATTAACACTGCATTTTGCTCGTATCACTCCCATCGCACTCTCTTGTCCTCTCCCTCGTTTGTTTCTGAGATAGATCTCCTGGAGCCCAGCCTGGGCTTGCCGTCTTCCAAAACAAGTTTAGATTATTTATTTACGTGTAGTGCATGAGCCTTCGTGGGGTTAGCTGCACTCTGTGCGTGCAGGAGCCCGTGAAGGCCAAGGAGGGCATCTGGTCCCTTGGACCTGGGGTGCTGGGAACTAAACCCAGGACCTCTGCAAGAGTAATAAGTGCTCTTAGCCACTGAACCATCTCTTCGGCTCCTGTCCTTGAACTCATGATCCTCCTGCTTTGGCCTCCCAGTGTTGAGCTTATAGGTGTGACCCCCCCACGTCCAGCCTGAGTGTAGTTCGTTACTTCTTGGAGACAGCACTACGTTGAGTTGGTGAGTTGGAGACATGTGCTCCTCCTCCATCGATTGGTTAACCCAGAGAGCAGAGGTCCCCGGGTGTTGGGGCCACTCTGAGGTTTACACTCCTTTCCCTGAAGTGACTCATGGAAGAGCAGGCAGTGTCTGCAGCCTTGGGGAAGCCAAGGCTCTCTGTTTTCTTGGCCACCTTGGACTTGCCTTTGGGAACTGAAGCAGCAGAGGTACCATGTTTACCAGTTTACTCTGTCTTCTTTCTTGGCAGTGCTGGAGATCAAACTTAGAGCCTTGCACATATTAGGTGAGCACTCTACCACTGAACTATATCCTAGCCCATGCACTTTAAAAAATGATAATTATCTTTAATTAATTGTGGTTATGTCAGACCGTTTATGTGCTTTTAAAAGAGCCACATCCTTAAGCTGGGCGTGGTGGCGCATGCCTGTAGTCCCAGCACTTGGGAGGCAGAGGCAGGCGGATCTCTGTGACTTCAAGGCAGCCTGGTCTACATAGTGAGTTCCAGAACACCTGGGGCCACAGAGAGACCCTGCTTAAAAAAAAAAAAAAAAAAAGAACACACCCCGGACCCCCGGGGGCCCAGAAAGAACCCGCTTAAAAAAAAAAAAAAAAAAAGAACACACCCCGGACCCCCGGGGGCCCAGAAAGAACCCGCTTAAAAAAAAAAAAAAAAAAAAAAAAAAAAAAGGAGCCACATCCTGAGCACCTGTGGACCCAGAGCCCCTTGCAGCCAGCAAGGAAAGAAGAGAGGAGAGTCTTTTGCCCAAAGCAGTGTTCCGCTCCTTTCCCCAGAGTCTCTTAGGTGTCCGGCACTGTGCTGGGACCTGGTACACTGGGTGGAGAAGATGACAGGAGTCTCATCCTGGAAGACTGCTCAGTCTCACGGAGGAAGGCACTAAGCTGTCAGGGTTTATGAGTGAGACAGACCCACACAGGGAGTTTTCCATGGTGGCCCTGTCATTGGCCTTCCTACCCCAACTCCTGTATCCCTGGCTTTGGCTTGGCAAACTGGGGCCCTTTCTGTGCTCTTCCTGTTTCTAATTCACCTCCCATGCCATGTCACCACGGATCTGGGTACCGGTGCAGAGCATCTGATCTTTGCCAGCTCACAATGGCAGTTACCTGTACCTGGGCAGCTCTTTCATCCTCAGACCCTCCCAGGACAAGGCAGCCTGCCCTTGGGGTCTTTGCAGCAGTTCAGGAGGTCTCTGGCTCATTGGTCATGGTGGGATGGGAGGCTGTGGTGGAGTGGGGTGAGGGGTGTCCAAGCTGGCTGCCAAGAGGAGGGAAAAGGAAAAAACAAGCTGGGCTGTGCTTTGTGGTGGCGTTAGACAGTGTGCATCTGGCCACCCGGGATTGTGGGCCCCGAACTTCAAGTGTCCTTGCCCCACCTCTGTGGTTTTGCCACAGCAGCTTGTGCCTTTTTTTCTTTTTTTAAATTGAGTCAATTATAAAAATTAAACCTGCTGGGTCTGGAGATGCAGCCTATAGTCCTAGCTACTTGGGAGGCTGAGGCAGGGACATTCCAAATTCAAGGCCTGCTTGGGCTAAGGAGTGAGCTTGAGAGTATCTAGGACAACCTAGTGAGACTCTGCTCAAAATAAAAATGTAAGAAGGACTGGGCTAGCTGGAGAGATGGCTCAGAGGTTAAGAACACTAGTTGTTCTTGCGGAAGACCCGGGTTTGAATCCCAGCACCAACATGGCAGCTAACAACTGTCCATAACTCCAGTACCAGAGGATCGAACAGCCTCTTCTGACCTCCGCAGGCACTGCACAATATGGGTGCACTTACCTACATGCAGGCAATACACGTACACATAAAATAATGAAAATAATAATTTTTTTTTTAAAAAAGAAAGAAAAATAGTCCTAGGATAGCAAGGGCCTGGAGACCAGAAAGTCATTCTGCAGCACCAGGGAAGTAGTAAACACTGGCAATGCTTCCTGCCCGCCCATCACCCATCCACCCATCCATCCACCCATCCACCCATCCATCCACCCATCCACCCATCCATCCACCCATCCATCTATCCATCCATCCATCCATCCACCCACCTACCCATCTATCCATCCATCCACCCATCCATCTACCCATCCATCCATCCATCCACCCACCCACCCATCTACTCATCCATCCATCCATCCACCCACCTACCCACCCATCCATAGCTATCTATCATCTATCTATCTATCTATCTATCTATCTATCTATCTATCTATCTACCTATCATCTATCTATCCATCCATCCATCCATATCCATCAATCTATCCATCCATCCATATCTATCATCTATCCATCCATCCATCCTATCTATTATCTATCTGTCCATCCATCCATATCTATCTATCATCTAGCTAGCTACCTATCATCTATCTAACCATCCATCTATATCTATCATCTATCCATCCCATCCACCCATCCATCCATATCTATCTATCATCTATCCATCCATCCATCCATATCTATCATCCATCCATCCATCCATATCTATCATCCATCCATCCATCCATCCATCCAATCTTTCTATCTATGTAAGTACACCTGTGTCATGCAATGCCCAAGCAGGTCAGAAGAGGGTGTCAGATCCCCTAGAACTGATGGTTGTTAACTGCCAGGTAGATGCTGGGAGCTGAACCTGGATCCTCTGCCAAAAGCAGCCAGTCCTTGTAACTGCTGAGCCATCTCTCCAGCCCCCACCCAATACCTTTTTTGCTTGTTTTTGAGATGTGGTCTCAAGTAGTCCAGGCCAGCTGCGGATGACTTTGACCTTCTGATTTTCCTACCTCCACCTTCTGAGTGCTGGGATTACAAATGCGGACATCTCGCCTGGTTTACACAGCACTGGAGATAGACCCCATGGCTTCTTACATTCGAGACCAGCATTCTACCAACTGAGCCACATCTCCAACCCCATAATCAGAGGGTTTTGAACATCAAGAATTTGTTGCTGGACCAAAGTACTGGCTCTTTGTGCTCCTTATTTTACAATATTAAACCCTGTCAAATCAACTGACTTTTTGCTTATTTTGCAATATTAAATCCTATCAAACCAACTGCAGGCTTAAAAGATAAAAGCTAAGCTGTACTGGCTCTGACTGAGTCACTAGGGCAGGGAAGAGGGATCACTGGCAGTCTTTCACATTGACAGAGGCCACGTGAAGGAGCTCTTCACACCCGTGTTCTCATCAGACACCCACCATGCCTGGCAACCTGTGACATCAAGAGCTGGTGACCAGGAGATCACCCAGCAGCACCAAGAGAAGGGAGGCCCAGAGTCATCACATAGTCCAGGGTTCCAAATAGCCACAAAAGCAAAGTCACCTGGAAATACTCATTTAAAACATGCACTAGGGCTGGAGAGATGGTTCAGCAGTTAGGAGACTGAAGTGCTCTCGCAGAGTTCAGCTCCCAGCCAGCACCCACATCACGTGGCTCACACCTACCTGTAATTCCATGTGTACACAAAGACATAAACACATAACTTTTTAAAAAGTGAAAAAAAAATCTTAAAATGCAAACTGGCAGGCTGGAGGTGGCGGCACAAAGCAGTCATCCCAGAACTTAGGAGGTAGAGGCAAAAAGATCAGGAGTTCAAGGTCACTCTTAGCCACAAAGCAAGTTCCATGTCAGCTTGGACTACAAGAGACCCATATCTAAACAAACAAAAGCAGAGGAACAAACACCTCCAGCCTGCCCAGATATGGTGAGGAAATTTTAAAAAGACATTTCCCAGGTGATTCTGATATTCTGTATGTATTAAAATGTCTCGTCTTAAAAAAAACAAGAAGTTGGTAGACTGAAGCAAGAGGATCTAGGCCAGCCTGAGCTACATAATGAGACTCTGTCCCAAAAACAACAAAAGGTGAAATAAGTCAGACTCAGAAGATGAATATGTTTTCTCTGATTTACGGAGTCCACATTTTATGTAGATAGATAAAATCACGCACATATATATGAAAGCAGAGGCAAAGCTACCTAGAAAAACAAAGAGCTACAGGGACATGACGGGGGTGGCGGATACGGTCAAAGTACCCAGTACATTTGTATGTAAAAGCCTTTACGAATCCGCTCACTGTGTACAATGAATATAAGCCAATAAAACATAACACTTGAGAATGCAATGTTCCGCCTCTCCCAGGAGCCCCTCTGCACCCCAGGACTTCTTCCCTGAACTGAAATATGGGTGTCAATCCTTTTGCTTATGCCGAAGCATGATGCAACGGACAGGTTCAATTCCCAGCACCCACATGGTGGCTATGAACCATCCTTAACTCCAGTTCCAGGGGAATCCAAAGCCCTCTCTGATGTCCACGGCATTGCATGACACGGGTGCACTCACATACATGCACCATCGTCCTTAACTCCAGTTCCGGAGGAATCTGACACCCTCTTCTGACGTCCACGGCATTGCATGACACGGGTGCACTCACATACATGCAGGCAATACACTAATACACAAAAATAATAAAGTATTTTTTAAAAAATAATAATAGTAATAAAAATATTTTTTTAAAAAGAATGGCATCTCTTTCTATCACATTTACCTCCTCACCCAGGAACTTCAAAAAGTCTTGACTTCCAAGGAAGGAGCAATAGACAGAGGGATAGGTGGAGGGATTAATAGGATAGATGGACAGAAGGATGGATAGATGGATTTTTAGGAAATTTCCCAGGTGATTCTGATATTGATCTGATATAATGGATGCCTGCTAGGAGAGGGAGGCCAGATAGTAATACTTATCAACTTTGTGAATAGATGCTCCATCAAATTTCTAAGCAGGAAATCAGCTAAAAAGCTCATCCATGACAATGTGGAACTCTGAACATGAAGGGGACACAGGGGAGGGGCAGCTGGGGCAGTAAATCTGAGTGGAAGGGGACTCAACACCCCAATGCAACCTGGGGTTACACTGATGGGCAATCTGAAAGGCCCCAGGAAAAGGCTGGACTATGGCTCAGCAGGAACGTGAGCAGGAGTAGGAGTCCTGTAAGGTTTGGTACCTGTCCCCCAGGCCTCATAGGATGCTGTTGTTTTGTCCTCTTGCTTGCACCTGGTGATGCTGGCTTTGTTTTTAGGGAAGTACATCTTGCGTATCAGGACCCCAGCCTGATCACAGCAGGGCCAGACATGAACAACAAGACACCCTCCCTCCCTAACACACACACACACACACACACACACACACACACACACACACACACACATGCACACACTGTGGTTTCTCTCTCTTAAGGGGAAGTCGCTCCCTTCTCAACATGTCCTCCAGTGGGCAGCAGAAACCAGCTCTTCCTCATCGGAGCAGTTGGCTTCCCAGGACCTGCCCTGTTAGAGGCCTAAAGGTGGCCACACCAGCCTAGGAAGCAGTGTCCACAACAGCCATGCATGTCCTGCCAGCCCAAGGCTGAGCTTTCTGGACTTCTTCCTAGTGCCTTCTTCCAAACAATACAATAGATATGTAGTTCAAAAACAGAACAGACATCCCTCCTGCCAGAGCACCCCCCTCTCAGACCTCCCCTTTAAGTGGAAGCCCTCTTTCCTCAGCTGTGATAGGCAGGATAATATCAGTCTGAAAGGGAAAGAGAAAAGAACTTCAGCACTGAACTTGGACTATACTTAGGGTTTGGGAATCAGAGTGGGAACTGTTTGTGCTGCCTGTTCTAATGTGCTGAAGTACTTATACTCTACAGAGCCCCGAAGAGGCTTGTAGAATCCAGATACACAAACACCACAAACCTACCCACAAAACCCCTCTTCACTGCTAATTAGAATGGCAAGTCGGGGGATATGAAAGCTCCCAGCTTTGAAGTAAGGTTTCAGTAGAAAACAGCACTAGAGAACTCACTGTTGACAGGCCCCAACTTGCCGTGGGTCTTAATGAGCTTTCTGTTAGACGTGGGCTGCAGAATACACACTGACACACAGGGAAGACAGGGACACACACTCAGACACACACACAGAACACTCCTCAGCTGCCATTCTGCTCCCTAAGGGTTTTCCCCTAATAAAACTGGAGGAATACAGGACATATTCTCAGGTTTGTAAATCCATTCAAACTGAAGAGACTGCAAGCCTTGTCCACGGGCACCTGGGTAGCTTGGGGCAAGATGCTACCTCAGTATCCCTGGGAACATAGAACTGAGGTCAGGAGTTGTGGAACATTTTTAAGCATCTTTGGCAAGCATGGACTAAGCTACTGTATTTTCAACAAGAGGTTAAGAACTGTCAAAAAGATGAGGGCCAGTAAGATGGCTGTGCAGGTAAAGGCACTTGCCACCAAGCCTGGCGACCTGAATCCAATCGACAGGAACTACACGGTGGAAGGAGAGAACTGACTCCTGAAAGCTGTCCTCTGAGCTGCACATAGGCACCATAGCTCACATGCACGCCTAATCACACATATACCCCCAAATAAATAAATAGATGTAATAACTTTGTTTTTATTTTATGCATATGAGTGTTTTGCCTGCATGTATTTAAGTGTACCACATGCATACAATGCCTGTAGAGGCCAGAAGAGGGCATCAGATCGCCTGGAGATGGTATTGTGGACCGTTGTGAGCCGCCATGTGGGTACTAGGAGCCAAATCCAGGTCCTCTGCAAGAAGAGGAGCTCTTAACCACTCACCCATCTCTCCAGCCCCTGTAATAATTGTTTAAGGTGAAAGACTGAGGGTGGGGAGATAGCTCAGTCAGTAAAGTGCTTGCCTTGTAAGCACGAGGACCTGAGTTTGACCCCCAGCAGCCACATAAGAAGCCAGAAGAACAAACATGTAAACCCTGGGGCTTGCTGGCCAGTCAGCCTAGCTGAATCAGTAAGCTCTAGGTTAATGAGAGATCTTGTCTCAAAAAACAAGCTGGAGAAGAGGGTAGAAACAAAACACCCAGTTCCAACTTCTGGCCTCCATAAAGACATGCACGCATGTGTACCTGCATGCACACGTGCACATACCCACATGAATAAATACAGGGAGGGGAGGGAGGGAGTGAGGGAGGGGAAATATCTGCTGGATATAGATTTGTCCTAATCCCTAAACACGGTCCATGGGGTCCTTCACAACCAGGTGCTCAAGTACCACTGGCCTGACCAGCCATCACAACTTCATAGGTACTTTAGGCTCATGCATATCCTCAACCCATACACCTGTCCTCAGCCCCACACCCCTCTCCTTAACTTGGATACCTCAGCCTCGGACTCTCCCACCTCTAGGCTAATGCACCCCTTCTCTAAACCTCTCCCCCGATTCTGATATCCTTGCCTAACTCCCTGGTCCTCGAGCCCCAGATCAAATGTCTCTTTCCTGCCAGCTCCACGCTCACTTTCCCCAGTACTCATCCTCTGCCTCTGCATTCTCACAACACTCAGAGGCTTCTTCCTTGGCACTCATCACATGTAGTCAAGTCACCCATCGCGTGCCTGCCGCCCACACACAACTGTTAGTTCCCCAAGAGCTGGAAAGCATTCTGGTTTCTATCCCCAGTAACTTTTCACCATTTTAAATAGCATCTCCTGAATGCATGCTATATGCCAAGGGCAGTGCTAGGAATTCATCTGTACTATCTGGTTTACCTTCCTAATCTCATGGAAGCTATGATTGTTTTGATAATCAACGCTCAGAAGCATTAGGCACAAGGGCAAGAACCCAGGCAGTCTCACTGAGCTGGTAAGCTCCCCCACCAGCATGGGCATGGTGTTCAGTTAGTGACTCTTTAAACAGGACAGCCTCCACCAGACATGCCTGACGACGCAAGTCTAGTAACCTGAATTTGATTCCTGGAACTCACGTAAAGATGGAGAAAAGAACCAGCTCCACAAAGTTCTCCTCTAACATGTGCACCATGGTATATGTGCCCACACAAACACATCATGCACATATACAATAAAATAAATGTTTTGACTTATTTATTTTTATTTTATGTATATGAGTGTTAATACCTGCATGTATGCAAGTACATCCATGTTGTGAAGTACTCGCAGAGGACAGAAGAGGACAGATCCCTTCAAACTGGAGTTAATGACAGTTGTTAGCTGTCATCTGGGTGCTGGGATTTGAACCCAGGTCTTCTACAAGAGCAGCCAGTGCTCTTAATTGCTGAGCCATCTTTCTAGCCCATAAATAAATTTTAAAGCAAAGTGGCATTAAAACTAAGCCCTGAGATCACACACATGTGATAATAAGACTTCGTCTTATGCCCCACATATTTTTGCATTAAAAGAGCTTACACAGACGAAGTTTACACCAGCACCCTGGGCTTATTAGATGTTGGCGTTTGGATAAATAGTACTGCAGTTTAGGGCACAATACAAACTCCCAGCTAAAGGTATTAAATTTATCTGGTTGACTGGAAAAGCCATATTGTTTTGGTTTGTGTGTGTGTGTGTGTGTGTTTTTCCCTGTACAAATATATGAAAATCCTGCTTTACTCTATAGGAAAATGCAAAGCAGACTTAGAGGCCATGTATGTGTCCCTCCCCCTTCCCCTTCCAGGAAGCTGGTGAGCCCCAATGGAACTAAGTTACATACTGTACTGAGTTTATAAAGTAGCAATTTGTCCTTGATTACAAAACTGACTCACTGAACAGAACCTTGTATACAGTTCAGAACTGACCCCTGGAACCCAGAGGTGGCTACACTCTCAGGGAGTCAGGTGGGAAGTTCTGGGCTGCACAGGATAAGAACTTAACACAGCTGGGGTGTGGTGGCGCACACCTATAATCCCAGCACTTGGGAAAGAGAGGCAGGCGGATCTTTGTGAGTTCGAGGCCAGCCTGGTCTACATAGTGAGTTCCAGGACAGCTGGGGCTACAGGGAGACCCTGTCTCAAAAAGACAAAAAAAAAGGAACTTGACACAAATGCAGAGGGACCATGCAGGCTAAGAGAGACATAGAATGCCTGGTCTTATATTTTGCTAATAACAAGGTTATTAAATAAAAACATGATCATAACTGTTTTCTTCTCCAGCACTACTGGAAGAACAAAGAATAAGTAATATGAGAACTGGAGGTGTAGCTCAAGGGGCAGGGTGCTTGCCTGGCATGCACAAAGTCCTGGGTTCCACCCTCAGCACCATGTAAACCATAAATCAGGCATGATGGCACATACCTGCAATCCCAGCACTCAGTAAATGGGAGCAGGGGAATCAGAAGTTCAAGGTCATTTCTGGCTACACAGTGTGTTTGAGGCCTCATAGGTTACATGAGACCCTGTCTCGAAGGAAAAAAAAAGAAGAAGAATTAATGAATTGAGATTATTTGAAAAGTCACAGAAACAGAAATGTTTCAAAAAATTATTCAGAAGAGGCTGGAGAGACAGCTCATCAGTTAAGAGCACTGGTTGCTCTTACAGAGGACCCAGGTTCAAGTCCCAGCACCCACGTGGCAGCAACAACTGTGCCTAACTGCAGTTCTAGAGGATCTGATGCCTTCTTCTGACTTCCGTGGGCATTACATGACAGGAGTGCAAAACATTCACACATGTAAAAAACTGAAACAAATAAATCCAAAGAAAAAAATTTTAAAACCTATTCATAAAAGAACAATGTGAAGAAAAAAAGCTACACATCAGCCACATACCTTACTGCAATCCCACACTTTGTTCTCATGTATAGTATCTCATTTGAACCCATTTCCAGAAATGTCTTCAATCCTGATTTATCAGATGGATTTTAAATTTTACTCAAGAATTCTCCACTGGCTGGGAGTGGTGGTACACTCCTTTAATCCCAGCACTTAGAAAGCAGAGGCAGTTTGAGGCTAGCCTGGTCTATATAGTGTGTTCTAGCCAGGGCTATGCAGTGAGATCCTGTCTCAAAACAACCAACCAACCAACCAAAAGACTTCCCCACAACTGTTGTACACAAAGCACAATACTAGGCACCCTACAAAGAAGAAAATCTAAAGTTCAAAGGTTGTAACTGTGAGTTCCAGGCCAACGAGGCCGCACAGTAGGACTCTGCCTCAAAAAGACAGAACAACGCACAAAGAATATCCAGAACAAAGACGGGTCAGGTAAATCATGGTATGTGAATAGGATCATGATGTTGGGACTTCACACTGGAGCTCCACGGTGGGGAGAGCCTACACTGAAGCCTCGTGGTTGACAGGCACTTAAAGTGAAGATCCTGGCCTATTCAAACAGATCAGCAAGCAATATGCATTAAAAAACATGTCTTGGGGGTGGCTGGAGAGATGGCTCAGCGGTTAAGAACACTGCTTGTTCTTGCAGAAGACCCAGGTTCGAATCCCACACCCACATGGCAGCTAACAACTGTCCGTAACTCCAGTCCCAGGGGATCCAACAGCCTCTTCTGACCTCTGTGGGCACTGCACAACACGAGCACACTCACTTACATGCAGGCAATACACGCATACACATAAAATAAAAATAATAAAATTAAAAAAAAAAAAAACACGTCTTGGGACCCAGAGTGGTGACTTATGCCTTTAATCCCAGCACTTGGGATGCAGAAGCAGGTGGATCTGAATTCAAAGCCAGCTCTGGTCTCCAAAGCAGTCCCACACTAGCCAAGGCTGCACAGTGAGACCCTGTCTCAAAAATAAAATAACAAAAAAAAATGTTACATATGATTCCATTTTTATGAAATATCTATACAGACAGAAAGTAGACTGGCTGATGACCAGAATCTGGGAGAAATGGGGAAACTGTTTAACAGACTAAGGGTTAAGAAAGAAATGTTCTGGAACTAGACAGAGTTGGTTGTTACACAGCACCATGAATATACTAAATGCCACTCGATTGTTCACTTTAAAAATGACAGAATGCACCAGGCCTGGTGGCGCACGCCTTTAATTCCAGCACTTGGGAGGCACAGGCTGGCAGATCTTTGTGAGTTTGAGGCCAGCCAGGTCTACATATTGAGTTCCAGGACAGCTGGGGCTACAAGGAGACCCTGTCTCAAAAAAACAAAACAAAACAAAAAAATGACAGAATAAAGCCAGGCATGGTGGCGCTCGCCTTTAATCCCAGCACTTGGGAGGTAGAAGCAGGCGGATCTCTCAGAGTTTGAGGCCAGACTGGTCTACATAGGGAGTCCCAAGCCAGCTGGGGCTATAGGGAGACCCTGCCTCAAAAATACAATATATATTAAAAAAAAAAAAAAGACAGAATATTATATTGCATGAACTTCATCTCAATAAGTTTTTACTATCCTGCGTGTGGGTCCCAAGGATTGTCAGACTTTGTGGCCAAGTGCTTTACCTGCTGAGCCATCTCACTGGCCTTCAATAAATTATTTTTCAAAGCTCGTGTCTCAAGAAAATTTCACCTCTTGACACAACATTTATCAGACATTTTAGACATTTTACTTTTAGAAGTAAAAGGAGGAAAAGAGATGCCAGCTTGCTCATGACCCCAAATTGTAAAGAGAAGAGACAGGACTGCACAAAGTGCAGGATGGCCAGCCCGCAATAATCGGTGCAAGCTGACTTTTCATTTCTGTGCTTTTCCTGTATATTTTCCAGATTTTCTAGCCTTGCATATGCATTATTTCTTGTTTTTAAAAATATTTTATTTATTTTTTTTGAGGACACATTCCACATTTTATTTACTTTTTTTTTTTAAATTTTTTGGTCTTTTTGAGGCAGAGTCTCCCTGTAGCCCCAGCTGTCCTGGAACTCACTATGTAGACCAGGCTGGTCTTGAACTCACAGAGATCCTCCTGCCTCTGCCTCCCCAGTGCTGGGATTAAAGGCATGCACCACCATGCCCAACCTTATTTACATTTTAAGACTAACCTTAATCTCAAAATCACATATCCATACACCTATTTCCTTTTTGTTGACTTCACCTAAAACTTAAAAGCATGGTTTATTAAAGATTGTAAACAAATATTATCATGTCTCTTACATGTAACAAACGGGAATAGCTTTTACCAGAAAGTCAGCAATCCCCCAAAGCTCTTTCTATTATAGATACAGGTATCAAAGCAATCCTGAACCTATGTTTGGTACACTAGTAGTCAGCACCCACAGCTCTTCAAAACTAACAATCTGTGACAGTATCACTGCACCTGCTGTTTTCAAGTTCCAACTGCAGCTCTCTACGATGGACAGAGCAAGCCATTTCTGTTCTTCCTTCTTGAAATTTTAGTTTTCAGAAACACGAATGTTTCTGCTGCCCTCTGACACTCCCTGCCAGGCCTTTGGCTTGTAACCTGAGTTCAATTTTGAGTGCTCCAGGTTCACGTTTAAATGACAATGCCTTAACGAGAAAGAAAAACTGTGCTGCACATTTCCTCCTGTTCCCGAACACATAGTAGGTACACATATGTTGATATATTCTTATAAATGTCCCAGTCGTGTTTATCAGCTGGACTTCTTTGACTGAACGTGTGGGTATTTTGCATTGTGATATTTAATCAAGACATTAACATGAGTAGAGGGTTGTTGATTTAAGACAAGTTTGAGATTCGCTAAAATTAAGTGCTGTACTTCTGTCCCTCTGGTGGCTGTGGAAGCTTCATGTTTTCTGTGGACATCATTAGACATCTTAGCTCTTGAAGCACAACTTTAATGCTATAGGAATTTTGCCATTTTGCCAACACTGGTAAGCTCCGTGCACCCACCATTCCACTGGAATTATTTATTCCATTCACATTAATTTTTATTACAAATCTAACTGATGGAGGAGCTTCTGGGTATTTAGGTCCACATTCTACTTTCAGACTACATATTCTGTTTTCATAGTTTGTTCTTGGTGGCCCAATAATCATGCCCATCCACTTTGTGTCATACCTTCATCTTCAAGGCCCCAGCTAACCGTACCATCCTTTTTTGTCCTTATTCAAGTTCTTCCAACAAGCGAAAATTATGGGGAACTTTAACTCCTGTGGAGACCGCCCTCTTCTCCTCCAGCCCCTTATTATTTTATTTTTATGCATATGAGCGTATTGCCTACAATGTATGTAAGTGCACCTGTGTCATGCAATGCCCGTGGAGGTCAGAAGAGGGTGTTGGATCCCCTGGAACTGGAGTTACAGATGGTTGTTAGCTGCCATGTGGGTGCTGGGAATTGTACCCAGGTCTTCCGCAAGAGCAACCAGTTCTCTTAACTGCTAAGCCATCTCTCCAGCCCCATTTTTTTTTCCAGACAGGCTCTGGCTTACATAGCCCAGGCTAGCTTCAACCTTGTCACCCTCCGGTCTCAGCCTCACGAATGCTGAGATCATAGATGTATACCACCATGTCCCCAAATATGCATTATTTCTATAATAAGAAAAATAAATAACTACTCCACAAGCATAAGACTTTTATATGGAAAATGTGAAGCCCTCAATCCTACTTTAAATGCCTAGGGAGAAAAACCTAGACGGGAACACGCAGCAACCTTCCTTCTCATTACCTCAGCAGCTGGGTTGTAGTGCCTTGCTTTCTTCTCTGTGAACTCATTAACACATGGAAGTAACTAGAGAGAAAACTACTGAAAAGGAAAACTGCGGGAAAGCCCAAGAGCAGCTCCCATGGTGATGATGAAGGAGCCCAGCCCTGCCCAAGCCAGCAAGCTCGGGGCCTTCACACCTGGTGACAGCCACCAGCCCAGTCCCCCTTTCATACTTTGAATACCACTTGACTCATTTCCAGTCTCCCCATGCAGTGGGGACTAATAGAATTATTAATTAATGAACATGACCAGTGGAGAGAGAATCCAAAGCCCATCACGTTTGTGCCAGATTATCTTGGAAATTTGCAGAAAACATGTTTGTAAATGTTTAATAAAATTCCCACAGCCAAGCAACATGCTTGGGTTCTGTTATTCCAGGCTCAACATCCTACCAGTGTGATGTGTGAGGGAGATGTCAGGCCAGGAGTAAACCAAGTTTGAAAAGCCAGACCCAATAAGGCCGGGCAGGAACAGACCAAGGTAATGAACGTGCATCGGCTTTGAGAGACCATAGAAGTACTGAAACCCTCTTGATTAGAAAGGGCCCTAAACAAAAGGCCCACTCAGTTGAAATCCAATCTGAGTTAATTAACGACCCCAGAATGAAACACTTCTTTATCAGTGCGTGGCTCCTGGCTCAAGCTCTCCCACAAAACCTGGCTCCTGGAGGGAGAGGGCTGAGGTCTCCCTCCAGGGGTGGTGGGGTGGTAGGAGTGTCCAGGTACAGGGGGATGCAGTGCCTGCCTGGCCAAGCCCAGGGGAAGAGCCAGTTGTAGCTCCTAAGTTCTGAGTTCTAATCTTCTCCCCCAGGCCCCTCCCCTGCCCCACTGAAGCAGCGCTGGGCCAACCCTCACCTCCCCATTTGTCCTCACACTGGCCTGCATTCTTGGCTTCCCTCTGCCTTCAGCCACCTTCCCTGCAGTCCCTGGGGCCTCTTGGAGGCTGAAACTTGTTTTCTTCTGAACAGATAGCTGCCCTGCTTGGGCAGCCATCTCAGACCCTCAAGTCCCACCAACCCTACAATAGCCTGTGGTCCCCATGCATCAGACACCAGTGTAAGAGGCACAGGCAGCCAGGCAACCGGTATGAACTAGGAGGCCACTGAGGTGCTGGATTCCAATTTCTCTGTCCTTACTTTCTGAGATCTGGATACCAGGGGTCCATAGGAGTAAGGGTGAGGGTTAGCTAGGTGGGAGGGGTCCTGGGGGTATGGGCAGAAATGAGTGCTACAGGGCAGTCAAAAGATGAGGGAAGAATTTCCTGGGGGATTCAGAGAAAGAGGTAGGAGCTACCACAAACCCAGGAGGATAGAGTACACAGGAAAGGGGACCCTGCACTCAAGAAAATACTCCACCCAGCAGGCTGCTCAGCGTCAGCAGAGGGGCTTAAATAATAAATAACAACAACAACGACTGTGTAACAGCCACACCGGGCACTGAGGCCTGGCAGCAGGAACCTGCCACAAGGAACTTGGTCCCCAACATCCAGATGGAGACACTGAGGCACACAGGGTCTGGCCAAGGGTGCAGAAGCATCTCTTACTCCAATTCCCTAGACCCAGACTTGTCCTCAAACTTCCAACTTCCCTTCCCTTCCCTTCCCTTCCCTTCCCTTCCCTTCCCTTCAACCCCACTACCCTGGTCTGACCTCCAGGGGACAGACCCCGTCAGCAGCTGCCCCTCCAGGCAGGCCACTGTCCCTGTACCTTCAGGGGTCTCTGGCTAAAGAACCTCATTCTCTAAACTGTTCCTTCTCATTTTCTGGATACAATTTTTTTTGAACCCCAAACTCAAAGCCCTCAAGTTTTAGGAAAATGGAGTCATTCAACAAAGCTTTCTCAGTGAGGTCCCCAAACCGTCCCGGTTCCCAGCTCATCTTGGGCCACTCACTAGGACAACCGAGGCTCCAGATGAAAGGATAGAATCTCAGCAGCTCAGCCAGGAAAGGCTTCTCAAAGGGGTCCCGATGCTTGGAGGGGCTCATTGAAGGCTGGCCGAGTCTCAGGGGGAAGCACACCTGAGCCTCACACCCGCCCTGGCCCCACAAAGGCACGGCGCCTCGGCTTCCAACCAGGCAGCCAGAGCTCCAGACAGAGAGTTTACAGTTACCAGCTGTAGGCAACCGGAGAAGTGGCCCAGAAAAGAGGCCCTCCAGCCCTGCACCCGCCCCTGGCCACACCCGAAGGGGACATCCGGAGGTGTCATTCTCACCGCCCCCATCTTCCCAGAAGGAGGTCAGGTGCTGTTTCAGCCTTGGTCTTCATACCCTTGCATCACCACAGAGCCCAGAGTATGGAAGGCCACACATGGACTCCCTGCTGCACTCTCCTGGGCTACGATGGGAAGGCCACAGGCTCTTCGGTCCTAACATCCTAATGAGAGTCTGCCATCAACTGGCTACTTAACTTGGGCTGTTTAAGCAGTCACTCAAGGCAGAGCCTCAGTTTTCTTCCCTGCATGTTGGGAGCGATAATACTCACCTCCCTGCTGAGGTGATACGAGGGAACACCACAAAAGGCTGTGGCACAGAGCAGGTGCTACACGACTATATCCATATTTAGCCAAATCTCACCAGGCAGAAAGCAGGAGCGTGCAGGATGAAGCCAGGCGGATGCCAGTCCTGCTGCAGAAGGGAGTAAGAGCGGAGGGGACAGGGCAACCTCTACCCAAAACCGGGGCAGTGGGTGGAGCAGTGGGCTGAGCCCCAACACTGCCTCCCCCAGCCGGTGAGGACCGGGCCCTGGCGCATTGGCGGAAGTGCAGGAGGTTCAGAGGAGCTGAGCTGCACAGGCCTGCAGACAAGACTGCATTCGAATCCCAGCCTAACCTGCTGCTGGCTGTGGGACGCTGGGCAGGAGTTAGCCTGTTTTCTCTAAATGGGCAGTCAGAGGGCACAGCTGAGGGGCAGTTGTGCGGTTGTGGAAAGACCCTGGGAGATGGGCTCCAAGGGCAAAAAGTACACCAGCTCCCAACTGTGGTTCCGCCTTCACGCGACATTCAACCCCGGATACCCATAAAGCCTCTCTCCTTAAAGACTCAATTTCTACCACTGAGTACAGATACCTTGCTGTGGCCCTAGACCTTGTGTATCGCAGCATCTCTGGCATTCTAACCTGCCCAACACCCAGGAGCATCAAGAAAAACCAACCGCAGTACCTGGGTTTCATGGGCACTGTGGAGACAGATGGCACTAGGAGACGTCTGAGGAAAAGATAAACAGCTACACACCCTCACCCCAGGACAGTCAAGTGAGCTTCCACCCGTGAAGGGGTGACAAGGAGGAGGGACCTTTAGGGACACCTGGACTCAGTGTGCGCATCCTCAGCACAGACCCCCACCCCCATACCTCATCCAGGTCCCAAGGCATTCCCAGCCCAGCCAGCTGGAGGAGGCTACCCCGCCAGCTGCATCTTGTGCAGATCCGACACTGGGGTGGTGGAAACAGAAAATCAAAGCCCAGACACCTGACCAAGCAGTCACATTTGGTATTTTCTGGATTTGAACATCTTTTATTTTAGAAGTATGTGTTCCAATTCAACGAGGTGAGGCACCTGCAGATCCCTTATACTTTGCTTAATTTAGGACATTTTCTTTCTGTTTTGATGGTGGGGCTAGAAGTTAAATAGAGCTTTTCTTTTCTAACCCACTGTGTGTGCTAAGCCCTAAATTTAACTCCAAAGCCACCTAGCCGCCCTACTTTAGGATTGCGGGGAACCCTTCACCTGCTCCCAACATCAGAGCCCCAACACAAGCGACTGAGATGTGTGTCCTCGATCACAGCGCACTGGACTGCAGCACCAACACTACCATCAGCTGACAGGGGAAAGGGGACAAGAAGGGAACAAATGGCTGTACTTCAAGGCCTAAATCTCAACTGTTTCCCTGGGGGGCAGGAGAGCTGTTTGTAAGCCAGTCAGGATGGCCAGGGTGTGGCCACAGGTATTCTAGTAGCCCTGGTGTCTGGCTGAAAGAGTTCATAGGAATAGGGACAGCCCAGCACCTGATCAGTAGCTGTACCACATTCAGACAAAAGAATTAACAACCTGGCCCTCCACTCTAATCCAGACCCCTCTCATTACCCTATTCCACCACAGTCACAATGTTCTGCAACCAAAACCACATTTTTTTTCTCCCTTTGAGACAGGTGCTCATGTAGCCCAGTGCTGGGATTGCGGGCCTGCACCACCATGTTTATGCGGTGCTGGGGATCAAACCCAGGGCTTCACACATGCTCGGGAAGCACTCTACCATCTGAGTCACGTCCACCCCCAGCTCAGCACCTTTTCTAAAAGTTTTTCATTAGCCTAACAGAGATGTTAGTCCAGTCCTGCATCACCCAAGCTCTGGAAACCTGGACTCTACTTTCTGTTTCTATGTAGTTGACTGTTCTAGGCAACTTGTACACATTTGTCTTTTTGTAACTGGCTTATTTCATAGCATTGAAGTTCATCCATGTTGTGGCCTGTGCAAAGAATGCCCTTCTTTTTCAGGGCCAAAAAGCATTCAATTGTATGTAGACACCACATTTTGTCTGTCTGTCCATCTGTTGATTACACTTGGGTTCTTTTTATCTTTCAGCTACTGCTCCAAGAACACCAGTGTACAACTATCTGACCCCTGCTCGAAATTCCAGAGTATATACCTACAGATGGAATTGTTGGGTCACATACTAATTCAGTTTAGATTTGTGGGGAGCCCCCAAACTGCTTTCTGTAGCCTCCACACTATTTTACATTCCCACCAGCAATGCATGAGTACCAATTTCTCCACACACTGACAATCCCTGAGCTGTACCCAAAGCCCAGGAAACAGCCTTTTTCTCTTCCACCTGAGGAGGCTGGGCACGGTGGTGCACGCCTTTAATCCCAGCACTTGGGAGGCAGAGGCAGACAGACTACCATGAGTTCAAGGTCAGCCTGATCTACAGAGTGAGTTTCAGTCCAGCTGGGACTACAGGGAGACCATCTCAAAAAAGATATTGTGGCCTTGAACCCCATTATATAGCCTAGGCTGCCCTCAAACTCACAGCAATCCTCCTGCCTCAGCTCCAGAGTGCTGGGATTACAGGCAGAAACCACAATGTCCTGCTTTAGTTCTTCTTTTTTTTAACCTCAATTTTCTCATCTGAAAAACAATGTCATTACACTGCCAAACTTGCCTCACAGGGCAGTTGTGAGAAGCATGTGAGACAGTCCACATGCCAGCCGCTGGTGCACTGCAGGCCTGGCACATACTAGTTCCTTCAGTAATGAATGAAGACACACAAAAGCTGAAGGAAAACTCTGGAAGGAAATGAAGACAGTGAGGACCAACTGAGAGCAGAACTAGAGGCAGGTATGCATGCACGTGTGCATGTGTGTGCATGACTGTATGCCCTGAGTATGTGGGTATAAGTGTATGTATATAGATGTATATATTAGATTGTGTGTGTGCATGTGTATACCATGTGTACATGAATGTGTGTGCATGTGTGTGTGCCCTGAGTATGTGGGTATATGTGTATAGATGTTTGTGTTGGATAGTTTTAGTGTCAACTTGACACACCTGGATTGAGGGAGCCTCAATCGGGGAATTGCCTCTATTGGACTGGCCTGTGGCCATGTCTGAGGGGCATCTTCTTGATGAGTGATGTGGGAGGGCCCAGCCCACTGTGGGTGGTGCCACCCTGGGCTGGTGGGCCTGTGTTGCACAAGAAAGCAGGCTGAGCAGGGGCCAGGGGAGCAAGCCAGTAAGCAGCGTTCCTCCATGGCCTGTGCTCCAGCTCCTGCCTCCAGGTTCCTGCCCTGAGTTCCTACCTTGCGCTCCTTGATGAACTGTGACCCAGGAGATGCAAGATAAATAAACCCTTTCCTCCCCAAGTTGGGAGTGGTCAGAGTGTTTTGTCACAGCAATGAAGAACAAACTAAGACAGCTATATATATTAGATTGTGTGTATGAGTGTGTGCATGTGTATACCATGTGTACATGAATATGTGTGTGCATGAGTGTGTATGCATGTGTATGTGCCTCTCTGTGTGTGCATGCATATAGGTGTGCATGAATATGTGTGCATGTGTATGAGTGTGTGCGTGTGTATGAGGAGTATGTGTGTGCATGAGTGTGTGTGCACACACGCTCATGCTGCACAGTTCGAAGTCACCACCCCATGTGCTCTGCAAAGATTCACTGAGTGGACTACTGGTGTCAGTCACCTCAAGGGACTTACGTGTGAGCCAGGCAGAGTCCAGCCTGGGGACCTCAATCCAGTGACACACTCTGGACCACAAGGTCACCAGGGTCCCAGGAAGAGTGCTCAAGGCTTGAGGACACCTGGAGTCACTGGCCAGGGTGTGAAGGGAGAAGCAGGAGCTTCAGCTGGAGTAGGCGCACTGAGACCGGGCCTTTCCCGCAGGTAGCGCTCCTACAGAAAAGCTCTGGCTTGGAATCCAAGGGGAGTCTTTGTTTCAGGGCCCTTAAATTTTCCATTCAGATTTTTTCAACCTTTTCTCTTTTCCAAAGCAAACTGCTCAGAAGGACTTTGTCATCTCAGGTATCTGAGCAGAAACTCCACTCCCTGCTTTCCCCTGGGGCCAGCCACACCCTGCTCTGGGCACCCTCTGCTCTGGCCCTGCGGGTGGTACTGCCCGAGGCACCAGGCCAGCATACAGTCTCCTCTCTTCTCAGCAGCCTCCTTCCCTGGGCTGTCTCACCCTCAGAAGAGTTGACCCGCCTGTGGCTTCGTAATGGTGTGAAATGGCTTCCTGGTCATGCCACACACTTAAGTTCCTTTTTAGGGACAAGGAGCTGAGATCACGGGCTCGCAGAAAACTTCTCAGTCAGCACAAAATCATCACTCGGGATACGGCTCTCCATGCCCTATTTTAAAATTCTCTACCTTGTGTTTTTAAGTCAGCTGTTAAATTTCAGCTCAACAACTCACCAGGTACATTATTAACTGCAAATGCCTGGCTAGTTAAAGTTCAGAAATGAGCATTCTCGTTAAAACAATTTTTCCAGCAACCCTCTGAACAGCCAGCACCCCCACCCCCTTCCACCCCAGCTGATAGTTTTCCAACGCTAGCTTTTCTGCTGCAAAGACAGCAGAACCAAAAAAAAAAAAAAATCTGAGTGATCAAACTGATGCTAGGCCCGGTGGCTAAGGCCTGGGTCATCCTGAATCTCTTCAAGGCAAAAACAGCTCTCCTCAGGGCCACAGGCCTCATCACTGGGGCCCAGTCCTTGAGGACACAGCATGGCATACATCAGTCTTGCTAGGGAGCAAGCACCCCACAACACCCCAAACCACAGAGAGAAGAGCCCAAAGCCTGACCCCCATGCCCACTTCCCTCTACAACACAGAGGCATACTCCAAACCAGACACTTGTACCAGGGTGAGTTTGACGCTGCCATTTAGCACCTAGTGGTGCCACCTTCCCACCTTACCCTCCACATATAACCAACCTCACATTCAAACTCTACATCTTTCTTTGGGTCTACTGCCAGGAAAGGGCCCATCTGACAAGGAAGTCAATTCACGCCAAACCACCACCCCAGCCTCTCTTGGGATGGAACGGAGGGTGTAGCACATAGGGAAGAGGAAGGAGGAGAGCACAGTGAGTGTCATTTAGTCCAAGTCGAACTCAAAACCCCACCCATGACCTGGTGCAAGCAGAGGGAAAAGAGAGCTACTAGGCTCTGCTGAAAGGAAGCCATCGGGGCATCAAAGGGTGGGTCAGTACGTCAAGGGCTTTGGCAAGCTCACTGGAGTGAGGCGGCCTCACACCCCCGACACTCATTGGCATAGATCTGCCTCCCCTCTTCCCAGGCATGTCAAGAACTGCTGTCAGCCTCAGATCTGGACAGACAGCCCCATAGCACACCAGCGGCTCCAGAAAACCCAATGGGCTGGAGAAGGAAAGCTGCTCTCCAGCCCCAGCCCAGCAAGTCACAGGCAAGCCAGGGCCTAGACCAGCCCTACTCCCTCCCGACCACCATCCGTGGATTCACAGCCTTCCAGGGCAGGGCTCACCCTTTTGCCCTCTATCCCCCAGGAGACCTCTGGGTACTGCTGTCTAACTCTGCTCCCACCAGGCATCTGGGCAGCTGCCCCGGGGCTACATCAGATGAACACAGCACATACCAGAAGTGCCTGCCCACCCTCTCTGAAGGGCTGCTCTGTGTTTCTTACTTACCAAGGATGAAAACTATTTTTGCAGCTGAATAACACTGTTCCCAGTCTTTAAAAGAGCAGCAAAGCTAGCCGGGCATGGTGGCACACACCTCTAATCCCAGCACTCGGGAGGCAGAGGCAGGCAGATCTCTATGATTTCAAGGCCAGCCTGGTCTACATAGTGAGTTCCAGGCCAGCTGGGGCTACAGGGAGACTCTGTCTCAAAAAGACCAAAAAAAAAAAAAAAAAAAGGAGCAGCAAAGCCAAAAGCTGCCAGGCACACCCATGGCTCTTGACCATGAGTGCCTGGATGCATGGGGGGCAAGATCAACCTGCAAACTCAAGGCTCTCGGCCTTCCTTGACAACTGGCACAGCTACTACTGCTGATTAATATACCCCCTCACAACCACAAATGCCTGTGGGTTTTTAATGTCTAAGGGTCTTCCTTCCTGCCATTTGGGACCTCAGTAGAAAAGTAGATTGTGACTAGGCATAGTGGCAAACAGCTGTAATCCCAGCACTCTGGAAGCTGAGACAGGAGGATCATATGTTTGAGGTCAGCCTGAGCTACATTGCTAGACCCTGTTGAGTAGAGAAAGGACAGGGAGAAAGAGGGAATTTAAGAAAATAGGAGAAACCGTTCTTGGTGTCTTCTGATATACCAGAAAGCCAGAAAGCTGATCTCATGGGCCAAGCAAAAGAAACTGTAAGGGTTTGGGAGTGGAGGGCAGGATGCAGGAGAAGAGTCTGGCTCTTCCGACGCAGCTGACCGCCTGGAGCTGTCTCTCTCCCCATCTCCCCCCCACCATCCCCTCAAAGTCATGGGCATCCTATCACCTGACTGCTGAACTCAGCTGGGTGGGGGCCACAGAAAGTAGATGAGGGGTTGGGGTTAAAGAGCAAGGCCTGACGGCAGCGTGTAGTACTCCTAATGCTTCGGAGGTGAAGGCAGGAGGATCAGGAGTTCAAGGTCATCCTCAACTAAAGTTGGAGGCCAGCCTGGGCTATAGAAGGATACCAGACTGAGGAAGGATGGGGGAGAGAGGGAGGAGGAAAGGAAGAATCTCAACAGGCTTATTCTGTGGAATCAATACAGCCACATGAAGTCTTATTCAAGTCAACAAGTGGGGAGCCACAGGCGGCTGAGCAAAGCATTTGACACCATTATAGAATAGGGACCTAGTTCAATTTCGTTTATTCAGTTAGTTCTTTTTGAAACAGGGTCTCCCTGTAGCCCCAAGCTGGCCTGGAACTCACTATGCAGACCAGGCTGACCTTGATCTCACAGAGATTCACCTGCCTCTACCTCCCAAGTGCTGGGATTAAACCCCCAGCCCTAGTTCAATTTTAGATCTCACTAATAAAAGTATAATACTGTCAGGTATGATGGCATGTATCTGTAGTGCCAGCTACTTAAGGAGCTGAGGCAGAAGGGTCACTTATGCACAGGAATTCAAGGTCACTCTAGGAAAAATAACTAGACCCTATCTCAAAATAGTAATAATATTGAGAAAGAGGGATGATGGTCTCCCTGTTCTGAGCTGACCAACAGATTGACTTGCATTTCGGACATGCATCTCTCTAAGGACGAGGCCACACCTTCCACAGTGTCAGGCTGAAAGTCAGGCCTCTGCCTCAGCCCCAGTGGCCCATGGCTAAACAGAGTCAACCTAACACTCTAAGAAATGATACATACATGTCCTGGAAGAGGGACAGGAGAGTTAGCGTAACAGAAAAATGAAAGAGCAGATCCCTCAGCGCACGTTTGGGTACTAGGGCCCAATGCGCCAAGGACAGTTCAGGGCCCTAGTTTTCTCTTCTGTTGAAGGCAGTTTGACTCATTTCTGTCACTTCCAACCTGAAGAGCGGCTTACACGTACTTTCTGATAAAATGGAATGTATCCAAGTGGTGTCAGAGATGGTGAGTAAACTAAAAACCATGATTCACAAGGAACAAGGATGGTTTAGCAAGAAGGAACTGACCACCTCAGTCCTGAAAGGCTGGAGGGCAGACTGCAGACATCTGTGGAATGCTACACGGAGAAACTCTGATTAACACCCTAAGACAGATGGATGTGAACTCAGATCCTACAGTTCCTTCTCAAGATGAAAGCATTTCTCAGCCCACAGCACATTCCTGTCTTACACAAATGACATTTCTTTTGTTGTTGTTGTTCTTTTGGAGACAGGGTCTCCCTGTAGCCCCAGCTGGCCTGGAACTCACTATGTAGTCTAGGCTGGCCTTGAACTCACAGAGACCCCGCTGCCTCTACCTCCCAAGTGCTGGGATTAAAGGCGTTCGCCACTTTGCCTGGCTTCACAAAAGGCCTTTCTATGAGCTTCAGTTTCCAAGCCTACAAGGATACTAAACCTCCCCAACCCTGGCTCCATGTTAAGAACCAAAAACTCAATAGAGAAAGCTCAGTCAGACGCTGATGTCCTGGGCCACTGATGAGTCTAGAATTAAACCTGAAAAAGCAACTTCTAAGCAATTTAATCTGAGATACTCATAAAGACAAGGTGGTCAATAACAGCACCACTGAGAAGATTGGAAAAAAAAAAAAAAAAAGAATAAAAGCAATCTAATGTCCAAGGATTGAGAATCAATTCGAAAGACTCCACATTGTACAGCTTGGGAAAACGTGTTGTAGAACAGTTAATGACAACAGGGAAGTGTCAACAACAGATTGAAAAAGCAAAAATCAAAACTACATGTACAGCTGGCCATGATAACCCTTGGCCTGTAATCTCTGTATGGGGAGGCTGAGGCAGAAGGATAGCCATGAGTTCACAGCCAGCCTAGAATACATAGTGAAGTCCAGGTTAGTTCCTGTCTCAAAACAAACAAACAAATAAGTAAATAAGCCTACGGTATAAGACAATCCAAGTTTCTAAAATTTACATTCACCACGAGAAAAAGATAGGAAGAAAAAATAGCAACAGAGATTACTCCCACAGAATTAGAAATATGTTTTCCTCTTTGGGGCTTTTCTGTATTTCTTAATTATTCAATAATTATATTCTTTTTAAAATTAGTAAAGTTATAGGGGCTAGAGAAATGGCTCAGCAGTTAAGAACACTGATTGTTCTTGCAGAAGACCCAGGTTTGAATCCCAGCACCCACATGATAGCTAACAACTATCTGTAACTCCAGTCCCAGGGGATCCAACAGCCTCTTCGGTCCTCCATGGGCATTCATTGCACGACACCGGTGCATTTACCTACATGCAGGCAATACATACATACATATAAAATAAAAATAGTAAAATATGTCCAGGCGTGGTGGCACACGTCTTTAATTCCAGGACTCAGGAGGTAGAGGCAGGCAGATCTCTGTGAGTTCAAGCCCAGCCTGGTCTACATAGTGAGTTCCAGGACAGCTGGGGCTACAGGGAGACCCTGTCTCAAAAAAGTCCAATAAATAAATAAATAAATGAAAATTTAACACCATGAACCTAAAAATTACAGCCAATTTTGAAACAAATTGTAAAGAGGGGTATGAACCCAGAGATGCAGCAACAACCAGTCTCCAGGACGCACCTGTCTTTTCTGACATAGCAACAAGCTCTTAACTTGCCTTTTTTTTTTTTTTTTTTTTTTTTTTTTTTTTCTTTGAAAAGATTCTTAGACTAACCTCAAACCCTATACAGCTAAGAGTGACATTTGTGTTCCTAATCTGCTTTTACCTCGAGTACTGGGATTACAGCCCTGTACTGCTTTCCCAGCCTGTGCAGTGTGGGGGATGGAACTCAGGGCCTTGTGACTGCCAGGCAAGTACTCTACCAACTCAGCCACATCCCCAGTCCTCAAACTTATTTCTTTCTTTTTTTTTTTTTTTTTTTTTGAGACAAGGTCTCCCTGTAGCCCTAGCTGGCCTGGAACTCACTGTGGACCAGGCTGGCCTCAATCTCACAGAGATCCGCCTGCCTCTGCCTCCCAAGTGCTGAGATTAAAGGCGTGTGCCACTACGCCCTGCTCATGATTTTCTTTTATCTCCTAATGTACAGGGGACATCTCCCAGGTCATTAGTTCAGATTCACAGCTCCATTTAAAAGATGCACAGGAATCTACTGGATGGAAGTATTGTATGAAGCTAACTAATGGGTGGGTGGGAAGTTTTTCTTGGTTTCTTTAGAAATAGAAATAGTCAACAGCCTCAGTACTATCTGAGCATGGGGGAGCTACAGCTACTGCCTACAGGCCTGACTGGATAAACATAAGCTGTTACGGCTGCCCCATCCATCACCACTACTGATACCCCAGGTACAGTGGGACACCCAAGGCTCAGCTGAATGGTTTAGGCTTTTGAAGACTTTCCCCTAGAACCTAGAAAAGATGCCAGGGCTAGAAACAAGTATTTGAAGCATTAAGATAAAAATGCAGAGTTGGGGTATTTGTAAATCTTGTCTCCGTCCTGCTTTCTAAACACTTGTAAACACTCTGATGAATGGACAGTGACATGCCATTCTAACACACGTGCTTGGATGCACAGCTTTCAGAAATGGCCCGGAAAACGTGAAACCTCTGGCCTGGAACACACGTCTTACCATAATAAAAGGGTTTCCTGCAAAGGGAAAAACCCTGAGGCCTCCAGCCATGGCCCATCAGTGCCCATCAGTGCCGTCAGCCCCGCCTCTTCCTAGATGGGCCTGCACTGCCAACTAGGAAGCTACCAACTGGTGTTCTAAGTGAGAAGGGGATTCAGGGTGCCATACTCCAACCAAGGGGCCATGGAGGGCACCCCTGGGTCACCCCCTGCACAGCACCAGCCACGGTCTCACTCATTTCTTCAAACCTTCTGTTTGTATTATAAAATTCTGTACTCACAGTCAGTTAAAAACTAGCTCAGTAGGTGGGCATGGTGGTACGCACCAGTAATCACAGCATTAGGGAAACAGAGGCAAGAAGATCACCAAAACTTTGAGGCCAACCTGGTCTACATGGTGAGTTCTAGGCCATGCAGGGATATATACTGAGACTGCCTCAAAAAGAAAATGATAAGGGTGGTAGATGTGGTGGTGCATACCTTCGATCCCAGCACTCAGGAGGCAGAGGCAGGCAGATCTCTATGATTTCAAGGCCAGCCTGGTCTACATAGTGAGCTCCAGGCCAGCTGGGGCTACAAGAAGACCCTGTCTCTAAAAGACCAAAAAAAAAAAAAAAAAAAAAGAAAGAAAAAGAAAAAAGAGAGATATAAATGATGTCACGTAAGATTAAGATGCAAGTTTTTTGGGACTGGAATTTTTAGTCAGTATAAGCATGAGTTACCACAATAAAGATGCTCTCTTTTGAAACCCATTACTAAGGAAACCACAGTACAACTGCATAATGAAACAGTATGCTACTGTTAAAACTGATAGTGTGCTAATAATTGATGACACAGAAATCTTTTCTTGGGGCTGGAGAGATGGCTCGACGGTTAAGAACACTGACTGTTCTTGCAGAAGACCTGGGTTTGAATCCCAGCATCCACATGGCCGCTAACAACTGTCCATAACTCCAGTTCCAGGGGATCCAACAGCCTCTTCTGTCCTCCTCAGGCATTGCACGTCATGGGTGCACTTACCTACATGCAGGCAATACAAGCATACACATAAAATAAAAATACTAAATGAAGTATTTTTTTAAAGAAATCTTTTCTTATACTTCAGTGAAAAATTACAAAATGGTATTATTCTAGTTTGTTTCTCCATTGCTGTGACAAAATACTCTGACCACTACCAACTTGGGGAGGAAAGGGTTTATTCAGCTTACATCTCCTGGGTCATAGTTCATCAGGGAGCCCAAGGTAGGAACTCAGGGCAGGAGCCTGCAGGCAGGAGCTGGAGCACAGGCCATGGAGAAATGATGCTTACTTGCTCTTTCCCCTGGCCCATGCTCAGTCTGCTTTCTTATACAGCACACAACCACCTGCCCAGGGGTGTCACCACCCACAGTGGGCTGGGCCCTCCCACATCACTCATCAAGAAGATGCCCCACAGACATGGCCACAGGCCAGTCCAATGGAGGCAATTCCCCAACTGAGACTCCCTCTACCCAGGTGTGTCAAGTTAACAACTAAAGCTATCCAGCACACATATATATGTGCTATCTTGTTTTTATTAACACACATACACAGATACACAGATTCATAGACAACAAAGCGTCAACAGGAAACCAGACATGGTGGCTCACATCTATAATCCAGCAGTTAAGAGGCCGTGGCAGGAGGACTATCAGCACTTGAAGCCAGTGGAGCCACACAGTGATCTGTAGGCTGATCTATGAAGGGGGACGCTGCCTCAAAAAGAAAAAGAACGAGTTCACAGAGATTATCTCCGAGTAACAGGGTCACAAGGGACTTCTTTTCTTATCTGCATTGTCTAAATTTACAAGGAACATGAATAACTTTTTTTTTTTAACAAAACTTTTTTAAAAATTTTATTTATTATTTTTATTTTATGTGTATACATACATGTATTGCCTGCATGTAGGTAAGTGCACCCATGTCATGCAATGCCGGTGGAGGTCAGAAGAGGCTGTTGGACCCCCTGGGACTGGAGTTACAGACAGTTGTTAGCTGCCATGTGGGTGCTAGGATTCGAACCCCAGTCTTCTGCAAGACCAGCCAGTGTTCTTAACCGCTGAGCCATCTCTCCAGCCCCGGAACATGAATCACTTTATAATACAAACACTCTTTTTAAAAATCTTTTAGCTGGGCTGGGCGTGGTGGCACATGCCTTTAATCCCAGCACTTGGGAGGCAGAGGCAGGCGGATCTTTATGAGTTCGAGGCCAGCCTGGTCTACATACATAGTGAGTTCCAGGACAGCTGGGGCTACAAGGAGACCCTGTCTCAAAAAAGACAAAATAAAAATCTTTTAGCTAATCTCTGGTTTCAGCACCTTTCCAGCTTCCAGTCAGAATCACGGCCTTCCTCCAGCTGGCTGAGCCTCCACTCAAGGTTCCCTTTCATTCAAGGCTCAGCCCAGCAAGAGCCTCCTAGGAACAAGGCTATGGCCACTGCCTGCCTCAGCTCCATCCCTGGAGGCCTGGGCACACACCACCGACCTGAGGCTTCAACCACACCATAAGCTTGGCCAGCACCCTGGGACTCAAAGGAAAGTGTTCTAAAGTAGCAACATCTTGCCCTCCATGGCCTGGGCCTTCAGAAAGTCCTGCGAGAAAACTACTGCCAGCACTGAGGGACTGAAGACCTGGGGCCCGCCAAAGCTGCCTCGAACCCCCTAGTCTGGGGGTTCAGACAGGCCAGGTACTCCTCTGTGGCCGGCTTGCTTGGCACGCTCCCTTATTTGTCTACCTTTCTTTTCCTTTCCTTTTGTTCTTTTGGAGACAGGGCCTCATGTAACCCAGACTGACCTCGAACCTACTATGTAGCCGAGGATGACCCTGAGTTCCCCATCCCTGCCTCCTGGGATTACAGGCAGGTACTACCACACCTGGTTTATGCCGTGCTGAGGATCAAACCCAGAGCTTTGCATGCTAGCCAAGAACTCCAGCCACTGAGCTACATCCCAGCCTACCTGCCCCTGTCTCCTCCACCTTTCTCCCACCCAAGGCAACAAGCAGTCTGATAAGGCTCAGTCATACAGCAGAGCCTGCAAGGCATAGGCAGGAGTGTTGGAAACATGGAGACCTCCAGGAACACGATGGACAACAGGAAGGACTCCCCCAACCTGTCAAGGCCGGTTTCTCTAGCTTCTAAATTAAGGGGGTTGGAGCAGACATCTAAAGCCCGGATCTTCTGGCCAGCTCATCTTGTCCAGAGCATCCTCTAAGATCCAGTCCCTGGAAGAAGGAGAGCTTCCACTTTGGGGGAACAAACTTTTGTCTTAGAGCAATGAACACGCTTTTCTGTCACTTTCTTTCTCCCATATAACACTTAGATTCAAAGCCAGCCCCAGAGCAGGGGCTATGTCTGCCATATACCTAGCTCCCATAGTGAACACTACCATGGTCCAGGAGGTAGACAAAGGGACACAGGAAGGCACATGTGCACACACTGTTGTGAAGCTGGGCATTTAGCTGTGTATAGTTACACCCATGACATAATGCTATCTGTTAGAAAGGCTATCTGTTCCTTTCTACTGTCAGAACTGTCACAGATCAAAGGCAAGAGCTGAGCTGTCCCAGTACAACTCAGCTGGCACACCCCCACCTTCCCACCAATACACTGGCTTCGTAAACATACTAGCCAACCTTCTCCCCTCACACTCTTCCACCCCACAGCCAGTTGTATCACCCTAGGACTGTTTCCCACTGTGTCAACTCTGTTCAAAAGCTTGTAACAGCTCCCCATCACCCAAAGAACCAGGCAGAACTCTTCCCTCAGTGTTAAGGCTTCCCAGGGTTACCTTGAAGAACCACCCCCCACTCCAAACCACTGCTCACCCTCCATAAGTTCCCAGTCAACTTGGTCCCACTAGCTGCTCTGCTGGCTGCCTTCCACCTCCTGTTTTCGGTGTCTCTATTTATACCTCCAAACCCCTGCCCTATCTCTCCAGATAGGAACAAGTGATTTCAATCAGGTGGCTGAACACACAAGGGCAGCGGTCATCCTGGCCTCCTCTCTGTATCCCCTCGGGGCCACCCTCCTGTTCACATAGCAGATTTGAAGGGAATGCCTGATAGCCGCCCCAGACCAAGCCCTCACTGGCAGCAGGCGCTCACCTGCCTGAACCCTGGCCAGGCCCCTGCTCTAAGGTGACCGGCAGATAGAGTAAAACACATGGAGTTGAGGCAGATCTACCCATTGGGAGCTGGGCAACCTAAGCATGGTATTCAGCCCCTCTAGCTCGGCAAGGAGTGTTTCCTCATCTTCCTGAAGTGGAATGGAAATAAGGCAAGGTGCCCAGCACCCAGTAGATAAGGAAAGTTCTTCCCAGCCACCCACCCAAGCCCCTAGGCTTTTGTGCACAAAAACAGAAAACCGGTTGGACAGCAGGCAGGCCTCATCCCATGACTCCAGTTGGCTCCCTAGGGCAGAGGAAACAAAGCCTGAATTTACCCCTGCTCCCCTGAAGCTGGAGGTCTCAGGAAGAGGGCTCTGTAAGGGCGATACAGCGTAAAAGCCTCTTTATGAGCCCCACACACAGATTCTGTTTGCAGGAGGAGAGTCCACCTCCAGCTTAGTGTCACCTAATGCTGAGAAGTCTAAGGCTTCAGTCTGCAGCCCTCAATTAAATTCTCCTTACATTAGTGGCCACCAACCCCTCTTGCCTGAAGAAACTAGGGAGGCAGGAAGGAGGCCTTGTTCCTAGAGATCAGACTTAAAAGTAAGAAAGACGGGCTGGCGCGATAGCCCAGTCGCTAACATGCTTGCCTGGAAAGCACGAGGACCTAAATTTGATCCCCGAAACCCATGTTTTACCAAAAAAAAAAAAAAAAAAAAAAAATCAGGGAGGTGGAGACAGGGAACAATGGCCAGTCAGCAGGGCCTATTTGATAAGTCCCAAGATAGTGAAAGACCCTGTCTCAAAAAAACTAGATAGCACCTGGGGAGTAATGACTCCTGAGGGTCTCCATAAGCAGATGCACAGATACACATTTACCCACACATGCTCATTGAACACACATACAACACAAAAGTCACAGAGAAAGACAGGTGCATCAGGCTCACATTAGACTCCATTAGAATCTGAGCATGGCCGAGGACTAGACACTGCACAGGTGGTTTCCATTCTTTCATCTGACATACCTATCAATCCTGCTGTGTTCAGAGAGACAGGTCTGTGCATCATGTAAGGATACACAGCTCCTTAACAAAGCACACCAATTCCTAACTGATGGCTTTGCAACCTCAGTGTTCTGAACAGACTGCAGTGAACATACCTCTGACAACTGTCTTGGCAATTTGCTGTTCTAGAAGGACCGATTCATAGTGATAAACTACTGGGTGACTGGGTAATATACAAAATTATCCTAGGTGTGGTGGTATATGCCTATAATCCTAGAACAGGAGAGATCAAAACTAGAGGATCTAGGAGTTCAAGGTCATCTTTGGCTACCAAGCAAATTGTAGACCAGTGTGACCTAAAGTTCTCAGAAAAAAAGCCTCAAATGTAATAAAGATTTTGGGGGGCTTTTTGTTTGTTTGTTTTGGGAGGGTGGTATTTTTGAGACAGGGTCTCACTGTAGCACCAGCTGACCTGGAACTCGCTTTGTAGACCAGGTAAGCCTCGAAGTCAGAGATTCATCTGCCTCTGCCTCCTGAGTGCTGGGATTAAAGGCATACACCACCATGCCCGGCAGCAGTAAAGATTTTTTTCTTTTAAAAAAAGGCTGATTGAGTAAATTTCAGTGTGGAGTTGGAATGTTGCAGGTCCAGGACCAAATTATCTTGGGCTAATTTTAGCTCTCTTACTAGTCACTTACTGCCTGTTTCTGTTTTTGACCTAATGTCTTTGAGGTGACAAGGCACATCCTTTTGGAATGTACTAACAGGCCAGGACCTTCCACCAACCCAAAGGCTAAGAATGTCATCAGACAGCACCCGGGGCCCCAGAGATGTGCCCATTCTGCTGTCATCTATCTGCCTGATGTTTCCACCAATGTATCTGAAAAATGCCTCGATTTATGATTTTCTTTTGTTCTGCTACTATAAAAACCTCATGAAACTTACTATGCTGGAACATGGTATTTACAGCAACCTAAATCCATGTTCTCAGGCCACAGTCACAGTTGGCTCCAGAACAAACTACCTTTTATTCCTTTTGAGACAAGGGCTGTTGTGCAGACACCAATGTGAGCTACACGACACTCTGCCTCAAAAAAAAAAACAACAACAATAAACAACACAAGTATTTAATATGCTTTGTTTTCCCCTTTAAAACACATAAACTAGCACACACACACACACACACACACACACACACGCCCCCACGGACACCTGCATGCACATGTACATGCACATGACTTCTCCAAGGTGCATGCTGGCCTAACTCATTTGCACACAGCCTCTCTTTCTCTGTACAGGCCAGCAAAGTTTTTCGTTACACACAGCGGTAAATACCTGTAATTCTAGCATTTGGGAGACCGAGGCAGGAGGATTACAAGTTCCAGGCGAGCATTTGCTAGCAAAATCCTGTCTCAAAAACAAAAAACAAAACAAAAATCCAGTCTCGCTTCTAGCAGGTCTCTGCCATTGGCTGGGTCTCTCACCAGAAAGATTTGCAAAGCACCACCCTGTGGGTTTTTTTTGTTTGTTTTTTTTTATACTCCAGGGCCTCTGTCATTCTGCCCCACTCCCAGCCTAGTCCCCAGGGCAACCTCATTCCCACACACCCTACAACCTGCCCTGTACCCCTCAACAGATTTCCCCAGTGCTGAGACTATTTGCCTCTACCCTGCCCCATTCCCTTCTCATTTCTGCCCCCCTTGACAGTCACCTCCTCTAGGAAGCTGCCTGACCTCTCAGAGTCCCCTCTTCAGGCCTGGAGCAGGACACTCAGCAGACATCCTGTTCCTGTCCCTCTACTCACACTCCCCTCTCCCACTCCAGTCTCTGGGCTCCAGGAGAGAAGAGGCCATACTCTAGTCAGGTACCCAGCTGTGGGACACAGTAGGTACAACAAAGGTTGACTAAACAAAGAATCCTCTAGAAAATATGAGCCTCAGCTCCTGAAGCCTCCTGTGAGAAGCAGGCACAACCAGGGGCTGAACAGGAGGCAACTGCTCCAGGTCCTGAGTTAGCTGCTAGAAGCACAGGTAATGGCCAGCTCCAAACAGTACATCCAGTAATCGGAACTGAAGAGCAGGAACCATACCCATCGCCCATCGCCACAGCTCCCTGAGCCAGAATGTTCCTCACCCCACCTCCACCTTTTCCTTCTTTTGTTTGTTTTAGTTTAGTTTTTGTGGGTTTTTTTTTTTTTTTTTTTTTTTTTTTTTTTGGTATTTTTGAGACAGGGTCTCCCTGTAGCCACAGCTGGCCTGGAAACTCACTATGTAGACCAGGCTGGCCAAAATCTCAGAGAGATCCACCTGCCTCTGCCTCTGCCTCTGCCTCCGAAGTGTTGCCTATAAAGGTGTGCACCACCAATGCCTGGCCCCCCTCACCTTTCTTAAGACCTGGATGAAAGCTATTTTCAAGATACTCAATCTGAAGGCCAGGCACAGTGGTGCACACCTTTAATCCCAGCACTCAGGTGGCAGAGTCAGGATAGGCAGGTCCCTGTGAGCTTGAGACCATCCTGGTCTATACAGGGAATTCTAGCTGGGACTACAGGGAGACCCAAACACTAATAACAAAAGATATTCAATCTAAGAATCTGGCCCGTTAAGTCAGCAAGATGGAGAAATATTTCCACTTTATGAGCAGAGGCTGGTTTTCCTGGCCAATAAGATAGAATTTGGTCTGTAAGTCCTTCTCCTCATTTGGACACTGAGCGGCGCATTCACAGAAGGCAAATCCTGCAGCAGCAAGCACCATGTATGTGCACACAGGCCAGGTGTCCTCTCCTGAGGCTGCCAGTGTCTGTCACCTAGCTGTCACTCCAAGGTGCAGTCACACTACAGAGTGCACCCAGTGGCTGAGAAGCAAGGGGTCCTGCCACAGATAGAGTGGGGTGTGGCAGAAATGGTCACTAAATGTTGCAACGCCAGTGGCCACAGGAAGGGCTGGGCAGGGCCAAGGACCCGGGTTAGAGCTCCCTCGTGCCTGAGCCTCTTCGACCACTGGCTCTGCCAAAGGAACTCAGACTAGCATTAAGCCTCTGGAGTGCCGCCGAACAGTGAAACCCCCTTGGTCTTTGGGAAGAACCTGGATGGTAAGAGCAGCCCACGACCGTGGAGCTCTCCCAACAGCCAGATGCCATTCTCATACACAGGAGCCCCACCTCCCCAGGCCTGGGGGAAAGACGCTGTTGGAACGCATGTCTAGGGCCACACAGCACATTAGACACAGGATACAAAGAGATCCAGCTCCAAAGACAGAGCCTGGCAAGCAAGTTCTTGCACAGATGAGGCCCACTGGGGGTGGTAGTAAGGGGAACCCCGTAATATTCCCTGACTCATGTTCCCCAAGATCCACAGCCTCCCCCCAATGGGCAAGCCTGACAGAAGGCAGAGCGTACAGGAGGCTCGGAGAAAGCTGTTGTTCCCTGAGAGGTGTTCTTGGTTGGTCTCGGGTTAGGGAGATAAGGCAGGAAAGATGAGCAAACACAGCATAAAGGATCTCAGTCTCCAGATGAGTTCTGTGTATACAGTAGGCCTTCAGTCAGCACCAGTTCCAGGTACTCAGTATGCAGCAGGCCTTTAATACAGCTTTCCTAAGAGGGGAAGGCACTGCATCTCAGTGTAGCACCCTGAGCCCTGCTGGGAGTGACAAAATCAGTTTTGCATTCTGCTAAGAACATTGTTCCTCCACAGTCTCAGACGAACCCTTGCAAGGTAAATGTACTATTCCCAGTGATCAGGACACAATATTAAAATGACATAATAATAAATGTAGTTACCAGGTTTACTGGAGACCAGACACTATCCTTAGCGCTTTTGTCAAATTAGTTTAATCCTCAAGACATCCTGAGTTAGACACCTTTGTGCATCTGTGTGTGTGTGTGTGTGTGTGTGTGTCCTAGTTTGTTTCTCAATTGCTGTGACAAAATACTCTGATCAGTACCAACTTGGGGAGGGAAGGGTGTGTGTGTGGACATGCACGTGGAGGCCAGGAGTCAACATCAATCACTCTCCACCTTATTTATTTATTTATTTAAATTGTATGAATGCAATGCCAGTAGCCACAGGAAGGGCTGGGCAGGATCAAGGACCCGGATTAAAGCTCCCTTATGCTTGAGCCTCTTCGACCACTGGCTCTGCCAAAGGAGTATTAATTGCCTGCACGTAGGTAAGTGCACCCATGTCATGTAATGCCCAGGGAGGTTAGAAGAGGGTGTTGAATCCCCTGGAACTGAAGTTACAGATGGTTGGTAGCCACCATGTGGATGCTGGGAATCAAACCTGGGTCCTCTGCAAGAACAGCCAGTGCTCTTAGCTGCTGAGTCATCTCTCCAGCCCCTCCACCTTATGTTTTGAGGCAGCATCTTTCACTGAACCTGGTGCTCACCAACTGAGCTAGACCAGTAACACCAGTGCTCAAGGCCATCAGACAGCCCAGGTCCCCAGCCAGGTTATAGGGATGTCACAGACTGGCTCGGGTCCTCATCCCAGCCTTCTCTCACTACTGCAGACCACAAACCAGTCCAGGCTGGAAACACTACTTTGCCAAGAGATTGCTGACAGGCACAGAAGGGGGAAGGGGGCCACAATAACTTGGCTCTGAAGCTGTGAAGAGAAAACAAACAAGTGAGGAGTGGGCCACCAGATCCCCACAGAGCTCAGGGTGGAAAGTGTTCAATTAAGATGCGTTCAGCCAGAGCCTGGCCTGGCTCTTCAACAGAGCCACCATTGTCCCACCTCAACTGCCACTGCCCACAGCCTGTTGTCATGGAGCCGGAATGTGGGGTCCTGGCCCTCTCCGACGTACCAGAATGATGCTCTGTTTACCCACGTTGCCCTTATTTCAAAACAAAACAAAAAGCCCCACTCCACCCTCAGCCCTTCAGCATAACGGCACTAGGGAAGGACAGGCGCTGCTGGGAGGATGCTCCATATGCCAGCGGCATGAGGCCAGGCTGAGAGAAGAGTAACCCAGCCAGGCCTCCTCCACGATGCTGGGAAAGAGCTCTGGGGAATACAGAAAAATCCAAACAGATATCTGCATGGGGCAAAAACAGAAACTGTGAAGCCCTGGAAGGGCCCCAAGTCCTTTTAGAAAATCATTATGCCCAAAGAATTTGGAATGTTTGGCCAAGGGCTCCAGTCCAGGCTCCTATTAATGCAGACTTTCTGCCCAAATCAAAAACCCTGCAGGGCAGAGACAGGCCGTTGTGTTCAGCCAACTGAGGGGCAGAAGCAGAGTGAGCCTGGCGAGCCTGGGCCACAGCACAACCCAGGGAAGGGGTGCTCTGGAGACAAGGGCCTGGGGCCCCCACTCACCACGCTGAGCCCAGCAACAGTACGTCCCAAATGCCCACATCCAGCATACTAGCCTGTTCCACCTGGACAGGCCCCACGGACAGGTTTAATCACGAATCCCAACCAGAGCAGTCAGGAAAGGCATGCAAATCCATCCAGAAGTCTGTGTGAATGGGAGACCCACAGTGGCCCTGAAACCCACTCTCCTAGGCAGCCCACTGACCTCAGGCCGACTGGATTGGGAAAAAGAGGCCTTCAGGCTCTGGTCCTCTTGTTACCTCCCATCACTCTGCGCAACACAGCAAAACCCAAATAGAGCCTCTTGGGAAATGGTTCCCTACAGGAGCTGCGGATTTGTAGGTGGTGGGAGGAGCCATTTAAGAACTAAAATCCCAGCACTCTCCAGGAGGCAGAGGCAGGCGGATCTCTGTGAGTTCAGGGCCAGCCTGGTCTACCTAGTGAGTTCCAGGACAGCTGGGGATACAGGGAGACCCTATCTCAAAAAGACCAAAGGGAAAAAAAAAAGAACTAAAATCAATGGTGTCATCAGAGCGGAAACTAAACTCAACCTAAAATGGAGCTTCCTGCTGATGAGGATAGACTGTGAGAGGAGCAGTGCTGTGTCAAGCAGCCAGCTCATCTGTCAGCCAAAGCACTAAACACAGGCATCCAACTCCGCCAGCAAGTGTGTCTATCTGCAGAGTAGCAAACAGCATCCGGAGCTGCATCAGGGACCTGAGGTCTTTCCATAAAGACCCAAGACAGAGATAGATGCAAAGAGGAGGGATGCTCACGGCAAGTCCTGGGGAGAAGCTCTAGAGGTTCAGCTCCATCTCTCCTGGAATCCTAGTCAACACGCGAAGCAGAGAACGAAGACGGAGAAGACAGGAACTCCATGAGCAGCCGGCTTGGAGCTACTGGGCAGTCTGTGCTACGTGGACAGTATCTGATCTGCTGAGCTTGTGGAGGCCAAGAAAATCTCCTGCCCTCACTCCTGCCCCCACCGCACTACAGAGTGAATCAAAGGAGAAACAGCCAAAGAATCACCCTCCTCACTGTCAGTCAGCAGCTCCTCCTCAACAACACCTTTGTTGTGGCTCAGAGGACAAACGGGAGATGGGTTAAGGGTTGGCTAAGGTACCCAGGTCAACTTTGAAGACTTTATTCTGGTGAAAAACAAGACTTCATGAATAAAGGCCCATTCCATGCTGGGTACTACATCTTTGATCAGTCTCTGTACAGCCAGCAGAAATATCCTTCTTAGTCAAGTGATACTCCTCTGTCCAAAAGCCTGCTGGCCCCCAGTGCTCCACTCAGGGTGAAGCTCAAGTTCAAGGCCTGCATGCCCCCTGCACCCACACCTCCCACAGCATCCCTAAGCCCCTTTCCTCCCATTGCTCCTCCACAAGCCAAACCCACTCCAGGCACAGGGCTTCTGTATTTGATGGACCAGTTATGGAATGTTCTGCCTGGATGCCACGCAGCCTGATGGAATGTCAACTCAGATCTCATTTCCTCGGAGAGGCCTCCTCAGACCCTCTCCCCCATCCTCCTAACTACTGTTCCTTCTGGTACACACACACACACTTGTGATCCTCTAACTGTATGTGTTAACCATACTGTTGGCTATCTTTCTCTCCCACTACAAAGCAAGCTCAAATGGTATAGTGTTTGCCTAGCAGGCATGAAACCCTGGGTTTGAGTCCCAGAACCACATAAACTGGTGTGCTGGTGTATGCTTGTAAACCTAGTGCTGAGGAGGTGGATGCAGGAGGACCAGAAGTTCAAGGTTAAGGCCAGTCTAGGATACATGGGACCCTGACTCAAAAAAAAAGTCACAATGAAATCCCTTTCTTTATATGCTAACCAAAATTAATTTTAAAAAAATAAATAAAGCTGGATCATACAATTGGCAAGAAACAGAATTAGAATTCAAGCCTGTCTGATACCAGCTCCGTCATTCTGGGTAGGCAACACCTTTGACGCACAGGGAAGGTCTGGATACTACCCTACAGCTCAAGTGTTCTGGCTGCCAACATGCTGGGTACCTGCTGCCCTGATACATGTGTTTCTTGTCGCAAACTTGCTTCTCGGGCAAATGTCTCACCCATCATGGAAAGCCGGCACCCCGCCCAAGGCTGGCACCAAGCAGAAGCTGTGAAGGAACCCACTCCTAAGCACCGGGGATGTCCTTATGCTGTGATTTCTTTACCCACTGCTTCATGCAGTACCCTTCATGTTACTGGTATGAGGAAGGGTGTCTTAGTTTGTTCTCTATTGCTGTGACAAAACACTCTGACCAGTACCAACTTGGGGAGGAAAGGGTTTATTTGTCTTACATCTCCCAGGTTGCACCCATTCATCAGGGAGCCCAAGGTAGGAACTCAGGGCAGGAACCTGGAGGCAGGAGCTGGAGCACAGGCCATGGAGGAACGCTGCTTACAGGCTTGCTCCCTTGGCCCCTGCTCAGCCTGCTTTCTTATGCAACACAGGCCCACCTGCCCAGGGGTGGCACCACCCACAGTGGGCTGGGCCCTCCCACATCACTCATCAAGAAGATACCCTTCAGACATGGCCACAGGCCAGTCCAATAGAGGCAATTCCCCAACTGAGGCTCCCTCAACCCAGGTGTGTCAAGTTGACACTAAAGCTATCCATCACAAAGGGCTTCAGAAACTTCTAACACACAAAATGAAGCAGACGGAAGAAACCTGCAGTGAAGAAACTGACAATCAGGAAAAGGAGAAGGAGCAGTGCATCCACGGAGGTAGCCACGAAGGAGGTGTGCTGTGAAGCAGGATGTCCTAGGAGCACCGCTATAGGATGGGGGGGGGGTGGCAGATGGGGAGATATACAGCCCCAGCACTCCCTTGTGGGATGCCGAGAACCCATCCAGGGAAGACACTGACAGGGTCCCTGTGAGCAGTGGGAGCCAGGAGGAAGTAAGGAGAGTCCACAGAAGTCACTTTGGGCACATGAGGAAAGTGCAGCACAGAGCAGGAACCTGGCTAGAGTCCCAGCTGCCACCCGCAACCTTGAGCAGGTGAGATCACTGCTGGGGTTCAGTTGCATCTATAAATGGGTGTGGCTACCATGAGATCCTCTAGCTAACAGCTTCCTGGAAAGACCGCCATCAAATACTCCAGGTTTCAGAAAGCACATACTGTGCACTCAAGTTTGGACCCAAACAGAGGAGAGGGCTTCCTGGACACATTACTAGCCTGTGCCAAGGAGGAGGGGGAGGAAGTAGCGAGTCATTTTACACTCCATCAAATTAATTGCCCCAAATGAGAAATTTACAGGCCTCCTCCAGCCTCTTGTGTATCCCCTAATCTCTCCAGGCCCTGATCTAGAAAGAATGTGTAGTCTGGAAACTGCTCGGCCCACTGTGTTCAGGAACCACAGGTACCACCAGCAGTTATCCCAAGCAGAAGTCCCCTAGATGGTGGCTGGCCCAGACCTGCCTCCTCCCACTGCCGCTGTCCACCAAGAGCCAGCAGGGCGACCTTGGCCTCCCCTCTAGCCTCTGGCCTCCTACAGTAGACCTGCCCAACGTGCCCCTTTGATAAACAGAAGTTACTTCCTCCACCTTTTCCACCTAAGACAGAACAGTCTGGTGGAGGCAGACCAGGAAAAGTGGCTGGGGCAAACCGGGGCTGGGCAGGGGCTCACCTATGGGCGGGTGTGGTACCAACAGCCCTAGCCGAGGCGCTGACTTGGTCATAACTGTGTTGGCGCCAGCCCTGCTGGAAAGCCACCTGCCCTTCTCTGGGCCTCAGGTTCATCTGAGAAATGAAGAGAATGCAAAACATCTTCCAGAAACCATTTCCCTGCCTGTTTATGACCGAAGTTTGACCCACAGACTGCAGAAGTCTGATTTCCTTTAAGTGCCTAAGAGATGCAAGCCTGGGGCAGAATCGGAAGGGCGTCCCCACAATACACAACCCCCACCCCCAAACCCCCATCCTCAAGGTTCTGTGCCTGGTGCCAGTGCCTTCCCTCCCCTCTTCCCTCCCTCTCCCCCAGATCACTCTCCCCCAGGATCCTGACCTTTGCTACTGCTGTGACCTTTGTCCTTCTGCCTGCATGACAAAGTTTTGAGACACAACTCAAACAGCACTTCCTGGGCGAAGGCTTCCTATCTGCCTGCCCAGCCCTTGGGCCTCCTTCCCTCACCTGGCCTTCAGAGCAGATTCCCTTCCTATTGCAAAAGTCAAAAGTTAGTTATCACAGTGGGGCATGGTGGCACGAGCCTCTAATCCCAGCACTTGGAAGGTAGAAGCAGGAAGATCAGAAGGTCAAGGTCAGCCTTAGCTGTATAGTAAGTCTGAAGCCAGCCTGAGCTACATGAGACCAGTCTCCAAAATGTGTCAATAACAAAAAGTTAGCTGTCACAACACATCCCTCTGAGGACTGTGGGACACTCCACACAGGACAGTACCAATGAGCACGTGCCTGGGGGCTGGGCCTGTCTGCGCCTGCTCACCTTGGCAAAGTCTAAGTCACTACCTCCTCACACACAACTGTAGGGAGACTGCAGAGCTGCTTACTAAGAAGTCATTCAGCCGCGGGAGGCAACGCCAGGGCTCAAAGCCAAGGCTTCTGATTCTGGCTCTAGCCCAGTATTCTCTCTGTACATGCAAACAGGCTACTCTGGGAACCTGTTAGAAATCTGGGCTTGGAGAGGTGAGCTAAATCCTGTCCTGGGGACCCCCTCACCCCAGGAGCAGCACCCCAAGCAGCAGAAGGACAACTACACACAGGGACTCTGAGCAGAAAAATAGCAAGAGGGTGTTTACCCCACACTATCTACGGTCTCTTTCCATACCTGATGAACTCTGGTGACAGTGACCTCACTAGGAAGCAAGATATTGCAGAAGGCTATGCTGTAAACTAGAGCCACACCCTGTCTCCCTGCAGGTTTCAGAGGAAGTGAGACTCCCTTCACATATTTGCAGCAGGCCTCATGTTCTTTGGGGTCTCCTCTTCCCTGTGTAAAACATCCAGAACTTCCTCAGGAGACACTGTCTCCACTGCCTATCAGAGTCACCCCCTCAGAAGGGCTAGCACAGCTTTATCCCTTTCAAGAAGTTAATCTCACAATGGATCCTAGAACTCCCTATGTGTCTCTACAGCAGAATGGCACCATCACCTCCTACATTATGAAGACAGTACTTCTATTAATACAATTTGAAACAAAATGAGAATTCTGGTTAGTAACATTGTTCTGTTGACTTTTATGGTGCCCACGTCAATAAACTTCATGTCCTGGAGCTGCATCCCTTCCCTCCCTCATCCCTGCCCCTGTCCTGGTCTTACAAAGGACAGCCTGTTGAAGCAGGAAGTACAGTTAACTCCAGGTCAGGCCTTGAAATCATGAACAAATTACCCACACTCCCCATGTCTCATTTTCCTCAACTAAAGAATGGGGAGAGTTGGGGAGGGGGCGGTGGGGGGGGGGAAGACAAAGTGTGCAACTACCCAGCCCAGAGCAAGGGCTGTCCAAGGTCCGAGCTGGTCCATGGCCAGTGGAGATGAGAAGGAGAGGTGAACTCAAGTAGGCCAATATTGAAACCTTTTTTTTTTTGAGACTTGAGACAGGGTCTCTTTCTATGAAGTCTCTACATTGCTGAGGATGTCCTGCTTCCACTTCCCAAGGGCTAGGATTACAGACATGAGCCACCATACCTACTTTCCACGGTGCTAGAGATCAAACCCAGGGCTTCATGCACGCTAGGCAGGCACTCTACCAACTGAGTTATAAAACTTTGTGGCCTGGGGTACCATGCACAGTCCTTACCACATCACATATCTTCTCTGGGTTTATCTCCCACTGATCTGGGAATTCCTTGAAGGTTTACTTGTTTTTGCAGCCCCCAGAATCTGTCATGTTGCCACCCAACAGCAGGAACAAGATGATAAGGGACTGGTCAACTTCAAAAAGAGAGGGCCTCAGGCTGGAGGGGGAGTTCCACTGACAGCACTTGCCTACCATACATAAAACTCTGAGTTCAATCCCTAGCACCCCATGAACCAGATATAATCCCAGCCCTGGTTATGAGGCAGGAAGGGATAGGGAACAGTTTAGCAACCTCAACTGTACATGGTCTGGGCTATGCACACCCTTCTTCTAATGTACTTGGCAGCCCAAGATCCTGACCTGCACAAAACCATGTGCACACACCCCTCTCTGAACGCACCTAGCAAGTTGTTAGCAACCTAGGACCTCTACCTGCATTGAGCTGCCCCTGCATCCCTGTCTAAACAACGGAGTAAGTTCTCTTCCCCTCAAACAGACTCCATTCAATCATACTCTAGATACATACTGGTACAGGATATAATCTAGCCTTATCCGGTTTGGGGTACATGTTGTAATAAGGAAAACTATGTTCTCTCAGTGAACTTTTAGGGACAATCCCCAATTTATCATCTTACGGCTATAGGTAAAAATTAGGTGTACATGTGATTAAAATCAGATGCACTGCTGGGCATGGTGGCGCACGCCTTTAATCCCATCACTCGGGAGGCAGAGGCAGGCGGATCTCTGTGAGTTCAAGGCCAGCCTGGTCTACATAGTGAGTTCCAGGAAAGCTGGGGCTACAGGGAGACGCTGTCTCAAAAAGACCAAAAAAAAAAAAAAAATCAGATGCATTATAGGAAGGGATATGCACTGTAAGCAAAAGCTGATAGAATCGAAATCTGTCAATCAATCAAAATGGATTACCAAACCATTCCTTCCTCTAGCCCCAGTGATAAAACTCTAGGCTGGCGCCTTTGAGCTCCCTTACTCCTGAGCCCCCTCCTACCCCCCCCCTTCAGGACAACACGGCCCTTCCTGATCTCTACTGTTACTTTGCTTTGAATAAAGTATTCTTAGTACTTTTGCAACCTGTGTGCACCTTTATTTCATTCTTGAATAAGACGCCAAGGCCTAGAAACACCTGACCCAGACGCAACAATCAATAATGCCAGGTCACGGCACAGCTCGGCCTTCCCAGCCACACAACTTGGCACACTATTGGGCTTGGCTCTTAGCAGCTCCTGGGTCCGGGTTGGTCTGTGTCCTTGGGGAAGCACTGGCTGAGGTGTCACTGGTGACACCAAGAAGGCTGTGGAGCCTAGACAGGGAGGTGACCCAGGACTTCCCCAGAGCTGCTAGGGCACCACTGAAAACACCCTCTCCCTATCTCAAGTAATTAACAACAGAAAGTCACACCTGCTCATACTCAACAGGCCATTTTACAACCACCCAGGCCACTCCATACACGCCACTCCATGCCACTCTTGAAGCCAAACTGCCCTGTGACCCATATATGAGCAGACCTTCCTGGCTGACTGGTGAATTCCTCTTAGAGGCCCTCCAGCTATTCTTCCCACACTGTGGTTGGTGAGAGTTACAGTTCCATTCCAGTATATGGGTACTGAGCCCCACATCCAGGCTGTAACAGGGCTGCGTGAGGTCACTGTTAACACTGTGGCCATGTGTACACACCAGCCATCAGCATTCACACAATGTTGGTTCTCCCTCCTTCTGGTCTCTTACATCCCAGAGCCTCGATCACATCACCCAGACATGGCACAGCTGCTTTACAGGGACACATGAGAACACAGCAGGGCCACCCCCAGAACTGAATGTCAAATGCTCCCCAACAGCCAGCTGGCAGCCCACCCCCCACTTCCCAGTGGTCCTTTGTGCACAGGCAAAATAGCAGTTCCCCAGAAGGAGTGGCTGAAGGCAGCACATCTCAGCCAGGGTTCTGCATGGCCCCAGGCTACAGAGGCCTATCTGGAGATTCAGCCTGCCCCTCTGCCTCTGGGACTCCTAGGCCACTGCTCCTGCAGCTGCACCCTGACATCTCTCAGGATCTGACAGGCTTCTCGGAGACCCCATGAGAGAATATCAAAAAGTTCATCTAGCTGTTTAATAAAGTGATACAACCATTATTTTTTGAGCCTCTACTTGTTACAGCCTCTCTTCTAGGAACAAGAGGTACAGCCTTGAACAAAACAGCCACACAGTTCATGGGGAACAAATTTTAGAAGGGAGAGATAAAACATACCTGGGTCAGGTGGGGATTCTAAAGAAAGGGGGCCAGAGAACTGGCTCGGCAATTAAGAACATTAACTACTCTATCAGAGGACCAGAGTTCAGATCCCAGAATCCATATTGGCACTCACAAATGCCTATAATTCCAGCTCTAAGGAATTCAGTGTGCCCTTCTGGTCTCCACAGGCACTGGAGCGCACACACACATACACACACTCGCTCATAAATAAAAGAACTCTTGGGCAAGAGAAATGACTCAGTGGTTAAGGTACTTGCTGCTCTTCCAGAGTACCTGAGTTCAGATCTCAACACTTGTCCTAGTTTGTGTCTTTATTGCTGTGACAAAACACTCTGACCACTACCAACTTGGGGAGGAAAGGGTTTATTTATCTTACATCTCCTGGGTCACAGTTCATCAGGGAACCCAAGGTAGGGACTCAGGGCAGGAACCTGGAGGCAAGAGCTGGAGCACAGGCCATGGAGGATCACTGTTTACTGACTTGCTCCCCTGACCCCTGCTCAGCCTGCTTTCTTATGCAACACAGGCCCACCTGCCCAGGGGTGGCACCACCCACAGTGGGCTGGGCCCTCCCACATCACTCAACAATCAAGAAGGTGCCCCATGCACATAGCCACACGCCAATCCAATGAAGGCAATTCCCCAATTGAGGCTCCCTCAACCCAGGTGTGTCCACTCATGTAAAGAAAGTTGGGTATGGCCATGCATCTATAGCATCAGCACTATTGCAGGGTAGATAAAGGAGGATCACAAGAGTTTGCTGGCCCAACAGACTAGCTCCAGGTTCAGTAAGAGACCCTGTTTCAAAGGAATAAAGCAAAGAGTGATAGGCAGGACACCAGATGGCCTCCACTGGCCTCCACACATGTGCTCATACACTACACATACACATACACACACACACACACACACACACACACACACAAAGAAAATAGGGCTAAAGGCTCTGGGGAACAGGAGTTAAGAAAGACCACCCTAGAAAAGTGACACCTGGGCAGAGACTTGGAATGAAGGCACAGCAGCCACAGGGATATCTGAAAGGAAACACTCTACACATAGGGAACAGTGCAAACGCCCTGGGGCTGGTGGTTGTCTGAGAAGCAGCAGCTGTGCAAAGAGGGTGAGAGCCCACAAGTGGTCAACATGCAGAGAAAGAGACACCATGCAGTGCTCAGTTCTAAGTGGGTCATCTATATCACCACCCCCACTGCAAGCCTCAGCGATCATCATATGAGGGGCAGAAAGATTATTTTTAATTATTATTATTTTATGTGTATGCATGTATTGCCTGCATGCAGGTAAGTGCACCCATATTGTGCAATGACCGCAGAGGTCAGAAGAGGCCGTCGGACCCCTGGGACTGGAATTACGGACAGTTTTTAGCTGCCATGTGGGTGCTGGGATTCGAACCCGGGTCTTCTGCAAGAACAGCCAGTGTTCTTAACTGCTAAGCCGTCTCTCCAGCCCCAAGGAGCAGAAAGATTGTAGGAGGCAAAGGGAGGAGAGGTCTGGGGTGAAGCAGTATTTGATGGACATGGCAGCACAGTTGCACACATGAACTTACAGGGGTTGGTACAGCATCCCTCCCTCATGGCTGTCTCTCCCTCCCTGTCACTTGTCCCTAAGCCTCTGGAAATCAGACCTCCTTTCAGCAGGTGGCAGAACCTGTGTTCCAGCTGAGTACTGACAGGAGCCGCCCCAGCCAGCAGGAGAAGCCGAGGATGGCGGTTGTGTTACCAGGGGTCAGGTTTTAAGTAGGCCACCCCTAGGACAAGCACGCCTCCCTCTCCGTCTCCGTCCCTTCTATTTTAAGATGAGTGCTGCCTGCCAGGCCTGGTGTGTGTTACCTGCCTTCTCCTGCTTTGGAGGCTGGCCCTTACCAGCAGAGTGAACGGACTCTCACATGCACCATCCACCTCTAGCCCCACCCTGTGGATGTCAGCATGGGCTGGCTCAGAATGAACAATGAACACCCCCCCCATTATACTCCCCACATCACCCCCAGAGCCCACCTTCCTCCAGTGGTAGGTCTGCACACCTCTGCTGCAGCCCTTCCTGGGACCTTGGAAGGCAGCTATAGCTCCCCTAAGTGGTCCACTCTGCAGCCTCCCCTCTCCCAGTATCCCCAAACATGGCCTGCTTCACATGGCTCTGCCCAAACTGAATCCTCGTTTCCCACCAATATTCAAGACCCCAATAAGCTCCTGTTTGTTTTTCAAGATCCAGCTGGGGCTTGCCCTGCACCCCAAGCTTTCCTTGGCCTGTCCTCTGTCCCCCAAATACCCACATTTTCCTTATCAAATCACCCACATGGTGTCCTCTACTTGGTAACTTGGTGTGTCCCTTTCAGCCCAGACACCTAACTCCTTGGGCACACCAGTCCTGCTTTGAGTCATTAAGTGCCTGCTAGGTGTACACCAGAAGAACCCATACAGCAATGAACACTCCAGACAAACACCAGTCATTAACCAGTATTCTAGTGATAATAAACATCCAACCCACACAAATATTTTCTATATTCAAGACCATTCTGAGTACCTCATGTTAACTCATTTAATCCCCATCACAATTATCATTACCCACATTTTACAGATAAGGAAACCCAAGCCCCAGATTATAGAAGTCAACAAGTGGCAGAGCTGGACATGAACCCAGGCAATCCTGTCTTCCTAACCTCTGAACCATTGTGCTGTCCAACACTGCTTATTCTTCTGGATTGGGTACTGGCAATGAATGGCCAGGCCAGCGCCCAATAACTAAGTGTATCTCATGAAGAGACCCTTAATGATGAAGGCCATCCCCCTGCCTGCCCGAGGCACATGCTCCTTCCCCCTCCCCACCCCATCCCAGCTCAAGACCCCAAGGGTCCCTCATTTGTCCAGTCCCTGAAACGTTCCTTCCTCAGCGCCTCTCTCCACACAGTACCCACATTTCATCACACATGTCCTGACCACACCCTCACCTGAAGCTGGGTGAATACGTTCAGTCACCAGTACAGGTGCCTCTCCCCAAAGATACAGCAAAAGCAGATAAAGAAATGCTAAGTTGAGTTCAGCCTCCCCTCTGGCTCCTCCATTATCAGTGGAGTCTCTTCTTCTGCCAGGGGAGGCAGGCAGCGGTCAGGTCAGACACGACTTCTACAAATTAGACTCAGACTGTCTAAAACCACAAACTGTAACAGCCAAGGTCATAATTAGGATGCAGCGCTGGATGCTGGACATTTTTAACTGCTTGGTTAAACCGGCCAGGGCAACTAATGTTGTCCCCTAGAAAATGTCCATCACTGAGAATCCAAGCTGGCTGCAGAAGACATCCAGGTAGTCTCTGTATCAGACAGGAGTCCCTGCGGGATCTAGGCCAAGGAACTGAGAAATCGGCCAACAGCACAGGCATCATAGAGAGAAGGTAAATCATCTAGTGTTCATACAGATAAATGCTAAATTTTATTGAACAATAACACTATCTTTTTTGGTTGTTGCTGTTGGTTTTGGTTTTGGAGGCAGGTTTATATTATTAGTTTTATTTTATGTGTATGAATGTATTGCCTGCATGTATGTAAGTGCACCTATGTCATGCAATGCCCACAGACGTCAGAAGAGGGCATTGGATCCCCTGGAACTGGAGTTATGGTCAACTGTTAGCTGCCATGTAGGTGCTGGGAACCAAACCCGGGTCCTCTGAGAGAGCAACCAGTGCTCTTAACTGCTGAGCCATCTCTCCAGCCCCCTTGAATCTTTTGGCTTTTAAAAGGAGGAATGTTGGGGCTAGAAAAATGGCTCAGCAGTTAAGAATACTGGTTGTTCTTGCAGAAGACCTGGGTTCGAATCCCAGCACCCACATGGCAGCCAGCAACCATCAATAACTGCAGTCCCAGGGGATCTGACAGCCTCTTCTGACCTCCGTGGGCATTGCAGGACATGGGTGCACTTACCTACATGCAGGCAATACATGCATACATATAAACTAAAAATTTTTTTTAAGTTTTTTTTTTTTTTTAAAAGGGGGAATGTTGTTTGTTTGGGGTTTTTTGTTTTGTTTTGGTGTTTTGAGACAATAGTCTTGCTATGCTACCCAAACTGGCCTCAAACTCACAATCCTCCTGCCTCAGTCTTCCGAATGCTGGGACTACAGGTGATTTCTGTCATCCTAGCTGTGTTATTCTTGTTTAACCACTGCAGGAGATCCTTGGGAAAGACATCAGCATTCACCCCATTTTACACAGGTTTAAGTCATCCAAATCCACAACCACCTGGCCCCCAAGCCTCTGTGCTCTCTCCTGATCCCACAGTCACACAAATGTTCAGAGTAAGCCAACCGAGCTGGGTATGAGAAGGACTCTGGCCCGAGACCCTCAGTGCAAGAGACTACAAGCTCTTGGGGAGGTAGTCCCTCCTCCTCTCCTGTTCATACACCAGGTCCGCCAGATTTTCCACTGGGAAAGAGTGCCATGGCGAAGTCCCCAACATCCTGGACAGCCTCAGAGAACCACATCATCTCAGAAGGATAATCAGGAAAGGGAGACCCAGGGACCAGTCAGCATGAAGAAAACCTAGAATTTGGGCCCAGTATGGTGGCCCACACCTGTAATCCCAGCACTCAGCTCAGGCAGGGAGATTACTATGAGCTTGAGGCCAGCCTGGTCTACATAAAGAGCTCCAGGCCAGCCCAAACTAGAATAAAACCTTGTCATTAAAAAAAGACTGGTGGCACACGCCTTTAATCCCAGCACTCGGGAGGCAGAGGCAGGTGGATCTCTGTGAATTCAAGGCCAGCCCGGGCTACACAACCAGGGCTAAAGAGAGGCCCCGTCTCAAAAAGACAAAAAAAAAAAAAAAAAAAAAAAAAAAAAAAAAGATGGGTTTGGGAAGAGATCCCAGTCAGTACTGTACAGGGTGTAGACCTGAGTTTGATCCCCAGCACCCATGTAAAAAGTTGGGCATGATGAAGCATGCTTGTAATCCCAGCGCTTGGGAGGCAGAAACAGGTGGATCTCTAGAGCTCACTGGCCAGCCAGAGCCTAGCCTAATTGGCAGGCCTCAGATCTAGTGAGAGGCCTTGCTCAAAAAACAAGGTGGATGGCTGTGCTGGATAGCTTTAGTGTCAACTTGACACACCTGGGTTGAGGGCGCCTCAATTGGGGAACTGCCTCCATTGAACTGGCCTGTGGCCATGTCTGTGGGGCATCTTCTTGATTACTAAGTGACGTGGGAGGGCCCAGCCCACTGTGGGTGGTGCCACCCCTGGGCAGGTGGGCCTGTGTTGCATAAGAAAGCAGGCTGAGCAGGGGTCAGGGGAGCAAGTCAGTAAACAGTGATCCTCCATGGCCTGTGCTCCAGCTCCTGCCTCCAGGTTCCTGACCTTGGGTTCCCTGATGAACTGTGACCCGGGAGATGTAAGATAAATAAACCTTTCCTCCCCAAGTTGGTAGTGCTTAGTGTTTTGTCACAGCAACGGAGAAACAAACTAGGACAATGGCTCTGAGGAACAACATCAGAGGTTGACCCCCCTGACCTTTGCACACACATATATACACACACACACACACACACACACACACACTCATGCACATATGTATCCTCACATACTCATGTACCAGCACACAAATGAACATGGACATACACATATATATATACACACTCACCAATATACACATGCACAAAAAGCACTTCAGGTCCTCAGCCGGGATTAAGTGCTTAACCTAAGAACTGAACTCCAGTGTGGCTCTAGTCCCTGAGGACACCAGCTTCAAGTTTAGGCAGGTCTCAGCCTGAACTACCAGAGCCATCAAACCCTTTGCCAACAAGACTTGATGTTAGAACCTGGGGGACCCCTAAGGCCCAGCTTCCTAGGCTGGACACTTCCACAGCCTCCCAGGTAGCCACTGCTCCATCACCACATCCCCCTCCCCCGGGCTACCCAGGAAAGCCACCACTTTCTCCCTGTTCCACCCCACAGCCTTCTTCCACCTTCCTCCCAAGAGCTGCGTCCAAGGACAAGCTGCTAAGCAATGATCCCAACCACAAGGTTTTACGTTAGCCCTCCACAGGATGTCAAACCCTTCCTCTCCGTGTGCCACGACACACACATCGAAGTCAGAGGGCAATTTTGTGGAGTTAGTTCTCTCCTTCAACCTTGACGTGTGGCTGAAGTACCAAACTCAGGTCATGGGGCCTGCATGGCAAGAGCCTTTACACCCACTGAGCTACCTCACCAGCCCTTTAGCTTCAAAATATTCACTCTACTTCAGGTGGGGCTGAGGAAAGGGACGTCAACTCTAAAGACAGCCAAAGCAAAGACATGGGCTAGGAGTCTGTCTTCTATCCCAGACACTGGGCTCCTTGGGCGATTCCTAGATCCTGTTAGCTATGGGAAAGAGAATAGCTTAGAGAGCAGTGACCTAAGCAGTTGATGGCTTTCCTGTGCCCTTGGCTCCTGGCACTTGGCCCATGACAGGCAGAGGACAGCATGGTCAAGACCCTGGGCCTGCCTCTGCCAGGCTCTATGCCCCAGGGCAGCACAGCCCATGCCTTCTACAAAGCCAGGATCCCCTGTGAAGTCCAGGGGCTTATCCACAGTCCAAGTATGTGTTGAGGGGAGGGACTCCATCCAGGAGCTGACCCAACAGAAGGCCTCCCAAAGTTTGCTTCCCCTGAGTGCTACAGGCAAAAGCCCATGCCACACCCTGTCCTCCCTCCCCAAGTCCTGGACTATTAAGTGACCTGTGCAAAGTTTGTGTTTCCCTAAAACAAACTGAAACATCATCCCAGCCTTCCTAGCAAAGAGTATCAGAAATCCTGGTGGAGAAGGTCAAGCAGGGGACAAAGGGGTTGTGATGACCTGAATTAAGGGCTGCCAGGCAGCCTTACTCTGCCACTTAACACCAAATTCCTTAGCCTCCTGTGCCTCGCTGCCCACATCTGTAAAGAGTAGTCAGTCACAAGACCATTAAAGGAGCTGTTTCTATTAAGTTTGGTATATGTGTCCACACTAGACAAACTTACATAAAATAAATAAGGCCGGGCTTGGTGGCATACACCTCTACTCCAAGAACTTGGAAGGCAGAGGCAGGCAGATCTCTGAGTACAGGGCCAGCTTTTTCTGCATAAAGCGTTCCAGGCCAGTCAGAGCTATATAGTAAGATCCTGTCTCCAAAAATTAAAAATAAAGGGCCGGGTGTGGTAACCCACAATTTTAATACCAGCACTTAGGAAGCAGAGGCAGGCAGATATCTGTGAGTTCAAGGCCAGCCTGGTCTACATAGTGAGTTCCAGGCCAGCTGGTCAAAAAGACCAAAAATAAATAATAAGCCAGGCATGACTGCATAACTGCATATGCCTTTAATCTCAGGAGCAGAGGCAGACAGATCTCGAAAGATAGAGGCCAGCCTTGTCTATACACCAAGTCCCAAGCCAACTGGGAGACCCAGTCTCAAAAAGTTGATTAATTAATAAATAAGCTGGTGTGGTGTCCCTTTCCTGGGGAGACCAGGAAATCCCAGCACCGGTTTATCAAGGCACTGGCCCTTCTGCCCCATCCTACAGCTCACGAGCCTAAGAGACCCCAAAGAGGAAAGAACAAGCTGGAGCCCTCCCACTGGCTCTCAGAGACGGCCAGCACCAACTCAGCCGCCCTCCCTCTGGAGGCCAGAGATCATCCCCAAGGACTGCCTTCCAGCCTTGGTGACTAACCCTCAAGCTGCTTTTAGAATAAAGGAGGTCGTGGCTTCTAATTTAAATATCTACCCGTTCCCAGAACCCGAAGCCACTCACTTTCCTCTGAGTTTCAGAACACATCTGGTGACAAACACAGAAACACAGCTACAGAATCTCAGGTGAGGAGGGCCGACAAGTCCGCAGAGGCCAGCTGAGCTCTCTCCAGCTCCACTCACACCTCAGAGAGAAAAAGAGCAATTATGCAAAGCCTCTGTAAATAGATGCAATTTTAGGTACCACCAGCTCCATTTAAAAACACATTCATGAGTACAGTGATTATGGCTATTAAGTTTCACAGCATCCGGCTGTTATTTTCTAAATGCCCAGCTCAACATGTGCTGAGAAAAATGTCTTTCCAAACACTCCCCTGACCCGACTTTAAGCATTTCTCCTCCCCTGGCCCCTGACCTGGACTCTGGTCCTTCCTCCCATCTCAGCCCACCACTCCCCTCCTTACTCCCAACTCAAAACCATCTCTCCTCTCCTCACCAGTTTCTAGAGAGACAGATCAAAGGTTAAATCAGCCAACCTATGCATCTATTTGGCTGAGCACTGACCCCATCTGTACCTGACAATGTCCACAGGGAGCTGGTGAGCTATTTGGGGCACTGAGTCACAACCCTAGTGCTGTCCAGGATCCCCCAGGACCAGCTCAGAGAAGAGAAGCAGGGATCTCTGTAACTGTCTGCCAACAGTACTGTCTGCCAACATGCTCAGTCCCCCCACACAAGGCAAGCATTCCTGGTTCTCACCGAGTTGCTGCCTGCCTCCCCTGGTTAACAATATCTCATTCAGAACAACCCTCCAGACAGCCCTCTTTGCCTTCAGAGGATCTCTGAGTGGTTACAGCTTCTGAGGTATGGGATCACCACACCATCTCCAGGCTCACTGGAGTCCCCACTCAGTGGCCACGCTTGAGATCAGCCAGTCCACATCCCTCTGAGACAGGCTGCATCATTGGGGCAGAGATGATAGTGGTACAGTTCTGATGGTCAGACCTCCACAGAGGAAACAAGACCAGGAATCTGATCCCAGGACTCCCCTGAGCAAAGGAGTGGGCATTGGCAGACGGCTGTGCCCACTGCTCCCCTCTCAAGACCTTTTACCGAGCTCTGTCTAATTCGGACAAGCTCCCATCACAAAAGACACTCACAGTGCCATGGGCCTGCCATGTGCTGAGCGGCAGCCCGGAGCTGCAGCTAGGCTACTGCTTCTCATTCTGAAAAACACCAGTAAGGAAAAGAGCATCACTGCCGTGCAGACCAAGAAGCTGGAGCTAGACAGCTTTGCTTTCAGCATCCCTAAGCATCACCTGTAGTGCCTATAGATGTGTGGACTCCGGTCCCGCTCCTAGAGGCTTGGTTCAGCATTCTAGAACATGGCTCTAGACCATTAAGTGTCTAATGCAGACAGCAGGGTTACTGCCCACCCCTAAATGAGCAAGATGCTCTGCCAGAGAGTGCAAGCAGGAACAGAGAGGAGGCCCTGCACTAGGGCAGGCACAGGGAGTGGAAGGCACCGGTGCTGATCTGACCACAGGGGCTGATGATCTTGATCTTCCACAAGCAGCTGATGCTCTTTGATGTTTAGTACCAAGCACCCAGCTTCCATTCACAGACAAGTCTCGAAAAGAAAGCATAGTTCTCAGGAATAGTGGCTGTAGTCCCACTACTTGGGAGGCTGAGGCAGGAGGACTGCCATAATCTCAAGCCCAGCCTAGACAAAAGAAAAGGAAAGAGAAGAGAGAGGAGGGGAGGAGGGGAGGAAGGAAGGAAGGAAGGAAGGAAGGAAGGAAGGAAGGAAGGCACTGTAATGTTTGTTGAACTTGCATGTTTGACTTGGGTTCATCCATATGCCTGACCACTGACTGACTGTGCTACCTTATGCTTTTGTCTTGCAGGGGATTTCCAAAGAAGGGATTCAAAGCCATTCAAAGCCAGCTGGGCTGCAGGGAGACCCAGTCTCAGAAAGACAAAAGAAAAGAGAAGGGAAGAGAAGCCAAGAGGAGAGGGGAGAGGGGAGAGGGGAGAGGGGAGGGGAGAGGGGAGAGAAGGAACAAGTAAGCACAATTCTCCCTCTCACTAGCCAGGTTTCAGGAGACTTCCCCAAGGAGAGCAGAGCCCACCCCACCACCCCGCAAGCTACACCCCACTTCTCCTATCAAGGCTGTTCATTCATAGAGGGAGCAAAGCAGCAACCGTAAGGGTTAGTTCTCAGACAGCATGTGCAGCTGCCAGGCACTGCTCCGAGCTGGTCAGGATGGGCATTACAGTCCATATCCCTACTTGCCAAAGAAACACCTAGAGACCCAGATGCTGAAGTGGCCTGTGAAGCTGGCAGCAGAATCTGCATCCAACCAGGCACTTACTACAGCAGCTTTGGGGTTTGTTTTTGTTTTATGAGTATTAGTGTTTTGCCTACATGCATGTGTTTGCACCACATGTGTAACATGCCCTCAGAGGTCAGAAGCAGGCATTGGATTCCCTAGAACTGGGGTCACAGGTGCTGGGAACAAAACCCAGGTCCTCAGGAAGAACAGTAAGTGCTCTAAAGTGCTGAGCCATCTCCCCAGCCTCTCGATTTTGCTTGTTTGTTTGTTTTTGAAACAGGATTTCATGTCGCACAGGCTGGCCTCAAACTTAACCAGGTAGCTGAGGATGACCCTGAACTTGTGATTCTGATCCTCCTGCCTCCACATCTCAAGGGCTGGAATTACAAAAGTGTGCCACCATACCAAGTTTAGGCAGTGCTCAGGATGGAACCCAGGGCTTCATGAATGCTACACTAGCACTCTACCAACTGAACTGCATCTCCAGCCCAGCACCCCTGTTCTGCAACCACTGAGAGGAGCGGCCATCAGACTCAGGAGTGGGAACCCCTTGGCCAATGTCCCAATCGGCCCTCTCTCCTGAAGCCAAAATGCTAGCACAGGGTTTGACTCTGAGCCCATCCCACCTTCACTCCTCACATAAGCACTATGACCTACACCAACCTGCCCCCCAGCCACTGTGCACGTCACGGGTGCACTTCACAGCTGTCTGCTTTCCTTGATCACCCTCTGAAGACTCCCAGGTCCATCCTCTCAGAGCCCCAACCCAGCACCCAGATGGAAACTGGCCAGGGTCCTTTCCTGTCTTGCACTGGGCACTGCTGTTAGAGGGGACAGTGATCCCCGTCTCCACAGGGCCCAGTGTAGAGACCCATCTGCTTAACATCTGGTGACTGAATGGATGACTCCTACGCCAAGTCACCCAGCCTCTGGCTGAAATCTCCTCCAACAAGGCACTCACCCCTATGGTGGCCCACTGGGTCCACCTGCAGACAGCTATGGCCAGCTCAGCTTATAGGGGAGAGGCCACAACTGTGGCAGGGGCTACCGAGCCCCAGCCCTTGGAAGAGCATGGTCTGGTATCCTGCTTCAGCGAGGGGCAGAGCTCTGGGCATGGCCTGGATGGCCTCTGGAACCTCCATACTCCCACAGGAAGGAGTGGGTTCTGGGGAGACACAGGCGCAGCTGCAGGCAAACTCCAAGCTGTCTGGCCTAGGCAGGAAATGTCTGTGAGGTCCTAAGAACACTGGCTGTGATAGGGACACACTCTCTGGCAGACCCTGAAAGACAGTCTAGCACTAAGCAAGTTTAAGAGGCTCATCAGCCCCTAAGCTGGATCAGCTGACATCTGGGAGGAGAGAAAAGGGGAGGCAGAAAGGAGAAAAGGAGGAGTGACGCTCCAAATGAGATCTACCCTGCGGAGCACCAGGGACCCACTCACTGCCCTACCTGGGTGCCATCACCCCACCCACCACTTCCTCCTGTTGGGGTCTGTCTGAGGGAAATCCAGGGTGCTTCTGCCTCAGGGTACAGAGAACCAGTTTGGGCAGGCAGACCCTACAAAAAGATCCAGAACTCAGACACTGACAGGAGCCAGGAGGCCAGGCTAGAAACTACACTGAATTTGGAGCCAAGATGACTCAGGTTCAAGTTCTAGCTCTCCCAACCTATGCTCTGGCCTCAGGAAGATCTTTAGACCCCTCAAATGCCTGACTGGTACAGAAAGGACAATCAAAATACCTCCTTCTGCCTTGGGGTGGGGCGGGGAGTGTGTGAGTGTGTGTGTGTGTGTGTGTGTGAATATAATAAATATAAAGCACCAAAAGATTGCTGGTGAAGCCTGTGACCTGGAAAACACCAGAGTGCTCATCTGTCCTTCAGTGGCCACAGCTGATACCAGGTGGCTGCCAGATTAAGGAGCGTCTGTGCAGCCTCTAACCTTCCAGGAAAGAGGCATACTCGGGCATTCCATACCACCCTGGGCTCTCAGAACCCAGACCCCTGCAGCCTGGGCAAGTGCCTGTGGCTTTGGATAGCCCAGCTCTGAACGGACAAGGACATATATTGTTAGGGAAATTTTGCTTTGGGGATTTTTGCTTGCTTGTTTTGAAACAGGGTTTTTGCTATGTAACCCAGGCTGGCTTTAAACTCACTATGTAGGCCAGGCTGGACTCAAATTCACAGCAATCTTCCTGCCTCAGCCTCCTGACTGGTAATAGAGACATACACCACAACGTCTAGCTTAATTAACTCTTATTCAAAATAACTGCAAACTTACATAAAAGTTGCAAGAGTAGGAACAGTATAAACTGTGCTCAGGTATCCCTCATCCAGATTCAGTCACCATTAACACTGTGTCCCATGCTGTCATGCAGTCCTTACCAGACATACACACATACACACACACACACACTTCCCCCATAACCATTTAAAAGTAAACACTTCAGCATGTGTTTCCCAAGAATAAGGACATCCTTTTAGTACCAATGGCTTTCCATTTTTATGGGTTCAAATCCATTTATTTTTATTTTATTTTTATTATATGTGTATAATTGCTTTGCCTGCATATATGTAAGTGCACCATGTACATGCAGTGCCCATAATGACCAGAAGAGGGTGTCAGGTTCCCTGGAACTGGAGTTACAGATGGTTGTGAACTGCCATGTGAGTGCTGGGAACTGAACTGGGACCTCTCCAAGAGCAGCCAGTGCTCTTAACTGCTGAGCCATCTCTCTAGCCCTACAAATCAATTTCTGAGTGGAGTTCTACAGTTGCTATGCTCCTGACCCAGGTAACCCAGTTCAGGGCCCCCATGCCTTCCCTGAGCAGCCAAACACAATCAGGACTCAGCACTCAAGTCCCCACCCCACCTCAGAGCTGTATGGATGAGTGTAAAGGAGATCAGCTCACACTGACTGACATTTACTCTGAACTAGACATGTGCTAAACCCTTTCCATCAATTAATTCAAATAATTCTCACACTGATTCCACAGGACCAGTGAGGACCTTGGAGAGTCAGCAACATACTAATGTCAGAGAGTTGCAGAAGGTGAGCTGTGAGCTGGGATAAGCAGGCAGGTAGGAAGGCTGTAACAGGTGTCACCCACATCCACACACCTATACACTGCCTACAGGATGCAGGGCTTGGCTGCACTTTGGGCCTCCAGAAAAAAACCAACCCCACTACCAGGTCTAGTATCAGGTGGTTGTGGAAAAGCTGGATGGAAGAGGCTGCTTGTTACAACTCACGCCAAACTCAGCCGGAGTAAAAGGCAGCTACTGATGTGGCTTTCCTAAGGGTCTGAATACAGAGAGAAGTCTGACTGGTCCTCCACACTTCCCTGTCACGTAGGACTTAAGGTTACTGGGGAAGATGCTTGTTTGGGAAAATTCAAAGGCACACAATAGCCTGAAGCAGCTTACCAAAGCAGTGATCGGAAAGAAAAGTAAGGGAGAGGGTGGGGGATAAGGTATGAAGTCAACAAAGCCTAATGTGGTGCTGCAGGCCTGGAATCCCAGCACTTGGGCAGGGAGGATCAGGAGTTAAGAGGCTAGCCTGGACTACATAGCAACACCCTGTTTTGAAGACCAAGAGCTGGGGTATCACTCAGTGATAAGTAGAAAACTTGCCCAGAAGGCCCAAAACCCTGGTTTCCATCCTGTGCTGGACAGCTTTAGTGTCAACTTGACACACCTGGGTTGAGGGAGCCTCAATTAGGGAATTGCCTCCACTGAACTGGCCTGTGGCCATGTCTGAGGGGCATCTTCTTGATGAGTGATGTGGGAGGACCCAGCCCACTGTGGGCGGTACCACCCCTGGGCAGGTGGGCCTGTGTTGGATAAGAAAACAGGCTAAGCAGAGGCCAGGGGTGCAAGCCAGTAGGCAGCGTTCCTCCATGGCCTGTGCTCCAGCTCCTGCCTCCAGGTTCCTGCCCTGAGTTCCTACCTTGGGCTCCCTGATGAACTGTGACCTGGGAGATGTAAGACAAATAAACCCTTTCCTCCCCAGGTTTGGACTGGTCAGAGTGTTTTGTCACAGCAATGGAGAAACAAACTAGGACACATCCCTAGCACAGCAAAAACAAAGTCTGTGTGCATTTTTGCACAGGTTTTGATGCCATTTCCTGCCTTTCCTCCTTGGAAAGCAGACCTTCCCCTTCTATCATTAAATATGTGGTCCTCACATCTGAGGAGCCCAATAAGGAAGCAATACATGCAGACCTCTCCCTTGAACCCTGAAAAGGTGAGCCAAATTTTTGTAACAAGAAATGCAATCATTGTGAGACTTGAATCAGGCAATGCTCATGAAACACTCTGCAGACCATAAAACGTTCGCTCAAAATGCTCCCTGTTTCCAAAAGTCAGAAAACAAATGTTTTGACAGCCACGTGAAAACAACAAGCAAATAGAACCACGTTCCCCCAGGTTCTTCCCTCTGCCAATAGTGACTGGACAGCATGCCAGTTTACAGAGATGCTGACACCTTATGCTGAGTGAGAAGATTCAAACTGTGCTGCGTTCTGAAGAGACAGGAGTGGGATCCTCACTGAGGCACCCAGTATTCCACATCCTGGCCTGGCCTGCTGGCAGAGCCTCCCATACACTAGACAGTGCTCTACCACTGAACTATAATCCCTGGCCCTTTTCTTTTTACTTTTTACTTTTTTTTTTTTTTTTTTTTTTTTTTTTTTGAAGACATCTCCCTGTAGCCCCAGGAATATACCTCCTTGCCTTTTTTTTTTTTTTTTTTTTTTTTTTTTTTTTTTTTTTTTTTGGTCTTTTTGAGACAGGGTCTCCCTGTAGCCCCAGATGACCTGGAACTCAAGGTTGGCCTTGAACTCACAGACTCCCAAGTGCTGGGCCTAAAGGCGTGGGACACCATGCCTGGCTCCTTCTTTTAACTTTTTATTTTGAAACAAGGTCTCATTAAATTGCACACACTGGTCTTGAATGCACTCTGAAGCCCAGGCAGGCATGGGATTTTCCAGCCTCCTCCTTCCTGCTCTCTTAATCTCTTTCCAAAGCCCTCACTTCTGGACGTGCCAAAGTTACCCCCCTCGATAGATGACGAGAACAGGAAGTGTCACTGTGGGGGTCTTATAATTGTCTTCTTTTTTGCAGTGCTAGGGATGGAACCCAGGGTCTTATGCACACTAGGCAAGCATTCTTCTATGCTACCCTCCCCCAGCCCTCATCAAGGCAGAGATACTTACACCTACCCTTCCACACACTTAGCCCTGCTGACAAGGGGACATCCAGCTCTTCTGTGGTGAAGAGCCTTAAGCAACTTGCAACTATTTTTTTTACAGGGTTCTCTGGATTTCTGGGGGAGTGTTTTGAGAGCATGATACAAATCACAGCTCTTAATCCGTCCTTCGGCTTTCCACAGAACACTCACTGTTAGAGCTTTCCCACAAACCTAACTGGAAATCCATGATCTGGCCTTCAGCCTTGATAAAACCACCAGGAAGTGGGATTATGCCCAAACCAGCTGAGCCAGAAGAACCTTCTCACCCTTCACCAGCAGAGCCTCCAGGGTTTCTGTTCTAAATACCTGTTCTGGAACTACTGTCTGTCCAAGTTACACTGGCTTTGCTGAAGGGTCTTGTAGCGAACAGTGACCCCCACCACCACCTGTCACACCGAGTTCACTCTTCACTACCCAGCTCCTCCCCCTCTCTAATTTCAGAATGAAAATGAGATTAGACCCTGGTCTACAGTAGGATGACTCTGAAGGAGGCTTAGAAGCCTTGGCCCTTGTCTGGACCCAGCTCTCTGCCCGGAAGCCTCCTAGAGCCCTGCATACCACCTGGCCTCCCTGTTCCCCACCCAGGAGGGCCTCCGCCTGCACACTCCTGTATTGTATTTCACAGTGGATATGGTGTTGGTGATTCAACAGCAGAGGTAAATGCCCTGATACTGACATTTAAATAAAGTTCTATATTCTGTTATATAAATAGAGATGAACTGTAAAAAATATATTTTTAAATTTTTTCTTTACTCGGAGTGACATTAAACAGCAAATTTTAAAAACCGTAGCCAGGCGTGGTGGTGCACACCTTTAATCCCAGCACTGGGGAGGCAGAAGCAGGCAGATCTCTGTGTTCAAGGCCAGCCTGGTCTACACAGAGAATCCAGGCCAGCTGCAGCTACAGGGAGACCCTGCCTCAAAAAGACAAAAAACAAAACAAAACAAAAACCATGATATATCAGGAGAAAAACACAAAAGTAACAAGTTTTATTTGATAAATGGTCTCATATGACCCAGGCTGGCCTCCTGGAACTCAATATATAGCTGAGGATGGCCTTGACCTCCAGAGTACTGGGGTAACAGGCATTCATCGTCACATTCTGTTTATACTGTAGTATCTTTTTTTTATAGGGGTACGAAGAGGGAGGTCTTTTTGAGACAGTCTCATATAGTTCAGAGTCTCATGTAGTCCAGGCTGGCCTCAAACTGGGTATGTAGCCAAGGATGACCTTGAACTCTTGATGATCCTACCTCCTCCTCCCAAATGCAAACATTACAGCATGTGGCCAGCACACCTGTCTTACTACAGTACAGTAAGGGCATTCTCCCCCTCTTTTCAACAAAAAGCCTTGCATTTTCATTTTGCAGTTACATTGCTGGTCTTACCCCTAATGTGCTTCAGCCACAGAGTTGGGGAAAGGAAAAGTCAGTCTTATTCCAAGCTCATGTCCCAGTGCCTAGGGAATGGCACCTCAGATGCCAAAGTCTCACAGTCAGGAAAAGCGGGGATCCAGTCTAAGGGTCAACAGACACGGCAGCCTGCATGGTGCTGAGCTCATGAAGCCAAAGAGCCAGAGGAGGATGCCTGAGCCTCCACTAGCCAGGTTCCTGCTTTGAGTTGCTCTTGACAGTGAGGGCCTATATCCAAGATGCCAGGGTCCAAGCACCAGCCTCGACAGGCCCATTCCTGGCTGCCTGCCTTCCTTTCCACACACTGGTATCCTCTCCAACAATGTGTTTAGCAAGACTGGGACTATCTAATGAATTCCCAAGGTCTCTTGGGGATAGAGCCTCTTCCACAAATACCAAGGGCCTAGACAGCACCAGCCCCAAACTAGGTGCCAGGGTCTCAGAAGCAATGAACATATGTCTGTCCTCAAGGTGTGGTACCCATGAAGCAGGCTTTGGAGCTGCGCCTAGTGGCCCAAGCCTATAAAATGCCAACTACTCAGGAACTGAGGCAACACTGCAAGTTGAAGGCCAACATGGACAACATGGTGAAATCCTGTCTCAAAATGAAACCTAAACAAAGGCTGGGTACACAGAAATGGTAAAATGTTTGTCTAATATGCATGAGGCCCTAGGTTCAGTCTCCAGTACCTCGGAGACGGGGGGTAAGGCTACTTTAGAGACAAACTGTGCTTAAGAGACTAAAGGTCAAACTCTTAACACGTGGCCAAATGCCTTATTTTTGATGTACCCAAGTTTCATCATCTAAAAACAGGAAAAAAGTCTTTTGCTTGCCACCCTAGGGGCTTTTATAAGGACCAAGCAAGAAAAGCTACAAGAAACAGTCACCCGCTGTTCGCTGAAGGAATGCCCAGGGTGACTGGTTTCCACGTAGGTAACGGGACTTACAATCCCTCCTCACCAAGCCATTGTGAGAATTAAATCAGATAACTGAAAATGGTTGAGACCCAGACCGTCAATCCCAGCACTTGGGAGGTGGAGGCTACAGGGTCAGCCTTGGCTACATAGGGAGTTCCAGGCCAGCTTGAACGACATGAGACCCTGTCTCAAAACAAAACAAAACAAAACTAGGTATGGAGGTACATGCCTCAAACCCCAGCACTAAGAAGGCTGAGGCAGGAGGATTGCTGTGAGTTTGAGGCATCACATAGTAAGTTCCAGGCCAGCTGGGCTAAAGAGTGAGACCTGGTTTCTAAGTAAACAAATCAGACAAAAGCTACGACACAACAGTTCCTGCTCTTTTTTCTAAGAACCAAAAAAAAAAAAAAATAGATTAGCAAGGCCTGGTGGTGGTACACACCTATGATATCAGCTTTTGGGAAGCTTGAAAGTTCAAGGCCAGCCTGGGCTGCATTTTAGGTTAGTATATAACTGCTACTACCACTATTGTCACTAGTGCTGATGAGATTATCATAAGTACTATTATACTTTGCTGTCCAGTTAGGAGACTCATGGAGAAATGGAAAACTCTTAAGAGTACAAAAAAGCTTCTTGGGGCTGGAGCGATGGCTCAGAAGTTAGGAGCACTGGCTGCTCTTACATTAGAGGACCCAGTTTTGGCCCCCAGCACCCACATGGGGGCTACCAACCATCTGTAACTCCAGTTACAGGGGATTCGACACCCTCTCTGACCTTCACGGGCACTGTACAACATGGTGCGCTTATATGCATGCAGGGAAACACTCATACACATAAAATAAAATAATAAAAAATTAGAAAAATAATGTCTTCTTATAGGGGATGTCAGCACCACCTAGAGTTGGGAGAATCAGGGCTCGATTCCTTTTAAGATCTTTGATTTCTCCTTCATGCAAAATTAAGCCCAAAGTACAAAAATCAACTAAAATTCACATGTCTTGGTTCAGGATTTTCTGTTTCAAGAAATGGACTCCGGAGGATAGTAAAATCTCTGACACAGGATGTGGGGGCACAGACCTGTAATTCCAACCCTCAGGAGATGGGAGACAGGAGGACTTTGAACTCAAGACCAGTCTAAGCATCACAGCAAGATCTTGTCTCAGAAAAGGAAGGGCGGAGGCCATGGCTTGGTCAATAATACACTTGTCTAGCATGTGCCAGTCCCTGAGGTCAATCCCCAATACTGCCAAAGAAGGAAAAACAACTTGAGAGAAGGAAAGGACTTGTGGGGAAGGAGGCTCCCAGAGGGAGCAGGAGGAGAAGGATGATGAGGGGGGCGGTGTGACCATAGTGTTGGCTGTCAACCTGACACAATCTAGAATCATCTAGGAGACAAGCCTCTGGGCATACCTGTAAAGGATGACTTAGATTAGGCTAGTCTCTGCCCATGCCAGTGAAAGATTACCCGGATTAAGGTAACTGAGATAGGCCAGGCCTGGTGGCACACGCCTTTAATCCCAGCACTTGGGAGGCAGAGGCAGGCGGATCTCTGTGAGTTGAACTCTTGGCCAGCCTGGTCTACACAGTGAGTTCCAGGACAGCTGGGGCTACAGGGAGACACTGTCTCAAAAAGACCAAAAAAAAAAAAAGGTAACTGGGATAGAAATATCTTCCCCCAAAGTGGAGGCACCACTCCCTGGGCTTGGGTGGTAGAATGCAAAAGGAGAGAGAGCTGCCTGAGCATGGACAGTCACTGTTCTCTCCTCCTGACTGCCATGTAAGGTGGTTTTAAGCTCCTGCCACCTTGACTTCCCTGCCATGACAGACTAACTGTACCCTTGAACCGTGAGCCAAAGTAAATCCTTTCTTCCTTAAATTGCATTTGTCATGGCATTTTATCACAGCAACAGGAAAAGAAAAGATACATGTGTTAAATTGTCACTCTGTTAAGTATCAGGAACAATGGATACTTAATATCCCACATCTTTCCTATCCATGGAGAAAACAAAATCATCCATGCCAATGTGCTAACTTTACTGAGCCCTCTTAGAAGAGGATTTCCTCTCCCCAGATCAAATATTGAGAAAAACAGCAAGTCTAGGAAGCAGGCAGGGCTGGCAAGATGGCTGTGATGGGACTGGAGAGATAGCTCAGTGGTTAAGCAGCACTGGCTGCTCCTGCAAAGGACCTGGGCTCATTTCCCAGCCCCGACATGGAGACTAACAACCATTCATAACTCCAGTTCCAGAGGCTCCAATGCCCTCTTCTGGCCTCCACCAGCATTGCATACTCACAGTATACTTATATACAGATAAAACTCTCATACACATTAAAAAAAAAAAAAAACAATAAATTAAAAAAAAAAGATGGCTCAGTAAGTAAAGGCTCTTGCCACCAAACCTGACAATGACCCGAGTTTTGTCCTTGGGACCCACTTGATGGAAGGAGAGAAATGACTCTGCAAGTTGTCCTCTGACCCCTACCCTCCTACTCCCTCCCCCAACAAGATTAAAATGAAATAATTTCTTTTTAAAAAGCTCTTCAGAAAGCAAAGAGAAGAAAAACTTTTTATGTGTGAGGAAAGGAAGATCATTATAGCCAATTCTCAAGGTCTATCAAGAAGTTATCACAGAGGTAGGAAATGCAACAGCTATCACAGGATCCCAGCCTGTTGGCACTAGCAGCCTCTGAGGGTGGGGGCCATAGGAAATGTCACTGTCACTGTGGGGCAGGCCTTCCAGAAACTGTAGGAGGATTCAGTGAGGCTTGGGGGCTAGGGAACCAGCTCTTGCTATAAAGTAACCGCCACAAGCTTCACAGAGTTACCACAGAAGAGCAGCCACCGGAGGGTGATGTTGAAGGGCACAAGGCTGGGAAGGCCTAGAATCCTGCTAACTGTAGAATCCCAGTGCACGGCTATGCTGCCTCCACAGGAGACCCTGAGATAGAAGCCTGGACTCCTCTCTTACCTCCACAGAAACAACACCCCAATACCTGCCCCAACTCTTCGCTGTACCACCTATCTCTCTCCTGGATCATTCCCCAAAGCTGTTCTACAATCTTCCCCCCAAAAGAGAAAACCCCTTCCTCAACCCACATGCTCCCCAATGTTGGCCAATGTCTTAACTCCTCTTTGCAACAAAATTCCCAGAACAATGTGCTGCCCTTCCTGTGTCCGTACCTCTACTTTCCCTACCACAGGCCCCAATCAGCTTTGTCCAGCTTTGTATGTCCCATCATACATTTTCCTACCTTCTCAGTGTCTTTTCCTGGATTTGCCTCTTTCTCAGCCTCAAACACTCACTGCTCTGCCCAGTGGCTTAGGACATTGTACTGATTAGTTTTTATGGTCAACTTGACACAAACTGAGTCACTGGGGAAAAGGGAACCTCAGTTGAAGAACTGCTTCCATCAGATTGGGCATGACTGATGTGGGAGATGACTGATGTGGGAGATGACTGATGTGGGAGGGCCAGCCCACTGTGGGCGGACATCATCCCTAGGCAGGTGGACCTGGGATGTACAAGAAAGCTGGCTGAGCACCGGTACACAGCTTCCTCCATTGTTTCCCCCTCTGCTCAGGTTCCTCCCCTGACTTCCCTCAGTGACAGACTGTTACCTGAAAGTGTGAATTGAAATAAACCCTTTCCTCCCTTGAATTGCTTTTGGTCATGGTGTTGACATAGCTACAGAAAGCGAACTAGAACAGAAATTTTCTCTGTCCATACTTGGCCTAAATGATTTCATCTATACCCTATGACCTCAAACAACTGTCATCCTCAGTTGGGTCTCTACAGGCCTCTTTCCCTCAAACCCCCAAACTTCAGATGCGTACATCTATATGGTATATTCACACCTCAAATGTAATACAACAAAGTAAGATCTTGTTTATCCTCTATTCAAATCTGCTCCTCCCCTAACTTTATGAGCACTATCCATGCAGGTACCCTCACGGCTATATGTATGCATGTGTGTTCCTGTGTGTGCAGTTCATAACTGTGAAAGTCAGAGGTCAACCCTACTGTTGTTGCTCAGATGCTGCCCACCTTGTTTTTTGAGACAGATCCTCTCATTGGGACCTGGGGCTTGAAGATTAGGCTAGGATGGCTGGCCAGCAAGCCCCAGAGATCTTCCAGCCTCCACCTCCCCAGTGCTGGGATTACAAGTATGCTCCACTACCCTTGGCTTTCAATGTAGTTTCTGGGGATCAAACTTGGGTCCTCATGTTTGCACAGCAAGCACTTTTATGGATTGATCTGACTCCCCAACACCCAGAAGTCGTCTTTGACTCTCCTTTCTCCCTTACTGCAGCCAATCCATGGGAAAGGTCTGGACACACCACATCCTAAGCACAACCTGAATCTGACTACTCTCCATCTCCGCCCTCCACTACCCTTGTCTGGAATGCAGCCTGCTACAGCTCTCCAGCCTCCCTCCACTGCTGTCCAGCTGGATGAAAGCAGACAGAACTATCTTCCTAAAACTGCAAAGCACATCGTGCTACTCTCCTACTTAAATGTGTCCCCTAGTCCCGTGTCGTTTCTTCCCCCCCCCCCCCCCCCCCCGCACTCAGAATAAAGCTCAGCAGCTTTTCACCCTGGTCTTGACATCGTTACTGCCCCCCTACCTGTGACCTCTTCTCAAGCCACTTTGCCCTTGGTCTCCAGTCACATGAGACTTTTTGCTCCTTGAACTTGAAGGGTTTGTACCTTCAATCTTGCATTGCCTATTGCCTTTTTCCAAAGCTTTGCCTCTCCTGGCTTCCACAATAATCTGTCTTGTTATTCAAACTTTAAATGTCACCTGCTCAGCAAGCTGCCACCACCTCAATCAGCCAAGTCTAAATCACAAGTTTTCTGCACAGTAGTTACCCTTATCTGCTATGCTTGTTTGCTAACTCCTTTGTTTGTCCCCCTTCCTTAGATTACAAACTCAGTGAGTAGTGAGACCCCCTCCCTTCCATAAATCTCATCCATCAGCGGACGAACCACCTCTGGGATTTTCTTCAGGTACACTGCGATCCCTTAGTAGTGTTTCCAAGTGTGTCAAAGAAATGAATTCTGACTCACAGTCACCCACAGTACACCCAGTAGTAGTCAACCCACCGGCAGACTAGTTCATTCATTCAATGAACAAATATTTACTGAGTGCCTACTCTATGCCAGGCACTGGAGCAACTATCAAAGGCAGGTCTTGACTCACACAACTCACAGGGAACAGAGTGAGGAACGCTACACCACCAGCACCTTCCCGGAGTGGAAAAGGAGACCGTTCGCGTGCCCCTTACAGCATGACAGACCCAGACTAATGAAGCTGATGAGGCAGCGCGCCAGGGCTCGGGCGGCAAAGCTGGGCTCAGCTAGCCAGGGCAGAGGGGATTGTCCGCCTTGCCGCCCTCCGAAGGCTCGAGGGTGGAGAGTTCCAGGAATGCCATTGGCTGAGCGGCCCGCCCCACCCCCACCCCATCCCCTCAGCCCCTCTCGGAGGATGGAGCGCGGGAGGGGCGAGGACCGGGAGCCCCCGCCAGGCATCCCAGACCCTTTTCTCCCCTCCCCCACCGCCGCCGACGCTCAGAACCCCGATCCGAGACCGAACCCCGGCTCCACAGCCCCACGCGCCCTTCGGGCGCTGCGCGCACCCCCTCTGGGGAGGCGTGTCCCACCCCGGAGTTTGCAGCCTGGGCACCGACGGCGGGCAGGACCCCGGCCTAGGTCCCCCCACCCCGGAGCACAGCGCGCCGCCCGGCCCGGGCCCGCCACCCTAGTCCACACAAAACCCCCCGGGAGCCACGGGTCGTGAGCGCGCCAACTCCGTCGGGACGCGCGGGCCGGATGGGCGCGGGGACAGGTGCGGGCGCGACGCCGGCCGCTCACTCACTCGATGAAGAAGCTGGCGCCCTCCTCCGTGAAGCCCTCCTCCCAGCCGCGGGGCAGGTCTGCGGGAAGGGGAGAGAGTGCGGTCAGCAGGCCGCCTGCGCCCCCCGCCCGCGCCCCCGGCCCGGCCCCGGCCCGGCGCGCACCTGAGCGGATCATGTGGCCCGAGTTGACCGGCTCTCCGGTGCGCGGGTGCAGCCAGGTCGTGCAGCGGAGCTGGTCACTGCGGGGAGAGGGGTGCACCTGTTAGCGCCGCGCGCCCCGTCCCGCCCCCGCCCCCTCGGCCGCCC
>NW_008355789.1:9280003-9280874 GCF_000622305.1 Nannospalax galili
GGGGTTATAATGAGGGGCGGGGGTAAGGGGGAGTAGTGGAGAAGGGAGGGGTAGGGACCAGTGGGGGGTCACAAGGCTGACGCCCCCCCACCTCGCACGCTGCGCTCCCCTGTCCCGGGTGTTGAGTCGGCTGCTCGCCCTGCCCCTAGTCCCCTCGACGCGGCAGGTGCCGGCCTGAGCACGGGCGGCCTGGCGGCCTTTGTCCCCTGCTTCTCCACCCCTAGCCCGCGGGTCAGGATGCGCCCTTTTGCCCCTGAGACCCTCGAGGGGCCGGGATCGCTGAGGGGAGCGCTTTGGCTGGATCGACTTGAAGAGGCCTGGCACCCCCACTTCCCCAGGAGGATGACCCGACCTGCATTCCGCAACTTCGCTTCCTGGGAACACTGAACTGGTTACTGAGGGATTCCAGAGCTGCTGAAAAGTAAAATGAAATTTGCCGGTCATCCCAGGCAGGAGACTGAGGAGGGAGGATTGCAGCGAGTCCGAAGACAGCCTGGACCACAGTGTGAGACCCTGGCTTTAAAAATCAAAAAGATAGAGAGCCAGCTTTGGTAGACTAAGGCTGAGATCATAGCAGACATCTGGCCTGAGAGGGTGGGTTCCGACCTCCACTGGTGTAGGGCTATGATCTCAGCACGCTGCCCAGAGAGTCCCGGGTTCTAGGGGTTGAGAATGCAGGGGACTGCCTGAGAGCCTCAGATCCTGTCTCCATGTGGTACTGATCAGAAGCCATCAGTTCCCTCAAAAATAAAACCTGAGAGAACCTGAAACTTGTACCAACCAGCTTTACATAACCAATAAGGAAAGGACCTAGGCACACCGATAATACAAACAGAAGCATACTTCAACTTAATTCTCATATCAGAATCAT
>NW_008355789.1:9281455-9282737 GCF_000622305.1 Nannospalax galili
AAGATCTGTTTTTTTAAATATTTTATTTATTTATTTATTTATTTATTTATTTTGGTCTTTTTGAAGTAGGGTCTCCCTGTAGCCTCAGCTGTCCTGGAACTCACAATGTCTACCAGGCTGGCCTTGAACTCACAGAGATCCACCTGCCTCTGCCTCCCAAGTGCTGGGACTACAGGCATGGGCCACCACTCCCGGCTCAATATTTTGTTATTTTTATTTTATGTGTATGAGTGTTAAACCTGCATGTATGTGAGTGCACTCATGTCGTGCAATGCCGGCAGAGGACAGAAGAGGCCATCGGATCCCCTGGAACTGGAGATACAGACAGTTGTTAGCTGCAATGTGGGTGCTGGGATTCAAACCTGGGTCTTCTGCAAGAACAACCAGTGTTCTTAACCACTGAGCCATCTTTCCAGCCCCTTGACCAGATCTTAAACAGGATTGTAGAAGAGAATTTCCCAAAATTAAGGAAAGATATCCCCATAAAAATACAGGAAGCACATAGAACACCAAATAGACAGGATCAGAAAACAAACTCCCCAGGACATATCGTAGCAAACACACTAAATGTACAGAACAAAGAAAAATACTGAAAGCAGCAAAAGACAAGTCACATTCAAAGGAAAGCCCATCAGAATTACAGGTGACTTATCAATATAAACTATTAAAGCCAGAGGAGCCAGGACCAAGGTATTTCCAGTTCTATATGACAATAGATTCCAGCCCAGAATACTATACCCAGCAAAAATGTCTATTATAGTTGAAGAGAAAAGAAAAATCTTCCATGACACCAATAGCATGAAAGAATACATGTCCACAAAACCAGCCCTTCAAAGAATATTTGAAGCAATACAGAGAGAGGAGAGAGAAACAACTATACCTCAGGGGCAACGAAGAAAATAAATAAAGGTATAATCTAGGAAACACAAAATTAGAGAATACAAACAGCAATCCAACCAATACATATCTTTCAATAATAACCTTAAATATCAAAGGACTGAACTCCTCAGTCAAAAGACACATGCTAATTAAATGGATTAAGAAACAAAATCCGCTCTCCTAGCCTGCTCTCCTACTCACAGGCCTCTCTTGGGCTAAGTCTATCGCAGAGCCCTCTGTACCTTGACTCCCCCAGCCTCATCCACCCTTTCATCTCCCCAGCTGTTCTCTACTCCTAGTTTGGGCCCTGCACCATTCCTAGTTTTGGGTCCCCAGACACCTGGTTAACCAATACTGCTTCCTGATCCTTTTCACCCAGACCAACTTAGTGCCTTCCTTGGGC
>NW_008355789.1:9283041-9283856 GCF_000622305.1 Nannospalax galili
GTACAGATTAACCCCAAGTCACTAATAGTAGGGGACTTCAATACCCCACTGTCTCCATTAGACAGGTCAACTGGACAAAGAACAGAGACGTCTGAATTAAACGATACCATACATCAAATGGACCTAACAGACATTTTTTGAAAATTACACCCAAGCACCAAAGAATACACTTTCTACTCAGCACCCCATAGAACTTTTTTTTAAAAATTGACCACATACCGGGCCATAAAACAAGCCTCAAAAAATACAAAAAATGGAAATAATTCCATGCATTCTATCAGACTACAATGCAATAAAGCTCTAAATCAACACTGGACAAAACTATTTACTACATTGAACTCATGGTGATTAAACAACACACTCCTAAACAATGAGTGGGTCAAAGGAGAAATTAAGAAAGAAATAAAGGAATTTCTGGAATTCAATGAAAAGGACAATACAACACAACAAAACCTCTGGGACATGCTGAAAGCTGTCCTTAGATGTAAGTTTATAGCTCTAAGTACCTACACTAAAAAATTAGAAAGAGCCCAAATAAATAACCTAACACTGCAACTCAAGACACTGGAAAGGCAAGAACAAATGATAACCCGAACTCAGCAGAAGAGAAGAAATAACAAAATCAGAGCAGAAATTAATGAAATAGAAACAAAGAAAACAATACAAAGAAGCAGTGAATCTAAGAGCTGACTCTTTGAAAAGCTAAACAAGATAGACAGACAGCCCAGTTAGCCAAAAGAAAAAAAGAGCAAATCCAAATCAACAAAATCAGAGATGAAAGGGGAAAATCATAACAAACACCCAAAAGATCCAAA
>NW_008355789.1:9283979-9287935 GCF_000622305.1 Nannospalax galili
CCATAACATATAAGGAAATTGAAACAGTAATACAAACCCTCCCAACTAAAAAGAGTCCAGGCCCAGATGGATTTACAGCAGAATTCTACCAGACATTTAAAGAAGACCTCCAACCAATACTACTTAAATTATTCAAAATGATAGAAACAGAGGGAGAACTCCCAAATTCCCTCTATGAAGCCAGCATCAGTCTAATACCCAAACCGGGTAAAGACACAATCAAAAAAGAAAACTATAGACCCATAACCTTAATGAACACAAATGCAAAAATTCTCAACAAAATACTTGCAAACTGCATACAGACACACATCAGATCATTCATCATGATCAAGTAGGCTTTATCCCAGAGATACAGGGATGTTTCAATATACGCAAGTCAATAAATGTCATTACTCATATAAATAGACTCAAAGACAAAAACTACATCATCTCAATAGATGCAGAGAAAGCCTCTGACAAAATTCAACATGCATTTATGTTCAAAGTCCTAGAGGGAATTGGACTGGAGGGAACATACCTCAACATAATTAAAGCCATATATAACAAACCCACAGGCATCATCATTTTAAATGGAGAAAAACTGGAAGCATTCCCATTAAAATCAGGAACCAGACAAGGCTGTCCACTCTCCTATCTCCACTCTTTTTTTTTTTTTTTTTGAGACAGGGTCTCCCTGTAGCCCCAGCTGGCCTGGAACTCACTATGTAGACCAGGTTGGTCTCGAACTCACAGTGATCCTCCTGCCTCTGCCTCCCAAGTGCTGAGATTAAAGGCATGTGTGACCACACCCAGCCACTCCTTTTCAACATAGTGCTTGAAACTCTGGCTAGAGCAATAAGACAGGAGAAGGAAATTAAAGGAATACTAATTGGAAAAGAAGAGGTCAAACTATCACTTTTTGTCAACCATATGATACTATACCTAAGAGATCCCAAAAGTTCCACCAGAAAACTCCTCGAACTGATTAACACTTTCAGTATAGTGGCAGATTATAAAATCAACCTATAAAAATCAATAGTCTTTCTATATACCAATAACAAGCAATTGGAGAAAGAATACAGGGAAATGTCCCCATTCCCAATTGCTACAAAAAATAAAATAAAATATCTTGGAATAAATCTGGCCAAAGACACCAAAGATCTCTACAATGAAAATTTTAAATTGTTAAAGAGAGAGATCGAGACAGACACCAGGAGATAGAAGGCCCTCTCATGCTCATGGATTGGAAGAATTAATATTGTGAAAATTCCATCCTGGGGCTGGAGAGATGGCTCAGCGATTAAGAACACTGGCTGTTCTTGCATAAGACCCAGGTTTGAATCCCAGCACCCACGTGACAGCTAACAACTTCCCGTAACTACAGTTCCAGGGATCTGACAACCTCTTCTGACTTCTTCGGGCATTGCATGACATGGGTGCACTTACCTACATGCAGGCATAACACTCATACACATAAAATAAAAATGATAAATTATTATAAAAAATAATAATAAATAATAAATAATTTTAAAAAAGAAAATAAGATTGCCACCAAGCCAACAGCAGCTAGGAGAGATGCCTGGAACATTCTCCCTCACTGACTCAGCCCTGCTGATAGTCTGGTTGCAGCCTTGTCCAGACCTGGGAGACTGTGCTTTCCTATGACATTAAACCATGCAATGCTCAGTGCTTGATTACAGCAACAGCCAAGGAAATGAATCCATTAGTCCGACCCCCATTTTATATCTTTGAAGATCCAAACCCGAGTACATTCAATTTCAGCCACCTGATATTTGACAAAGGTGCCAAGAACACACAATGGAGGAAAGACAGCATCTTCTACAAATGGTGCTGGCAAAACTGGATCTCCACCTGTAGAAGAATGAAACTGGATCCTTATCTTTCACCTTGCACAAAAGTCAACTCCAAATGGATCAGAGACCTCAATGTGAAACTGGAAACCATGAAACTATTAGAAGAAAATATCGGCAGTAACTTACAGGATATAGGTGTAGGAAAGGATTTTCGAAATCAGACAGAAGTTGCTCAGGAATTAAGGTCAGCAATCAACAAGTGGGACCTCATTAAACTAAAAACTTTTGTACAGCAAAAGAAACAAAAACGTGAAGAGAAAACCCACAGAATGGGAACAAATCTTCACCAGTGACACATCTTGACAGTGGTTTAACATCCAGAAAATGTAAAGAACTCAAAAAGCAAAGAATCGAGAAACCAAATGATCCAATTAAAAGATGGGCTAGTTCTGTTTCCCTGGGCTACACAACCCACCACCCTCTCTCCCAGGAGCCCTCTGGACCTGGTCCTACCCTCACCTCCCTCTGCTTCCCTGGCCTGCACAACCTACCAGCCTCTTTTCTGGACACGGGCTGACTTCCCTGCCCAAGATCACCACTTCTTCCTGATCCGCTGGTGAGGATGTGGAGAAAGTGGAACGCTCATTCACTGCTGGTGGGATTGCAAACTCATGGAGCTTCTATGGAAAACAGTGTGGAGAACTCTTAAAAAACTAAAAATGGCCAGGCATGGTGGTGCACACCTTTAATCCCAGCACTTGGGAGGCAGAGGCAGGCAGATCTCTGTGAGTTTGAGGCCAGCCTGGTCTACATAGTGAGTTCCAGGTCAGCTGGGGCTACAGGGAGACCCTGTCTCAAAAAGACCAAAAAAAAAAAAAAACTAAAAATGAACCTACCATATGACCCGGTTATACCACTCCTTGGCATATACCCAAAGGGCTCATCCTATTGTAGAGACACTTGTACAACCACGTTTGTTGTTCTTTTCACAATAGCTAAGAGATGGAAGCAACCTAAGTGCCCCTCAACTAACGAGTGGCTAACAAAAATGTGGCACATTTACACAATGGAGTTCTACTCAGCAGTAAAGAAAGATGAAATAATGAAATCTGCAGGTAAATGGATGGAACTAGAAACTGTTATACTTAGTGAAGCAACAGACTCAGAAAAACAAACGACGTGTGTTCTCCCTTATATGTGGATCCTAGCACCAAATCCTTTTGAATTCCATGCCCCTTCAATAAGATGATGCTGTACAGCAGTCTCTTCTGCATGAAGCAACTACCATCATCACTTCAGCTGTGCCTGATCGCTGAACATCATCACAATTGGGCTTGTTGACATTTGTGCTCATTCATTAAAGGAGGGTCAAGCAGGGTCATTGGACCCTCACCGGAGTATCCAGCCATTCTTCCCAGCCAGCTATATGTAATTTGGTCCTAATCACACATGGTCTCCTGGATTTGGGGAATGCTAAAGTATGCAATCTTGGGAAGTCTAAGAAGAGAAGGCATGACCCATGCGGGGTAAAGGCTTTCCAGTGTGCATACCCTCAGGTCATACACACACCTCAGCAACCCCTCAGTTATCCATGCTTCCAGGTAAAACCAGACATGGTCAAGCAGCACCTTTGACTTATCTTCACATAGATGGAACTGGTTAAAAAAGGAGCCAGGGGCTCCTCCCAAGCCCATGTGACCCCTGAGGAACAGTTCTTCAAACGACCTTAAGTGTAAAAATAAATTGATTTATTTGGGCCAACTGTATGGTATTAAACACCCAAAAGGAAAGTATAGCCAAAGAGTAAAGTCATCAGTATGCTTCTTTAAGAGTTCAAGGGATTTGGGAGCTGGAGAGATAGTACAGTGGTTAAGAACATGAACTGTTCTTACAGAAGGCCCAGGTTCAAATCCCAGCACCCACATGGCAGCTAGCAACTGTCTGTAATTCCAGTTTCAGGGGATCTGACAGTCTCTTCTGTCCTCCTCGGGCATTGCACAACATGGGTCACTTACCTACATGCAGGCAATACACACATACACATAAAATAAAAATAATAAATAAAATATTTTAAAAAAGAGTTCAAGGGATTGGGGCTGGACAGATGGCTCAGCGGTTAAGGGCACTGACTACTCTTGCAGAGGACCTGGGTTCAATTCCCAG
>NW_008355789.1:9288243-9292681 GCF_000622305.1 Nannospalax galili
ACTTAAAATTTTGTTTTCTCTCCCTATTTAGAAGCCTTTGAGAGGGAACTGACACTGATTCTAACCACTCCAATAGCTGTCAAAATACCTGAAAGCAAATCCTGAATCCATCACCCTAGAGTCCAGCCTTGGAAGACAAAAGAAAAATGAGGAGGAACCAAATAGAGTGATGCTTTTGGAAGCCCTTGTCAAGAAATTCCAATGGACTCTCATATGAACATTTGAAAATAGCACTGTTCTGACTTTTTTCTAGTTCCCTGTCTAGAACTTGGAATGCTAATTACTCTTGCCTTTACTTCTCCTTCACATCTATTCACCACTTAAGGACTTTCTTTTCCCCCTACAGATAAGAATTATGCAATTTGGGAGTCTTGTAGATAGACCCACTGAAGGGGTACTCCAACTGCCTGACCCTGTGTCCTGTTCAGCACAGAAGAAGCCAGAGAGGTCTGCATCCCTATTTCCTATTGGCAATTTGGGTAACCTCTTCAGAGGATGGCATGATAAGAATAGGAGGTAGGGGCCCTGTGTGGTGGCGCACGCCTTTAATCCCAACACTTGAGAGCAGGCAGAGGTAGGTGGATCTCTGTGAGTTCGAGGCCAGCCTGGTCTCCATAGTGAATCCAGATCCAGGACAGCTGGGGCTACAGGGAGACCTTATCTCATAAAGACCAAAAAAAAAAAAGAAAAAAAAAAAAAAAAGGAATAGGAGGTAGGAATTGGCTAGGGAGTTAGGGTAAAAACACCCCAAAGAAAAGTAGCCAGTTTCTTGGCTAAAACTCACAATGTCCTTGGGCCTCTTAGCAACATATTCTGTTCCGAAGACCAAAAATGTCAAATGTCAAAAGTATTTGGGAGCTTGTATCTAATCCTTAAAAGCTTTTAGGGTTACATCTTCAGAAGGGGGAATGTCAGAGTAGCCAAAAGCCCCATAAAAAAATAATAAAAGAAGAAGAAAGAGTACATGAAGTTATCAGAAAAAAGTGATGGGGAGATATGGGAGGAGTTGGAGGGGAGGGAGTGGGCATGGGTTTGATCAAAACACCTTATATGCATGTATGAAATTCTGTATAAATGATTTTTTTTTTACTCAAAAAGATAAAGTCTCGGAGGGGCTGCGGTGTAGATGCAGTGTAGGGGCCACTGTGGAAAGCGTGTCGCTGGAGCCTGGTGCACAGTACTGAAGCCTGGGGCACAGTGGGTGCTCTCCAGGCCAAGCAGACTTCACGGACCTGCAGGACCACACAGGTCTCCTCATGCCCCATACCCTGAAGTTACTTCTGCCTTCAGTTCCCTCAAGCTACAGAAAAAGAGGTGCTCAATCTGGGTTACCGAGGTCTATCTTTGGTGTCAGTGGTATCTGTCTCTACATAGTTGGTGACTCTCACATTCTGTTCCTATCTCAGCTCCTGGGCAGCTCTCCTGACTCCCCTGCCCCTAGGGCAGAAGAGACCCTTCTATTGCCTAGACTCCCTTATTTGCACTTAATTGACATCTGTGTGTATTTACATCTTGTTTGTTGTTAGTTCCTGCAAAAGGTAAAATGTCAGCTGGACTAGAGAAAAGGCCTCGGTCTGGCCAGAACTCTGCCTGGACCGTGCTGCCTGGGATGCTTTCAGGACAACCCGACAGAAGAAAGGAAAGCACAGACAGCTTGTCACTCTGAGTCTGGGTGGAGCAGGAAGCTAGGCTCTGGGCAAGGGTTAGGACAGCTTTGCAGGGACACAGGCCCCAGGTGAGAGGAGGCTCACCTGAGTGCAGACTGCACGGAATGGGCACTTGATATGTAGAGAGACGCTAGGACAGGTAGTCAGAGGCTGCAACACTGAGGGCAGGGAAAACTCTGGGAGGGCTGTGGGGTGCTGTGGGGGATCATAAGGGATTCTTCCTCTGGAGAAGAGTTAGAATAGAGTTGCTGTGATTGGTGATGTGGGGACACCAGCCCAGGGTACCTGACCAAATGGAAATAGGACAGTGATATTTTTGTTGTTAAATACTGATTTAAAACAATATATTAAATGGGCAAAGGATATGAGCACACAGATTCCACAGAAATGTAGTGAAGTGGCCTTTAGAACAAACGGGAAAATAATTGACCATCTCATAATATCAAGTATACCATGGAAAATTAGGATAGAATTCTATTTTGTAGACGTCAGATTGGAAAAGAAAATCATTCATGTTCATTGTTGGTGGGACTATGAAATGATTCCGCCTCCCCTCCTGAAGGCAATGTGGCAGCAGCTCTTACGACTTAAATGCACGAATCTTTGACCTGGCAATTCCACCGCCAAGAATTTATCCTATATTAATCTTAGACAGGTCTAAGGGCCTCTGTACTAAGAACATTCGCCATTGTCAGTAATTACAAAAGACTGGAACAAATATCTATATATAAAAAAAGAATGGTTAGTGAAATGTTGGCATCCCTTCAGTGGAATGCAATCAGGTGTTAAAAATAGCCAAGGGAGGGCTGAAGAGATGGCTCAGCAGGTTAAGTGTACTTACTGAGCCTGTGAAGGACCAGAGTTCAAGTCCTAGCACCCACATCAGGCAGCTCACAAACACCTGTAACTCCAGCTCCAGAGGGACTTGACTTTGGCCTCCTCAGGTACCAACACACACACAAAAAAAAAAAAACAAAAAAAAAACAAAACCTTTAACAGGGCTGGAGAAATGGCTCAGTGGTTAAGCACACTGACTGCTCTTGCAGAGGACCTGGGTTAGATGCCCAGCACCCACATGGCAGCTAACAACTGTCCTTAAGTCCAGTTCCAGGGGATCCAACAGCCTCTTCTGATTCCACAGGCATTGCATGACATGGGTGCACTTACACACATGCAGGGAATATAAACCCAGCAGAGGCAAGCAGATTCTGTGAGTCCAAGGCCATTCTGGTCTGATAGTGAGTTCCAGCTGTCTCCACTCCGGTCCTTGGGAACTGTCTGTCAAATTCCTCCTCCTCCTTCTCTTCCTCCTCTTCTTCTTCCTCTTCCTCCTCTTATTCTTCCTACTGTATGAACAGTAGACTTCCAGATTAAAACTACTTCCTCTTTCTACTCCTGCGGCCCCCATCTGCTCCCTCCCTCCCTTCCTTCCTTCCCTCCCTCTTCTGTTTCTCTCTGTGTGTCTCTCTATGCTGAAGATTAAATCCAAGAACTTGCACATGCTAGACAAGTATTCAACCAATAAGCTCTCCAACCACAAGATCAAAACCTCTAAAATACTTTTAGGATCACAAATGGAAAAAAAATATCCAACATATAAGCGTGAGTGCTGGTCCTCCCTCCATGCAGTACTTCCTGACATTCCTTATGGTAAGTGTGTGCTCTCCAGAGGGCTCACATAAACATTCTCTTATTTAATCCTCTCAGTAACTTTTTTCCCCCTTTTTTTGGTGTTGGGGATGGAACTCAGGGCATCCGGTATCACTGACTACTACAGCACCTCTTTGTGTTTTGTTTGTTTGTTTTTTGTTTGTTTTTTGTCTTTTTGAGACAGGGTCTCCCTGTAGCCCCACCTGTCCTGGAACTCATTATGTAGACCAGGCTGGCCTCCAACTCACAAAGATCTGCCTGCCTCTGCCTCCCCAGTGCTGGGATTAAAGGCGTGCGCCACCATGCCCAGCATCTCTTTGTGAAACATCACTGCTCCCTTTTTTTTTTTTTTTAATTTATTTGTTGGGGCTGGAGAGATAGCTCAGCAGTTAAGAGCAGTGGCTTGGCTGCTCTTGCAGAGGACCCAGGTTCGATTCCCAGCACCACATGGTGGCTATGAACCATCTGTAACTCCAGTTTCAGGGGATCTGATGCCTCCTTCTGATCTCCAAGCACATTGCATGACATGAATGCACCTACCTGCATGCAGGCATAACACTCATACACATAAAATAAATTATTTATTTATTTGTTTGATGTGTATGAGTGTTTTGCCTGGATGTATGTAAGTGGACTATGTGCATGCAAACTGGTGAAGGCCAAAAGAGGGCATCGGATCCCCCTGGAACTGGAGTTAGGATGGTTGTTAGCCACCATGTGGTTGCTGGAAACTGAACTGGGTCCTCTGCAAGAGCAGCCACTGCTCTTAACTGCTGAGCCAGCTCTCCAGCCCCAACTCCTCCCATTTTATAGATGTTCAAAGTAAGTACATGTCTAATATTTGATGGACTGAAGACTGAAAACGTGCCCATGTGACTTTTAATCCTTTACTCCTCTGACCACACTAGGCTGTGATCAGACAAAAAATATCTGGCAAAATACTGCAGCGGGGTTTGGTTTTAGGAACAGTCATGCCTTGCCTAAAAGTTTTCATTCAATGACAGACTGAATACATGTTGACGGAACCATAAGACATCACCTTATGCTACCTGTGTGGGACACCATATTTATACAAGGAGGAAAAGAAGTCACCCAAAGATGCTTTTTTTTTTTTTTTTTTT
>NW_008355789.1:9292975-9327046 GCF_000622305.1 Nannospalax galili
AGCACCTGGGAGGCAGAGGCAGGTGGATCTCTGAGTTCAAGGCCAGCCTGGTCTACATAGTGAGTTCCAGGACAGCTGGGGCTACAGAAATAAAAATAATAAATATTAAAAAAAATATAATCCTTAGGCGGACATGGTGGTACATGCCTTTAATCCCAGAGCTTGAGGGGCAGAGGCAGGCAGATCTCTGTAAGATAGAAGCCAGCCTGGTCTATGTAGTGAGTTCCAGACCTGATGGGACTGCAAGGAGACCCGGTCTCAAAAAGACAAAAAAATAAAAATAATCCTCCTGCCTCAGCCCTCACCTCTCCAGTGCTGCCTGTGATTACAGACATGCGTCACCACACCCAGCTCTGAGGAGTCCTTCCTTAAAATCCATCCCTGTTGTTTATGAGGCATGACTATGACTTTCTAAGGTGTTCAGATAGCTTCCCATGGGAGATTGGTTGCCTGGCAGGAGCCTGTTTATAAGAAGTGTTGGGGACTTTTTTTTTTAACCTTAAATGTAAAGTATTTCCAAAGCAGCAATCTGGACTTGTGGCCTGTGCCCTTGGGGATGATTTAGGAAACTCTGGGTGTGGGGCTAGGAATGGTAGGAGTGCTGGTGCAGAAGATCCGATTTCAAATCCCAGAACCTACATGGTGGTTAACAACCATCCGAAACTCCAGTTCCAGGGGGTCCAACACTCTCTTCTGTCCTCCATGGGCACTGCACAACATGGGTGCACTCACATACATGCAGGCTATACACCCACACATAAAAACAACAACAACAACAACAAAAAACAACGAAGTAGAAGCTCTTGGTGAGAACAGCTAATGTCTCTTGGTGATCTGTTCATGGCTTCCTTCATTCTCTTGGCCAGAAGGCTGCTATAGCCTCTTCTTTTTTTTTGTGCATTGATTCTTCAGAGTTGCAGGACAGGCAGGTGGAGTAATAAGATGCTGAATCTCGGGTGCTTCGTTCCTGGGCTTCTTTACCTTCTTTGTTGGTTTCTTTTTGTCTTTTTGAAGCAGGGTCTCCCTGTAGCCCCAGCTGTCCTGGAACTCACAGAGATCTGCCTGCCTCTGCCTCCCAAGTGCTGGGGTTACAGGTGTGCTCCACCACGCCCTACCTTCTTTGTTTTTATTTTTATTTTATTTTTTGGTCTTTTTGAGACAGGGTCTCCCTGTAGCCCCAGCTAGCCTGGAACTCACTAGGTAGACCAGGCTGGCCTTGAACACAGAGCTACACCTGCTTCTGCCTCCCAAGTGCTGGGACTACAAGCCTGCACCACCATGCCTGGCTCTTTGTTTTTAAATAACATACTGGCAGACATCTTCAGAGACACTGAAAAGTTTGCAGATTCTGTTGACTCTTTGGGGCCCCACCAATGACATAGTACCTGTCAGTCTAGAGATAGCCTTCTCTCTATATACAGTAACCAAGTTGAGAACACTCATCTTGGCATCCACGGTACAACCTGAACAGATGTGCACTTTCTGGTTTTCCTTGGTCTATAACAGGAACATTCCTCAGTCAACAGCAGGCGCACTCTGCTATGAGTCAAAATGCCCTGCTTCTTGAGACAACCTTGTTTGCCGTTCCCACCACTGAATGGGACCATATAGCCCCACCACCACCACAGATTGGAGCCATATAGCCTCTCCACTCTTCACCCAGAGCATCAGTAACAACTTCTGTGGTCAGGCACTTCTAGGCAGTACAAAGTTTGTGTTCATCATCTGCTTTAATGAGCTTCTGCTCACCCGCAGCTAAGAAGACATACTGAGCTTCATCTTGATGCGGCCGACTGCTGAAGACCCACCATGGAAAAGCACCCGTGCTTTGATCATACAACAGAATGCTCTTGTTCATGGGAAATACAGACTTATTTTTGTTTTCATGTAGTGCTAGGGATCGAACCCAGGTCCTTATGCATGCTAGTCAAGGACTCTACCACTGAACTACATCCCCAGCCATGGGAATACATCTTAGAGTTGGGGTGGGTTCTAGGATATCATGTGGACAATGTGTCAAGTGATTTGAAAACAGTTCTTTGTACTAGAAACTCTCCCACAGATTTTACAGTAAAAATTAAGGAAATACTTAAATAAAAAAAAAGCATGTATATGTGTGTGTGTGTGTGTGTGTGTGTGTGAGAGAGAGAGAGAGAGAGAGAGAGAGAGAGAGAGAGAGAGAAAACAGAGAAACAGTGCTTTCAGCTGAACCTACAGGAGAAAGGTGCACAGAAAGGGTGGGAAGACTGGAATTGAGGGGCTGCACTGAGGTGTTAAGACACATAGTCTTTACTTCAGTTAATTAAAAATGTTTGGGGCTGGAGAGATGGCTCAGCGGCTAAGAGCACTGACTGCTCTTGCAGAGGACCTGGGTTGGATTCCCAGCACCCACATGGTGGCTAGAAACTGTCCTTAACTCCAGTTCCAGGGGAATCTGAAGCCCTCTTCTGACCTCCACGGCATTGCATGACACAGGTGCACTCACATACGTGCAGACAACACACTCATACACATAAAATAAAAATAATAAAATATTTCAAAAAAATGTTTAATTTGTATTCTATGTGTATTTGCCTGGATGTATGAAGTGTACCATGTGTGTGCAGTGCCTGCCAAAACCAGAAGAGGGCATCAGATTCCGTGGAACTGGAGTTAGAATTGTTAGTTGCCATGTGGGTGCTAAGAACCAAACCCAGATTTTCTGAGTTTAGAGGGAGTTACTGTATAGTGGGGGGACAATGCCCTACCAGACACCACATGCCAGCAATTAAAAATCCAAATGCCAGGAATGGACTCCCTTTGTTTGTAGTTGTTGACCAAGGTGGGGGGTCCTATAGACTCTCAGACAATACTGGCTATTACCAGTGCTCTTGGTTACCCTCCAGAAATTGATGGTAAGACTCTATTCTCTATTGCTGAAGGGACTGAGTTGTAAAACAAACAAGGAAAAAGCGAGCTGGTTACTGACCTTGAAACTTTGTCCCTACTGGCTAGCTTCCGTAGTGCTGGAAGGTGCTGTGCATTCTACTGACAGAGAAAATTAATCATCAGCCTTACTGTGGTGGTTTGGATGAGAATGTCCCTCATAGGCTCCAAGAATCTGAATACCTGGCCCCAGTTGGTGGTACTGTTTGTGAAGGTTTAAGAAGTGCAGCCTTGCTGGAGGAAGCACTTTACTGGATCTAGGCTTTGAGAGTTCAGAGTCTTGCCCCACTTCCGCTTTCTCTCTCTGCTTCCTGTATGTACTTGAATATGTGAATGTTCAGCTTCTGCTCTGGCCACCTCCTGCCATGGCTCTCCTCCATCACAATGGACTCTTATTCCTCTGGAACCATAAGTTAAATAAACTCATCTATAAGTTTCCTTTGGTCATGGTGTTTTATCACACAGCAACAGAAAAGGAACAAAGACGGCAATGAACCCCACAAGCTGCGATGATGACTGGCCTCCAAGATGTGCCCATGGTGCAAAAGTGACACCAATGTTTCAGGAGTAACCAACCACTTCCTGCTTGGATTTAAGGCCTGCTCCACAAGATGGAGCCCATACCGGGCACTGACATCAAGACCAAGAACTGGGTGGCTAGACAGGCCACAGGCCATAGGGGAGAATCTACTATTATGACTCTGCTAAATAGACATAGTATTAAATTGACTCCTAATAATTTATTGCTACACCCATAGGTGAATGCATCTCTTAACTCTCTGACCAGAGAAGCTTCTTGTAACAGATGGCAGTTGACATAGAGACCCACAACTGGTCAGTGTGCAGAGACTAAGAGACTGAGGAGTGCTCAGCCCTAAATGGGACATCTATATCACACTCTCTCCTCCCAAGGCTCAGGAACCAATGTGGAAGAGGGGACAGAAAGATGGTAAGAGCCAGAAGTGGTGGATGAACACAAGCAAACAGTGTTTAGCACCCTGCCCCCATGCTGGAATTTTTGTCTGACTTGAGAGGAGGAAGTAGGCAAGAAGCCCTAACCCTAGCTGAGGAACTGTTGGCAATTGATAACTGCTGGGAAAGGGAGACTCAGTTTTCATTAAGGGTGAGACACCAGGTAGGTTAACCAGGCTCCAAGTGATGTACACATATACTCAAGAGCATTTGGGGAACACAAATTAGACTCCATAGGCTTTAAAAAAATAATAATAGTGGGGCTGAAGAGATGGTTCAGTGGTTAAGAGCACTGGCTGCTCTTGCAGAGGACATGGGTTCAGTTCCCAGCACCCACATGGCAGCTAACAACCATTTGTAACTCCAGTTCCAAAGAATCCAACACACTCTTCTGACCTCCATAGGCACTGCACGACTTGGGTGCACTTACATATATATGTGCAGGCAATATACTCATACACATAAAAATAAAAGTTCCAGGCCAGCTGGGGCTACAGGGAGACCCTGTCTCAAGAAGACCAAAAAATAAATAATAATAGTAATAGAGGACATGAAGTCAACAAGGAGCAGTAATGATGATGGCGATCAAATATGATAGAAATACATTATATGAAAATACTCAAAGAATCAAAACATTCTTAAATATTTTTATTTTATGTGTATGAGGGTATTTCCTGCATGTGTGCAGTGCACCCCTGTCATGCAGTGCCCTCAGAAGAGGGCATCACATCCCCTGGAACTGGAGTTAGGGATGGTCGTTAGCCACCATGTGGGTACTAGGAATCGAACCCAGGTCCTCTGCAAGAGCAGTCAGTGCTCTTAACTGCTGAGTCATCTCTCCCACCCCAATAAAAATATGTTGAAGAGACATGTAAAGGGTTAGGGTTAGGTCTTGTTGTTTTTGTTGATGGTGGTAGTAGTTTTTTTGTTTTTACTTTTATTTTTAGTGTTTTGACTGTTACATGATGTGGGGAGGTTCTTTTCTGGTCCTGTCTATTTGGTGTTCTGTACGCCTCTTGTACCTTGATAGGTATCTCTTTCCTTAGATTTGGGAAATTTTCTTCTATGATTTTAAGATACTTTCTATGCCTTTGATCTGGGTTTTCTCTTTCTTCTATACCTATGATCCCTAGGTTTGGTTGTTTTCTAGTGTCCCAGAGGCTCTTCATGTTCTATTCCTGAGTTATTTTTGATTTAACATTTGACTGAGTGATTCATTTCCTTGACCTTATCTTTGCAAGTTTTAGTTCTGTTTGGCATTTCTTCAGAGATTTTAGCTTTTTATTGATTTATAATTTCTTCTTTGTTGCTGTTGTTTTGTTTTTTTTTGAGACAGAGTCTCCCTGTAGCTCCAGCTGACCTGGAACTCACTATATCAAGGCTGACTTGATCTCTCAGAGATCTGCCTGCCTCTGCCTCTCATGCTAGGATTAAAGGTGTGCACCACCACACCAGGCAAATCTAATTTCCCTTCCTTCCTTCCTTCCTTCCTTCCTTCCTTCCTTCCTTCCTTCCTTCCTTCCTACCATACCCCGTTGCATTATCTGTTTTTATTTCTTCTTTCTTTTTGTCTTTTTCAGACAGGGTCTCTCTGTAGGCCCAGCTAGCCTGGAACTCACAGAGATCTACCTGCCTCTGCCTCCCGAGTGCTGGGATTAAAGGCATGTGCCACCACACCTGGGGCAAATTCTAATTTCTTATCTTGAATTGTTTAACCTATTTCATTCAACTGTGTTGTCTAGTCCTCAGGCTTTTATTCATTACCCCTTTGAGTTCCTTGAACATGTTTATAATTGCTGTTTTGAAATCACTGTCTTGTGCATGAGCTAGGCTGCCTTTCTCAGGAAACATTACCCTTTCAGCCTTCTCATCACGAAGTAAGGGGTGGAAAAAAGTACAAACAAGATCACACTAAGATTGAAGAGAAAAAAGGTTCATTAGTAAATATTATGTGACACAAAGGTACAGTATTTATTACTTCTTAGATGGGAAGATCACCTCTGCTACATCTGTTGACGCACTCATCAAACTCTGTAAGTAACTGTTTAACTCAATTTTCCTTTTGGCTGCTACATCTTTTATGTGTGTTCTTCCTAGTACCATTCTATTAGGAAAGCTACAAAAGAAAAACAAAAACAAGCACGACTGAAATTATTTCATCAAAAACTATCTGTAGAATCATATACAATATTTACTTAGAAATACTTTTTTTACATACTTAACATACAAAAAATGGAGTCTTAATGTATTACATTGTTCCATGTGTAATGTACCCTCAAAGTACTAGGAATGAACTACTTCAGTTACCCATTTTCTTTATGTAGGTCTTGGCACTGAAGATACACGTTAGCTGGGCATGGTAGCATCACCTGGAACCTCAGCACTTGGGAGGTAAAGACTAGTAGATCAGGAATTCAGGGCTAGTCTTAACTACCTAAGGAATTCGAGGCCAACCTGGGCTCCATGAGATCCTGTCTGAACACATACACAGTGGCAGCACGTGTGCTGTCAGTTTCCCGTGTTACTCATTTTCTATTTTCTCTTGATTTGATTTTAGTCATTCATAAATATTTTACCAGATCTTATCTCTAAAAGAATTATTAGTGCTGGGCATGGTGGTGCACGCCTTTAATCCCAGCACTCGGGAGGCAAAGGCAGGTGGATCTCTGTGAGTTCAAGGCCAGCCTGGTCTACACAGTGAGTTCCAGGACAGCTGGGGCTACATGGAGACTCTCTCAAAAAGACGGAAAAAAAAAAAAAAAAAGAATATTTGAGTTTAAAAATTGCTTGTTTGAGTTCTGACTTGAGTTTCATAAGAAACTCATTAATGAGTTTTGGCTTGGGATTCAGACAGAATCTCTAACAATTTCTGAATGGCCCTCAGCACACTTGTGCCAATTTGTAGTTTGTAGTTATGCAAAGCAGTGTTTCCAGTATCAAGACTATAAAATAAAAATATTGATCAACTCTAAAAACAATCGAAAATGCTGTGTACTACAAAATCAAATATTCAGCCAAGAAGTAATTCTTTATATAAAAATTAACAAGCACATCCATCTAATTAGTATGCAAATTTTCCTTTTTTTTTCTTTTCCTTTTTGCCTCATACTCACAGAGATCGACCTGCCTCCCAAGTTCTGGGATTAAAGGCACCTGGCTCAATTTGCCTTTTTCTTTAATAAATGGTAAAATTATATGTATACCAAGTCACTGCTGTCTTAGGTTGCTTCTCTGTTGCTGTGATAAGAACACTGACCAAACCAACTTGGAGAGGAAAAGGTTTATTTTATCTTACATTTCCCAAGTCACAGTTCGTCACTGATGGAGCCCAAGGTAGGAACTCAGGGCATGAACCTGGACACAGGAGCTGAAGCACAGGCCGTGGAGAAATGCTGCTTACTGGCTGCTCCTCTGTCCTGTGCTCAGCCTGCTTTCTTCTAAGACAAAAGACAATCTGCCCAGGGGTGGCCTGTGGGCTAGACCCTCCCACATCACTCAACAATCAAGAAAATGCCTCAGACATGGTCACAGGCCAATCCAATGGAGAAAATTCCTCAACTGGGGCTCCCTCAACTCAGGTATCAAGTTGACAGCTGAAGCTGTCCAGCACAATCACTTTAAAATAAATTTCTTTATAATTTATCATCAGAAAACTGTCTTTGTATATCTGTTATACACCTATATATTTGGGGTTGCATAAGAAATTTTCAGGCAAAAGCAGGATGCAAGTGGAAAAGTCTAAGAAGCCCTGCTCTGGGCTCTATTACATAACTAGCCATAGGACTTTGGACAACACATTTACTTTCTCTGAGGCTTAAGTACCCTCCTCTAAAATAGGGCACAAGAACTCTTGTCCTGCCCACCTCAAGAACATGCTGGGTGTGGTGGCACATGCCTTTAATCCCAGCACTCGGGAGGCAGAGGCAGGCAGATCTCTGTGAGTTCAAGGCCAGCCTGGTCTACATAGTGAGTTCCAGGCCAGCCTGGTCTACATAGAGACACTGCCTCAAAAAGATCAAAAAGGAAACTACGTGAACATCTTTGCATTAAACCTCTCTTAACTTCCATCTGTGGAACCAGCCCGGGTACTGTTTTATGCACTAAGCTGAAGATCATGTAAATATTAAAAATAGAGGGCTGGAGAGATGGCTTGGCAGTTCAGAGCACTGTCTGCTTTTGCAGAGGACCTGGGTTCAATTCCCAGCACTCACATGACAGCTAACAACTATCTGCAGCTCAGTTCCATGAATGGCTCCACAGGCATTGTACACAAGAGTACACTTACATACATGCAGGCAAAACATTAATACACATAAAATACAAATAAATGAAAAATTTTTGGCTTTTTAAATATTCTTTGTAAATATTTTTTTTTTTTTTTTTTGGTCTTTTTGAGACAGGGTCTCCCTGTAGCCCCAGCTGTCCTGGAACTCACTATGTAGATCAGGCTAGCCTTGAACTCACAGAGATCTGCCTGCCTCTGCCTCCCGGGTGCTGGGATTAAAGGCGTGCACCACCACGCCCAGCTTAAATAGAAAATTTTTTAAAACTTTAAAAACATTCTTTTTGAGACAAGGTCTTCCTGTAGCCCCAGCTGGCCTGGAATGGAACTCACTAGGCTGGCATTGATCTCACAGAGAACCTCCTGCCTCTGGCTGGGATTAAAAGTGTGCACCACCTGGCCATTACTTTGTTTTTAATACTTAATAAAATTTCCATGGCTAGACAAAGGGCTGGGAAAACTTCACTTCTTGTTTTGATTATCAGAGAAGCTATCAACTCAAGTGGAACTGGCACGGCCTCTCTGGATGCAGATTTAAATGCCACTTCTTAGCACATGGTGGGGACTGAAAAAGTGGGCCATAGTGACTGTTAGCCATCAGTGTACATTAGACCCACCTGGGAGGTTTCAGTAACATCAGTGTCATCCAACACCAATGCTAGCAACCAGGAATGTTCTTTTTTTCTAAAGCTCCCAGGTAATTCTAATGGGCGGTATTGTCTACAGCCATGCAAAGGAATAAGCACAAGCTAGACTCCATCTGTCCATCTATCCATCCACCCGTCTGTCCATCCATCCACCTGTCCGTCCATCCACCCACCCGTCCGTCCGTCTGTCCATCCACCCACCCATCCACCCGTCTGTCCGTCCATCCATCCATCCGCCCGTCCATCCGTCCACCCATCCATCCATCCATCCATCCATCCACCTACCCATTTTTTTTAACATCCACCCATCTGTCCATCCGTCCGTCCATCCACCCATCCACCCACCAACCCATCCATCCATCCATCCATCCATCCATCCATCCATCCATCCATCCATCCATCCATCCATCATGTGTATCTCTCTCATTGTACTGGGGATTGAGTCCAGGATCTCACACATGCCAGGAAAATGCTCTATCACTGAGCTATTTCTTCAGTGTCTACATTTTTCTTTTTTGATTTATTTGGGGGAGGTTGAGAGAGGGTTTTATTTAGTCCAGACAAGCCTCAGACGCCCTATGTAGCCAAGCCTGGCCTTGAAATCCTGATCCTCTGGATTCATTTTCCAAGTGCTGAGATTACTGATGCAGATCCTCCTGCTGGGCCTGGTGTACATTTCAGACATAGAGCACATATCAACTCAGATAGTGTACATTAGCAGTAGCTAATGGCTACTGTTTGGGGCATGTAAAGCTAGAACACAAAGTATAAATGCTTTTGCCAACAGCTTGCTGGGTTATGTTACTAACACATGCAAAATTTTCTAATTCTGGGCCTTGGAGAGGTGGCTTAGCGGTTAAGGAAAATTCAGAGGACAGGAGTTTGATTCCCAACACCCATTTCATGTGACTTATAACTACCTGTAACTCTAGCTCCAAGAGATTCAGTGCCCTCTTCTGGCTTCTGTGGGCACTCACATACATATACATGGTATACACTCACACACACAGTACCCACACACATGCACATGCACAAATCTTCAAAAGAACTTGTTGAAAAAGTAATTTCTAAATCTTACAAAGTATACACGCGGATTTTACTTCTGCTATCACTGATACGTTTTAATATGAAACAAAGTTGTCCTGCATCGCTTTTCTGTAAAATCCTGTCTTCATGGTTTGCACAATTGTGGGTTTTTTTTTTTTTTTTTTTAATTTCTTTCTTGAGACAGGGTCTCCCTTAGCCCCAGCTGACCTGGAATTGGGTATGTAGACCAGGCTGGCCTTGAACTCACAGAGATCTGCCTACCTCTGCCTCCCGAGTACTGGGACACAACTGTGTTTTATTATTGCTTTTGTTTTGTTTTTGAGACTGGGTATTGCTAGGTAGCCAAGGCTAGGCTTAAAGTCATGACTCTCCTGCTTCAAATTTCTGAATGCTGCAATTATAGGCAAGGACCACTATCCATGGTTACAACTGTGTTTTTGTAAAGGCTAAGTTTATCTGTTCATTATAAAGAGGAAAGGTGCTGTTGGGATAGCTCAACGGTTACGAGCACTGGCTATTCTTGCAGAAGACCTGGGTTCGAATTCCAGTACCCACATGGTGGCTAATTACTGTCTGTAACTCCAGTTACAGGGGATCCCAACACCCTTTTCTGTCTTCCTTGGGCATTGCACAACACAGGTGTACTTACATACATGCAGGTATGCTGGTTAGCTTTAGTATCAATCTGATATGCCTGGGTTGAGGGAACCTCAATTGGGGAACTGCCTCCATAGGACTGACCTGTTGGCTATGTCTGTGGGGAATTTTCTTGATTGTTGAATGATGTGGGAGGGCTCAGCCCACTGTGGGTGGTCCCACCCTGGGCACTCCGGAGGCAGAGGCAGGTGGATCTCTGTGAGTTCAAGGCTAGCCTGGTCTACACAATGACTTGCAGGACAGCTGGGGCTACAGGGAGACCCTATCTCAAAAAGACCAAAAAAAGAAAGCAGGCTGAGCAGGGGCCAGGGAAGCAAGCCAGTAAGCAGTGTTCCTCCATGGCCTGTGCTCCAGCTCCTACCTCCAAGCTCCTGCCCTGAGTTCCTACCTTGGGCTCCCTGATGAACTGAGACCTGGGAGATGTAAGACAAATAAACCCTTTCCTCCCCAAGTTGGTATTGGTCAGAATGTTTTGTCACAACAGTGGAGAGACTAGGACAGGTGATATATTCATACACATAAATTCAAAGGCTGGGCGTCGTGGTGCACGCCTTTAATCCTAGCACTCGGGAGGCAGAGGCAGGTGGATCTCTCTTTTTTTTTTTTTTTTTGGTCTTTTTGAGACAGGGTCTCCCTGTAGCTCCAGCTGCCCTGGAACTCACTATGTAGACCAGGCTGGCCTTGAACTCAGAGCCTCCTGCCTCTGCCTCCCGCGTGCTGGGACTAAAGGACTGTGCCACCATGTCTGGCAAGATTTTTTACTTTTTGTCTTTTTGAGACAGTGTTTCCCTGTAGCCGCAGCTGGCCTGGAACTCACTATGTAGACCAGGCTGGCCTTGAACTCAGAGCCTCCTGCCTCTGCCTCCCGAGTGCTGGGACTAAAGGAATGTGCCACCATGTCTGGCAAGATTTTTTACTTTTTGTCTTTTTGAGACAGGGTCTTCCTGTAGTCCCAGCTGACCTGAACTCACTATGTAGACCAGGCTGGCCTTGAACTCATAAGGATCTGCCTGCCTCTGCCTCGCAAGTGCTGGGATTAAAGGTGTGCACCACCGCACCCAGCTGATTTTTTATTTTTGATTATGTGCATGTATGTGCATCTGTGTGTGGGTATGTGCATGTGAGTGCAGGTGCCCAAGGATGCCAGAAGAGGGTGTTAGATCCCTGGGAGCTAGAGTTAAAAGCAGTTGTGTGCTGCCCAATGTGGCTGCTAGAAATCAAACTCAGGTCCTCTATTAGAGTGTGTGTGCTCTTAACTGCTGAACCATCTCTTCAGTCTCTGGTAAGAATTTCCCTAATACCATTAAATAATATTAGCTGGGAGCAGTGGTGTGTTCCTATAGTCCTAGTTACTGGAGAAGCTAAGGCATGAGGATCACTTGGGCCTAGAGTTTGAGACCAGTCTGGACACTATAGTTAATTCTGGTTATCAGGCTTGGTGGCAAATGCCTTTACCCACTGAGCCAATCCACTGACCTTTAAATAGCTGATCATTAATCATTAGCACAATGACATTAGTAGTTACACAGTCTGTAAAAATTCCTCTTTTCTCTCTTCCACTGAAGCATCTGCAATCCCTTCCCCTCCTCACTTCCTGCCCCTCGAGCAGTACTACCGTCCCTACATTCTACTAATAAATACTGTAAATGAATACATACAGTGCTGGTCACTGTTCCCACGGACCAGCTGCATACAGTAAAGTCCCTGCTTGGGCAAATTTGCATCCTGTACTCTCTGTACCCCACCCCACACATTCTATTCATTAGTTCCTGTCTCCCTAGCTTGATATAGGCGATATTCTTTTTAAGAACTGGAGCTAATTTCTCCTCCAGGAAGGTGTCCATACCTGAATCTGCTGGAGAGACTACTAAAGGGCCAGGTTCCTGCTGCCCTCTGGTGGACTCCCAAGGGCTCAAGGGCTAGTGCCTTGTGTGACCTCCTCTCCAGGGCCTGCCTCTCCCCCTTGGCATCTCCTCTCCTGGGTGGGCCAGGCTAGGGTTGGGGGGCTGGTGGGGGGAGGAAATTTGTGCACATAAAGCATACTGGCTTCTGGGATCTAAGGCTCAGAGCTGTGGTCTGTGAGCAGCGTGAGCGGGAATTTCTGGAGGCCACAGTTTTTGCAAAGACAATGCTGAATGAATGTGTGACCCCAGGGAAAATACTCCAATGGTTTTTCACTGTTAGTCTTTGTTTTTAATCTCATGTCAAAGACAATTTTTTTTTTTTTTTTTTTTTTTGGTCTTTTTAAGACCGGGTCTCCTTGTAGCCCCAGCTGTCCTGGAACTATATAGACCAGGCTGGCCTTGAACTCACAAAGATCCGCCTGCCTCTGCCTCCCAAGTGCTGGCATTAAAGGCATGTGCCACCACGCCCGGCTGACAATGCATGCTTTTAAAGCACTTGGTGCCAAGCCTGAAAACCAGTTTGATCCCCAGAAACCACATGGTGGAAGAGAACCAAGTCCTGAAAGCTGTCTTATGGGCCACGTGTGCAGTGACACTGCTCCCCCATTACACAAAATATACATTAAAATGTAATTTAAAAAACCAATTCAGATTCAGAGAATATCTAGGATTCCGCTGGGACAATTCCTGCTCACGTGTGATGCAGGAATGAGGTGAAGGCAACTAGAAAGGAGACCTAGACTCTAGTCCTCACCATGTCTCCCATGTGATCCAGAACAAGTCTCTTCTTGGAGTCTCAACTTACCTGTACACAAATGATCCTTCTATCTCCTCTGTGCCTCTGAGCAGGTGAGTCCATTACCTGCCCCACGTCAGGACTGCTGGTGAAGCCTGTAAGAATCACAGGCACCTGCTCCCTCCTTTCCATTGTAGCAGATCCTGCTTTCTGGGGCAGGGCTCAGGAATCCACATTTTTTTAAACTTGGCAAAATACCAGTGAACACCTTCCAGTGAGAGTACAATCAATGTAATCAGTGCTCATAACTGCTGAGCAATCTCTCCAGCCCCAATAAAATTATTATTTTGGGTCTTTTTGAGACTGGGTCTCCCTGTAGCCCCAGCTGGCCTGGAACTCACTATGTAGACCAGGCTGGCCTTGAACTCACAGAGATTCACCTGTCTCTGCCTCTTAAATACTGGGATTAAAGGTATGTGCCACACCCCAGGCAATGACCCAATAAAATTATTTTTAAAACAAGAAATGTGGGCTGGGGACATAGCTTGGCGGCAAAGTGCTTGCCTAGTATGTGTGAGGCCCTCAGTCCAATCCCTCAGCATCACAAACACCACCATCACAAGCAATTGGCAGTATAATTCTTGGCCTGACATGACAGCACATGACCAACAAAGGCATTGAGCAAACTGGGCTATGAAGTTTTGCCTCACCTGCTAGATTCACTTGACCTCTCACCAACTACCTACCACTTCTTCAAGCATCTTGACAACTTTTTATAGGGAAAACATTTTCACAAACAGCAGAATGCAGAAAATGCTTTCCAAGAGCTCATCAAATCCTGAAACAAACGGGCCAGGCATGGTGGTGCATGTCTTTAGTCCAAACACCGGGGAGGCAGAGGCAGGCAGGCAGATCTGTGTGTTTGAAGCCAGTCTAGTCTACATAGAGTTGCAGGCCAGCCAAGGCTATAGTAAGTTGCTGTCTCAAAAACAAACAAACAAAAATCCCGTAAAGCAGGGGTTCTTACTCTACAGAAATTAACTTCTCATTAGCAAAAATATGTTGATTTATGAAGATATGTTTTAGCCTAGTTCTGATTTAAAATTCATGGTCCAAACTACAATTCCTTTTGCATCAACTTAATAAAGGGGGTGGGGAGAACTGGGGATGATGGTAAATGGGGAGAGGCAGGCAAAAGTTACAACCCTTGGTTGACACAGGGCTGGAGAAAAGAAGTCTCCACATCCTCAACCAAACATTCTAATGATTGGGCTGGAGAGATGGCTCAGTGGTTAAGAACACTATGACTATTCTTATAGAAGACCTGGGTTCAAATCCCAGAACCCACATGGCAGCTAACAACTAACTCCAGTTAACTTCCTAACTACAGTTCCAGGGGATCCCACAGCCTCTTCTGTCCTCCACCGGCATTGCGCAACAAGGGTGCACTTACCTACATGCAGGCAATACACTCATACACAAAAAATAAAGTAAAATATTAAAAAAAAAAAATTCTAATGATGTTGTTGTGAAACAAATCACCCCCAAATGGCTCATGGCTGTTGTCCCAGCCCTTGGGAGAATGAAGCAGGAGGATCACCCTGAGTTCAAGGCCAGTGTAGAGTATACGGGACAGTGTCTTCTCTTGCAGCCCCTTAGTCTTCATCCTGCTCTCAAAGGCCAGAGAACTGTCTTAGATGTAATTCCCAGCAGATCTCCAGGTGTCACATCCCAGGCCACTTGGAGAAAATGAAAGTCCTTTAAAGTCTATCCAGCCTGCATGGCCTCATAGTGGCCTTGTGACTTCAAGCAAGAGACTTTCAATCCATCCTTCAGGCCATGGGGGGCTGGGGATGAAGCTCAGCTGATAGAGTGCTCACCTACATGTGAAGCCCTGTATTTATTTTCCAACACTGGGCATGATAACACATGCCTATCACCTCTGCACTCTGGAGGCAGAGGCCAGACAATCAAAAACAGAACTATCCATCACTGCACATCCAGTCAGAGGTCGCCCTGGGAGACAAGAGACCCTGTTTCAAAGAAAAAAAAAAAAAAGGAAATGGAGGCAAAAAGTTTAATAATTTCTGGTTTTTAAATGTTTTAAATTTATGCCAGGCATGTTGGCACATGCCTTTAATCCCAGCACTTAGGAGGCAGACGGATCTCTGTGAGTTCAAGGCCAGCCTAATCTCCATAGTGAGTTCCAGGCCAGCCCCACTACAGGGAGACCCTGCCTCAGAAAGATCAGAAAATTAAAGATTATAAATGTTTAAAATACTTTTGTGTGTGTATAAGTGTTTTCCTTGCATACATACAATGCATCTGTGTCATGGCTGCAAAGGCCAGAATAGGGTGCTGGATTCCTTGGAACTGGAGTTACAGTTGTTAGTTGCCATGTGGGTGCTGGTAACCAAACTTGGTCCTCTGCAAGAGCAGCCAGTGCTCTTAAAGGTTGAGCCAGCTCTCCAGTCCCAAGTTTAATAATTTCTGAAGTGAGATCTTCACAGATGAAATAGCTTGTAATCCCTGGCTTCCTAATCACAAGTTGGCAAAGAGGCTTCGAAGTAGGTAACTGGCATAAAAAATACTTTAATTAGTATGGGTTTTGCAGTTTACATTAACAGTCACGCCCTTTTGAGTCTGTGAACCTATTATTAACCAGTGTGCACCTCAAACAGGTGCCAGATCCTCTAGGAAATCTATGTGCCCCTCCAGTGACTAGAACTCAGGTCCTACAGCAAGTTAGAGATATGGGGGAGGGGGTTCTAATGCCCCACCCCTTGAGGGGACCAAATCAGTCTTCCCTGAAGCCCACTGCTAAGAGTCACAAGGGTGGGTGTGAGGGCAATACTTATGACCCATGTGGCAAGGGTTCCAGAGTAGATGAAAATGACCTTCCCCTAGGCGATGCTGACCCAGTGAGACCCAGGCTGAGCCAGGACCATCTCCTAGCTGTAGCCTTGTGTCCCAGGTTCCTCCATCAGGCATGGCATTCCAGGTCCGTGGCATCCCCATATGGGTACCAGACGCACCCAGGAGATTGGCCTCCAGCCTGTGGGTCACTGCTTGAGCGCAGCAGGGCACAGCATCTTCTGAAGTTCATGTCCACACCAGGAGGCTTGTACACCCACGGACACAGCCCCCTCCAAGCCTCCAACTAGTCTTTTTTTCTTTTTTAGACAAGCTCTCATGTAGTCCTGGGTGGCCTCAAACTAGCCATGTCCCCAAGGATGATCTTCAACTCCTGATCCTCCTGCCTTCACCTCCCAAGTGCTGGGATTGCATGGGTATACTCCCCTCCCCTGCCTGGCAGTCTATTAACCTTCTGAGATACACGATCACTCTAAGTCGTCTTATTAGCACCTAACCTGCTTTATCCACAGCAGGCACACAATGCTGAATGAATTATCGACAAACCCAAGCCCTAAATTGCTATTCACTGAAGAGTGCCCACCACAAAAGTGACAAGCTTTGAAACAGTGAATGGACTACTTTGGCAACTCTGGACTCCACAAAGACCCTAAACAGATTGACAAAAACCTGTACCTGCTGGGTGTGGGGGCACACACCTTTAATTCTAGCACTCAGGGTGGGAGAGGCAGGAGGATCTCTGTGAGTTCAAGGTCAGCCTGTTCTACATAGCAAGTGTGAGGCCAGCCAGAGCCACAAGAAGACCCTATCTCAAAAAGAAAACAAAACAAAAATCCAGTACCAGTATCTGCCACTTTGCTTGCGACTAAAATATTAGACACAAGGTGGGGGGGTTGGGGAGGTGGTCAGGGAGTGGGAGGTGGAAGGGGTGTCCACAGAAGAGGGTACCTGCCACTTTGCTTGCGACTAAAATATTAGACACAAGGGGAGGTGGTCAGGGAGTGGGAGGTGGAAGGGGTGTCCACAGAAGAGGGTACTGGGAATCAAACGCTGGTCCTCTGCAGGGCAGTCAGTGCTCTTCACATCCCCAGCCTCTATTTTGGTGTTTGAGACAGGGTTCTACTATGTAGTCCTGGTTGGTCTTGAACTTGCTACGTAGACCAGGCTGACCTGGAACTTGTGATCCTCCCACCTCTGCCCCGAGGGCTGAGATTACAGGCATGCACCACCATACCTGGCAGTTTTATCTTTAAAAAGAAGGTGGGTTGGCAAGATAGCTCAGTTGTTAAAAGGTGCTTGCCAAGCCAGACAACCTGAGTTCCATCCCTGCAATGCACATTATAGGAGAGAACTGACTCCTTCAAGATGTCTTCTGACCTCTACCCACACACCTTGGCATGCACATGCCATGCACACAGACAGACACACACACACACAATAAACATAATTACAAATTTAAAGGAGCTAATTTTTTCTTTTTTAAAGGTTTTTTTTTTTGGTCTTTTTTGAGACAGGGTCTCCTTGTAGCCCCAGCTGTCCTGGAACTCACAAAGATCCACCTGCCTCTGCCTCCCAAGTGCTGGGATCAAAGGCGTGCGCCACCACGCCTGGCTAAAGTTTTTTTTTTTTTAAATCATTTTTATTTTATGTGTATGTGTGTACTGCCTCCATGTAGGTAAGTGCACCCATGTCATGTAATGCCCATGGAGGTCAGAAGAGGCTGTCAGATCCCCTGGGACTGGAGTTACGGATAGTTGTTAGCTGCCACGTGGGTGCTGGGATTCGAACCCGGATCTTCTACAAGAACAACCAGCATTCTTAACCACTGGAGTCATCTCTCCAGCCAAGGAGGTAATTTTTTTCAATAATGAATTTAGGCCTAGCCTCCTCCAAAAGCAATATGGAGTAATCTCAGGAAAGTTATAAAATCAAAGGAATAAAAAATGTATTTGTCAAACTACAAGCAACCCTGGGCAAAGTCAGCAGTCATGGCCAACAAGAGCAATGAGCGCCCCTAAAGCTGGAAGGAGGAACTGCACTTGTACTCAAGTCTAACACAGTGCTACTCAAGTCCAACCAGGACTACAGAGGGCCTTACAGGGATCACCACATTTGAGGACAACCTCTAACATCTATTTTTTACTACACTTGATCTTAGCCAAAAGGCCGAGAAGTGATAACATCTATTTTTAAAAAAGCAAAAAGTTTCAGAGATGTATTTCAAAGATGATTAGATATTACACTGATGTAACAACAGACTTTTCTATAAAAAAGCATTCAGGGAAAAAGATAAGCTGTGTGCAGTGGGGTGCTGGAGATGTCAGTTTTCAGGAATTTTGTAAGCCACTTAAACATAGGCATTATTAAAAAGTAAATACAGCCAGGCGTGGCGGCACATGCCTGTAATCCCAGCACTTGGGAGGCAGAGGCAGGCAGATCTCTGTGAGTTTCAGGTCAGCTGGAGCTACAGGGTGACCCTGTCTCAAAACCACCAAAAAATAAAAAATAAAAAACAAATTAAAATAGCCGGGCGTGGTGGCACACACCTCTAATCCCAGCACTGGGGAGGCAAAAAAGACAGAAAAAAAAAAAAAAAAAAAGTAAAAACACTGAGTACACAATGCATTCAAAAGAGCTGCACTCAATTTGCACTTCTCGACATTTAACTGTCACCCATGTTCTTGTAGTCATCTGTCCAGCTCACCTGTGGAGGGCAACTCCACACCAGTGTGCTCCTGAGCCTCTCCCAGCCACATGCCGCATCATCCCATAAATGGTGGGAGTGTGTGCATTGTACAAACAGGGAAGCACTACCAATCAGAGGTGACACTGCTGCCTCTCAGAGAGACAGCACCCCAAGTCCGGGAACTTAAGAAGGTAAAAATGAGAAAACTATCAAGATTAAAAGATAAAAGTTGCAACTCACCAAAGAAGGAAAAGAGCATGAGATACGGGGGGGAAGATGGAGTTATCAAGGAGTAATTCAAGTAAACTATAACAAGACAGTTTGGAGTCTGAAGTGGTACCGAGAGCCTTCCAGAACAAATGAAAAGTGAGTAAATAAGAGCTAGGCATTGCTACAAATTGCAGGCCATCAAGCACCAAGAATCCTAAAAGCAGGAAGAGGCAGTGACAGGACGGGGCATTAGAACCAGGTTGAAAGGAATTGGAATCAGAATGACATCAGTTTTCTACTTGCTTTTAAAGCCTGAAACTAAGTGCTCAAACAGTTCAGGAGAAAATGACTTCCAACCTAGAATCTATTCCCAAATTCTCTTATCAATCAACAGAGCTAGAAAAAGACACTTTTCCAAGATTTCAACTATTTTCATCCCTTAAGGACATTCGTTTAACAAGAGTTGAGTACCTACTATAAGATAGATACTTTTCTAAGTACTAAGGGCACAGCAGTGAACACAATCCCTGTTCTAATGGGGTTTACTTATATCCTGAAAAGAGGAAAGGGATAACAATAAAACCTAACAGGTAAAAGATGAGTGTGCTAATGCATGTGTGTAAATCCTAGCATTTGGGAGGCTAAGGCCAAAGGAGGCAAATTCAAGGCGAGCCTGGGCTACACAGCAAGATTCTACACATACACACACCCATGTTAAGTGGTGAAAAGTACTGTGAAGACAGAGCAGGAACAATGGATGGTGTGCTGGTGAGAGGATCATTCTTTTTACAGGGTGATCAGGAGACATTCTCTAGGGTGCTAAGTTCACATCTGAACAGACTTAGTAAGAGCTCAAGCATCTACCTGCTCTTGACACACATGCCACGAGGGTGCTGGGAACTGAACCCAGGTCCTCTGTAAGAGCTGTTCAAGTGTCTTAATTGCTGACCCATCTTTCCAGCTCCTAATTTTTAAAAAATGAGATATACTGTGGGAGCAAAGTACAGAAAGGCAGAGGTGAGTGTGGACCAGAAAATCAATAGTTGGGCTTTTACAATGGTAACATCAAGGTGGGGTGGGTAACTGTAACAGGAGGTTAAGTGGGACAGTTTATGGTATGTTGTGAAGGTGGAGCCAAGAGGCCCAGTGATCAACTGGAGTTGTGGTACAAGAAAAAAGGGCAAAGACTCAGGTTTTTAGCTTGAGGAAGAAGTTGCCAATTCCTGAGATGGAAATTTCTGGAGAAAAGGCAGGATTAAGCTTGCCAAACATCAAGAGCTGTTTGCAACATAAAAAAATCTGGGCATTCATTAGAGATCAACTATAGGTGGATGTCAGGGAGACACACATCCAAGTGTGAAGCTTAGAGGGTGAACTTGAATGGCCTGAAACAGCTTTAAAGTCACAGACCAGACGAGGTTAACCAGAAGTTAGAAACAAAGGGAAGTGAGGGGTGGAGAGGGCCTTTTCTTTGGGTGACAGTGAAGGATGGATGTGTTTTACCAAAGGAAGGGGTAAAACAAAAAACAGAAAGACATGATAGAATAGAAAGTGGGATCTGACATCGGAGGCAGAGGATCCCAGAATTAAGTCTCAAGAGTTAACTTGTCCCAGAGCTGGGGGAATGGCTCACAAGCCTGATGACCCAAGTTGGGACCCTGGGACCCATATAAAAAGCCAGATGTAGTCAGGCACAGTGGCACAAGCCTTTAATTCCAGCACTCAGGAGGCAGAGGCAGAGAGGATCTTTGTTGGGACTCCAGGACCCATATAAAAAGCCAGATGTAGTCAGGCATAGTGGCACAAGCCTTTAATTCCAGCACTCAGGAGGCAGAGACAGACAGGATCTTTGTGTTTGAGGGCCAGCTAGGACTGCAAAGTGAGGCACTGTCTCAAAAACAAACATATGCAAACACCAAAAACACCAAAACAAAACAAAACCCAGAAGAAAGATGTCTGTAATCTTAGCAGTGAAGACAGGACAACTGCCCAGTGTGCCGGCCAGCATTTAGTACTCAGGACAGCGGCAATAGGAAACCCTGTCTCACACATACACATAAAAAAGGTGGAAGGTGAGAACTAGCCCCAAAGTTATTCTCTGACCACCACACACTGTGCATGAACATACCTGCACTTACACAGGTAACATGTCTCACTGGAGCCAGAGGATGGGAGAGGTATCAGCAAGAAATAACAAGTGCTTGAATCTACAGAGATCTAAACTGAGGGATGCTCTAAGCTAATAATGTTTGGGGATGAACTAAAAATACGAGCACGGAACACTAACAGATGGGAAGGAGATAATTACTAACATTTTTTTGTAAATGCATATTTACAGAAACAAATGAAGAATCACATCGACATACTGTATATACAAGTCACAGAAATATCAACATGGATACTCACCTAACCATAACAGGGGCTGAGAAGTGGCTCAGTATTAAGAGCACTTGATGCACAGGCATGAGGATCTCAATCCCCAACACCAACATAAAAAGCCAGGTGTGGCTGTGTGCACCTGTAACCTCAGCATTGTGGAGGGCAGAGACAGGAGGATCATTGCAGTTGGCTCCAGGTTCAGTGAAGGCACTTTACCTCAAAGAAATAAGGAAAATGACAGAGCAGGACACACGCCCTCTTCTGGCCTCCAAATGCACGTGCCTCTGCACACACACACATGTAGGTATGTATACACAAAAATCTCCCTAAATATAACAATGGCATAATCATGAGCTGTCAGGGAAAGAAAATGTCAGAAAACAAAACCAAGGTGGCTCAGGAGGGCTGGAGACAGCTCAGCCTAACACACCTGAAGTCCTAAGTTCAGTCCCTAGCACTGTGAAAAAAGGGGAGACCGAGGCCAACCTGTTTTACACAGCGAGTTCCAGGGTAGCTGGAGTTACAGGGAGGCCCTGTCTCAAAGAGAAAAAGAAGGGAGGAACTGACAGACGCCACGTGAAAGCCATGTACTTAGATTCCACTTCAAAGAAGATGCCCACAACAGGCACATCCACAAAAACAAAAAACAGCTTGACCCTTGCCAGGGCGCAATTAGCAGAACATAGAAATTGCTGGTTAATTATGGGATTTCACTTGGAGGAAACAAAACTACAACAAATTTATTAAATGCTACAGAATCATTCACCTTCAAGTTTGTTTTGCATTTTGTGAATTTCATGTCAATTAAAAAAAAAAAGTCAATTTAGCTACATGGTGGCACATACCTTCAATCCCAGCACTTGGCAGGCAGAGGCAGGTGGATCTTTGAATTTGAGGCTGGCCTGGTCCAAATACTTCCAAGGCCAGCTGGGGCTACATAAGACCCTGTCTCAACAACTAAAAAAAAAAGTAAATTTTAGGGCTGATAGTTCAGCAGTTAGTGCTCATCCAGGACTGTAGATGTGACCCCAGCACCTAGGTCAGGTGGCTTACCACTACCTAAGAGCTGCTGCCTCTTCTGGCCTCTGCCAGCACTGGTGGCATATACATCCCCACATACAACTGCATGTCCCTGAACACACAATAATTAAAAAACAACTGACATGAAAGCAGTTGTCTCCTCCCTCAAAAAGCTGTTTTTAGCTTTGCCTTGTTAAATAACCCATACACTATAAGCCTGTAGTTCCAGCTACTGAGGAAGTGGGTCACTTCAGCCCACAAGTTTAAGACAAGCCTGGGCAACATAGCACGACCCCATCTAAAAACAATGAAACAGCACATTTGAAAAGATTTTCTCTTCAGAAGAGATTGTTTACCATGAGTGTCTTCTGAGGCTACAGGGGCTTTGGGGATTGAACTCAGGCCTTCTGAAGTCCTGGCCCTGAAGCTACATATTTTATTACAGCAGTGTGCAATTGTTTTATCTTGTCCTTATATTTTTCAGGCCAAAATTTGGGACAGGGTTTCCCTGTATTCCCAGGTAGCCTGGAACTATGTAGATGAGGCTGGCCTTGGAATCAGAGATCCACCTGCCTCTGCTACCACATCCAAGCCCCAGGACTATTTTTGAAAGCCAATTTCGATACTCCTCCCACACCCAAATGACTTAAAGACTACTTTTTTTTTCTTTCCCGAATTAGGTCCATGATGTACATTTTAGTGTCGGTTTTAATACTGGCAATAATTCTGTTGGCTTACTACAAGATTTACAAATTTGTAATTATAACTAATGGTTTCTGTATCAATTTTCCTCTAGGGAGACTGAAATCAGTTCCTCATAGGCAGTATAGGGCATATTCCCGATGCCACATTATTAACGTCAACTACATAAATACTCAAACCTTTTCGAATAGGATCACAGTAACTGCGTCCTTGTCTCTCAGTTCTACATATAGTTAGCAGTTACCAATCAATCAGCAGTTTAAGGGGCTAGGAGAGATGGCTCAGTAGTAAAGAGCACTCACTGGCTGTTCTTGCAGAAGACCCAAGTTCCAAATCTAGCAGTTTAAGGGGCTAGGAGAGATGGCTCAGTGGTAAAGAGCACTCACTGGCTGTTCTTGCAGAAGACCCAAGTTCCAAATCTAGCACCCACATAGCAGCTAACAACTTTAACTCCAGGGAATCTGACACCCTCTTCTGTCCCGGGTGGGCCCTGCATAACACATGTGCACTTATATACACACAGGCATAACATTCGTACACATTAAAAAAATAAAAGGTCAACACATATGAACTGCCAATCAGAGAAAGAAATACAAAACTGTAATGATTTAAAGCAGCTTTATTGCTTCAGTACACAGGACCAATTTACGCCACTAGAGCAGAGGCTGTGGATGACTCACTGAAAAGGAGAGAAGGGGGAGAGAAAACTGGGATTAACACTGGTCCTCAGGATCCATTCACAGACCTCTTCCTGCCAGGGAGTTATTCCCAAGTAGCTAAAGTAAACCCAAACACATACACTGCACCAAACAGACAGACCCCAGAATCAGTCAGCGCACACACTCTCAGACATCCACGAAGCAGTCAATATGAGGAAAAACATTTTTGGTGGCAAGTATGGATGTTTGGACCAATCACTATAGTGAGCTATTCAAGTAAAAATTAAAACTACACTAAGACTGGGGAATCGGAAGTGAAAATGAAGTGTCACTGTCTACAACGGTCTCAAAATGCCGTCCATGGCGCAAACTGGAGGCCTGCAAGCTATGGCTCTCTGCTTGTTTTTATAAACACTTTCCCCTATCTTGACAGAACTGAGCTGAAACAGCAGTCAACCACAGGACCCAGAAGGGCAAAATACCTCCTACCAAGCCTTTACTGCATCTACCAACAGATATTCATTAACCAGCACTCTAAAAAGTACATATAGACTTACTATTTCCAATTGGGTGGGAGGACTCGCTTAGTCTTGTAATAACGAGCCAGCCGGTGAATTCTGCTCTCTATCAGAATCAAGCGGAATTTAGCATCCTTATCCTAAAAGTAAAATAATGACTCAAGAACAAGTAAATCACTCCCGATGCCCCCAAATAGAGTCACAGTCTAAGTTTAATATGGTTAGATTAAGTATTCAAGGCCCAAACAAGGCATAGGAGTGGCCCGCAACGCCCCCCCCCAAGACAAGACACCAACATTTTCAACCAACTGGACATAACTTATTTAGGGGAGTCAAAAAAACCTGACTATGTCTTCCAGCAGGACTTATTTCAAAGCAGCTGAGTAGTTTGTGGTCAGAACCACCTCGACTAATTTGAATCAAATGTGCTCTACTAACTAAAGGAGGTTAGTATAAGCATTTCTGCATAGTATTAGGCTTGGGGCTTGCTTTCTTACCTTTCTGTTCCTCTCAAGATGCTTGCGAACAGCAACTGCTTTCTTAATTAAATGGTAGAGATCCTCAGGAAGATCAGGAGCCAGTCCTTTGGATTTAAGGATTCTCAAAATTTTATTGCCAGTCACAAAACGGACTTGTGCAACCCCATGGGAGTCCCTCAGGATCACACCTGAAAAGGGGAACCCATTGTAATTTCTGAAGCAAAACAAATTTGAGCACGGTGATAAAGCCCAGAGAGCAACTCCAACTTTCCTGTTTGTCAAAAACCAACACAAAGTGCGGCAAAGCTCACTCAGGCATCTGAGGAAGGTTACTGAACATGGGGGATACCCTTCTGGTAGACACTGCCAATGTTGGAACACCATTATCACAGTGAGTTCACCAGAACACAGCTGAACAATGGAATCCATCAGGTTTCTACCTTTGTATCTGGTTTTCAATGAAACCAGATCAAGGGGCTAGAGATATGGCTTGGTAGTTAAGAGCACCGGCTGTTCTTGCAGAGGAGCCGGGTTCAATTCCCTGTACTCACATGGTGGCTAACACTTGTAATTCCAGTTCCAGGGGATCTGACCCCCTTCTGACCTCTGCAGGCACCGCACGACACGGATGCACTTACATACATGCAGGCAATGCATGCACAGACATAAAACGAAAATCAGGCCAACGGTACCTGTACCAATAAGCTGTACCAATCTTAAATTTCACATACACCGTTCTTCTAAACCTCAGAGTCCTGTGGATCAGTGCACGCTCCGGCTAGGGCAGTTATTCTCAGGACCCAGCGCCATCCTCAACATACAGCCACGAATTATTTGGCATGCGCACAAAGTCAGAAAAGCTGAGAGCGAATTCACCCACATGTGAGGCACCGAGCAGCGGATCCCAGGGGCTCCACACAATAGCACAAGGAACATACACCACAGCGCACGCAGCACCCGCGCCGCATCAGGCCGCACTCACCGATCTGGGATGGAGTCAGGCCTTTCTTGGCCAGCTTGTAAATCTGCTCCTTCACGTCGTCAGACGTCAGCTTCAGCCACTGCGGACGAAGACGAACGGGGCTCAGGGGGGCTGCAACCCCGAGGTTCCCGCCCCGCACCCTCTTCCCGAATACTCACGGTGGGGACGCTGCGGCGGTAGGGCAGAGCCGACTGCGACAGGCCCTTCCTGGAGAGGGAAGCGCACGGGTGAGGCGGCGGCGCGCGCTCAGCGTCCCTCCACACGCCCGCCCGCCCGCACCCTAGCCCCGCAGCCCAGCCCCGCAACCCCGCTCGGCGCCGTGGCCTCACCCGGGAGCGTGCATGCGACCCATGATGGCGGCGGTCTGGCAGCAAAGAGAGAACGAGGGAGGAAACGCCGCAGGAAAGCACTCCGCACGACGGACGTGACGTCACACGCCGCAGCTTCCTCGCACGCGGGCGGCAGGGCTGTGGGGCGTGGCTAGCGGCGCCTACGTGACTACATGTCCCTGAATGCATTGCGGCGTGACGTTTCAAACCCTCATTGGTCGGGCACAGTTCCCGGCATACCTCGGTCTCTGGCCTGCTTGGGTGCTGGAGTGCGAATTTAGTTCAGGCCTGGCGTCCTGTACGAGCCTGAATGCCTGAGGCGTTGTGTCTGCCTGTGGCCGTGCGGGAGGGGAGGGCTTAGGTGCTCCGCGGGGCCAGCCACAGGCCAGGCTCCCCCGCTGTGCCGCTGCCTGGGTCCACTCGCAGGTGCGGTGCCGACCCCAAGGTGATGGAGCTAGCTCGGAGCGAGTGGGAGCGACCGGTGCAGCGATGCCGGCACGCGTTCCGAATGGGCGAGAGCCTGGGACAGAACAGCGGCGGGGCTCGGGATCCACTAATCCGGGCGAGGCCCGAGGGTTTAAGCGTCCAGCCGCGCTTTTGAATAACGTTTTCCAAAACTGTGGGAACTTGAACTTTTTTGAGACAGGGTCTCAGTACGTAGCCGTGGCTGACCTGGAACTCAGATCCGCCTCTGCCTGTGCCGTCACTCCCTACTCATACCGGATTTGTTAATTCATTGTGCGTGATCTTTATGCCCAACAAAATGTATTTGAATCTTTAGCCACATTTATGCTTGTGGCCCAGATATGTCATCGGTATCTCAGACTTAGCTGCAACTTGTCATCCCTAAGCCTTGCTGACTCAGAAGCCTTCATTCTAAACACAACTCCTTTTGCTCAAAATACAAGTGTGGGACTTTTCGTTCTTCCTCATTTCCGTGTCTCGGTATATGTCACCGTAGAAACATCATGAATACATTGACTTCTGTTTCCACTGGTACCCCAATCCTACCCATCATCTCAGGCCACTTAAGTGGTATCCTCCTCTAAACCTATTCTCCACCTAGCAGTTTTTAACAAGAAATTTTAAAACTGAGAATTACCTGTACGTGTGTGCGCACACGCGTGTGCCATGGGCTGTGGAGGTCAGGAAACAACTTACTGGCGTCGTTTCTCTCCTTCCACTGTTACCTGGGTTCAAGTAACCCCCCCAGAGACTCAAGTTGGGAGCACTTTGTTCCCAGTTCCTGGCACTGTTTGGAAGGTCATGGAACCTCGAGGAAGCAGGTCACTGGGGGGTGGGCTGTGAGTGTTCCCAGTTTCACCCCACTTACCATTGGTGAACTCATCACTTTGGAACCATAAACCAAAAAAACAAAACAAAACAAACACATAAATTGCATGGGTCATGGTGTTGTATCACAGTAACAAAGTAGTAACACAGGACATGCACTTTTATTCAATGAGCCATCTGCTGGCGCCTCCTGTGCTTTATCAGTGAAGTTAACTCAAGCAATGGAGAGTTGGTTCAGCAGTTAAGAGTGCTTCCTGCCCTTCAAGAGGCTGTGTGGTTCCCAGCTCCCTCTCAGGCTTACATTACAACTGCCTGTAGCTCCATCTTCAGAGGATCTGACACCCTCTTCTGTACACACACAGATGTACATAAATACATATATATACCTTAAAACCCAACCCTCTGGCCTCATGTCCTGCCACTCTGCCCCATTTCTAAACATGCCAGCCATCCTTCTCTAAGGCAGCAATGTGTTGCCTGTCTACCTGCAACAAGATTGGAACAGGGAGTAGTGTTTTCTGCTTTTATCTCCAGCACCCCAAACTGCTTAGCAGGAAGTTGGGCACTCAGTTATTTGAAAGAATGACCCCTCATAGATATCCTTTCCTTTTCTCCTTTAAAGATGCCTAGGCCACTGACCTTGTTTCAGGAGCTAGTGGGTGGCATAAAGATTTGGCTCTAATAGTTCCTTCAGGGCCTCTGGCCACTTTTTCATGTCATCAGGAGGTTAGAGAGCTAACCTCATGCCTGTAGTCGAGCATGAAGGCATGGTGTTAGAATTTATTTCTCTCAGGTGGGTGGGCTATGCCTAGACTATGCCAACTGCTCTACTATTACTATTTAAGTGAGCTCCCAAGGCCAGGAACTATACTTAAGGAAGATTTCCCATCTTAGGAATAGTGGTGGGCTGTAGCAAAATGATAGCTATGGAGACCTCTAAAGAACCACACTCAGAAGTCACACTCTATTCAGACATCTTGGGGAACTGACAGGCCAGGTCTGAAATTCAGAACTTAACACTGTGATTATCAAAGGTTGAAACCAAAATAGGTCAAGAAGGAAAGAAATGACACCTGACTTCCTTTATTCCAGAAATAGTATAGTTTAATACAATTGTAGTACAGTTACAAAGTCACATTCAATCCACTGAATATATTCCAAGTATTAATAAAAATATTATACATCTTTATTCACTATGGTAATATAACAAAGTATTTGGTTCTTACAGACGACACTAGTTAACCATATTCATGTTTGTTCTGACAGTGAAAAAGCATGTGAGTACGTCTGTGGATTATCTGTTTTTGAGCAGGGTTTTGGTATGTGGCCCTGGCTGACTTGGAACTCTGAAATCCACTGCCTCCCCAGTGCTGGGATCAAAGGCGAGCACCACTAAGCCAGACTGGTCTGTGGATTGTAACAGCAGGGCTCCGGGTTTTTAAAAAATCTGAGCTAAAGTGAATGTTTTTAAATGCCAGAATTTAAAAGAACAGTTTAAGGCAAGATTTTGAATCTTTTATATAATTTTAATTTGAAAAGGGGAAATCCTTTATCAAAGATCATACATACCTTAACATTTAGGTAACTAGAACACAGACATAGTGATAAAGCACTGGTGTCAGTTCTTGTTGGGCTCTTCAGAGAAAACAGTATGTTCTTGGGATGAACCATCATCTTCAAATCCCAGAACACTGTCAAGAAGAAAGAATTCTGGTACAGGACTCATATGCACCAGGGTTCATCTTACTCAGTAAAGATAGTTATAAAATGTGCTTAAACATAAAAATTAGTGTCCTGGCTATTTCTGTTTTTCAGATTTATTTTAAGGTAACCTTGAAAATGGTCTTAAAATCCAGCTGATTGATGACCGGCTGCAGCAGTAGTGCAAATAGGCTACTTGCTCTTACCCTCCTGTTGGCTTTTGGTATGGGCTGAAGATTAGCATTTCACAAAGAAATAACTTATTAAAACATATGTGTTCTAATGAACAAAGAAGGCACAAAGTTAGTTAAATTAAAATATTACCTTTTGTTCTGAATTCATTAGCTATACAGTATTAATCATAATATATACTTTCAGATATGAATCCAGATTTCTTGTCACTGAAAAGGGACACTGCATTTTCTAGCTGTATTAATTTGTGCTAAATTAAGACACACTGAAACAGACTACAGAAGGCAGAGTCCAGTTAACAATGACCTTTTACAAAGACAGTGCTTTTTTAAACAGGTGAAATGGAATTGATCTAAAAAAATCTAAGACTTTCTACTGCTACTTTACATTTGCAAAGCTAATTATACAATTTAAGGAAATAATTGTGGAAAAAGCAAATGGTGGTGCTTTGATTTGCATTTTAATTCATTTAGCAAACAGACAGAATGCTTTAATAGAGACATTGAATCATCACACTCACAGGCTTCCCCACAAATGGTCCATCTTGTTAGGCACCAGAAATTTCAAGTTTGTTTCTTAAATCTATTACTATGATACCACCCTTAACTCTTTAATTCAGCTCTACAAGTATCATTTCTGTTAATCAGTTTGTAGAGTTCATAAATATTTCATTTTGTCAAGCTGAATAAGAGATTGTCTTCTCTCCTGGTATTTCACTAAGTATTTTGTTGGTTTTCTCACAACAACCAGATTTGATACATCTTGTTACCACTTTAAAAATGTTTGAATTTCTATTCTAATCACGAAACATATACATGTTTACCAAAATTAAACTTATGTCTGAAATTGAACAACTAATAAAATTAATCTTACTCTTAATGGTTACTGCACAGTAACTTCAAACTTCTTTGTAATTCTGAAATTGACTATTCAGAAAATAATTCTTTCATATGAATGTACAATGTTTACAAGTGTAAGATAGTTTATACGATACCGTCCATAAATGCCTATATTAGAATTCAGTTTGGACCCTACAATCTTTATCCTGGGCCTCTTACCAAGTAGAAATGGGCACAGGGTGAACAGTGTCCACTGTTTCATGAGGGATTGAAGTATAAATACATAGAAATGAAATTCAACTTCAATTCACACCCCTGCACATAAATGTAGGGTTACAATGGAATGATAGAATTTAGAGTACAACTACATCAAAACCTTAAATCAATGGCTTAATAGTTAAAATAACTAAGTCACACATCAGAAGTAGAGAAAATAGTATTTTTGTGGGAAAAGCACAGAGTTTGTCCTCAGGTGAGAGTGAAAACGGCTTACTGTTTATCAAGTCAGAAAAAAACCAGAAATGAAGTGCCAGCGAAGCATGAGAAGCTAAGTAAGGCACCACCACACACTTCAGTGACGGCACTCGTTCTGAAAAAGGCTTTTGCAATGAATAAAAAACAGTATGTTTTTCTCTACTTCTGTGTACTACTTAGTAGTTTGTAACATTCTGTGTACTATTTGTGCTTTTTGCTTCTCAGCCTGTTGAACAGCAGCTGCATTTTATGGGACATTCACATCTTCCTTTTCCTTTGGTGTCCGTGAGCGTACACAGTGGTAAGGGCTGTGAGGTGCATAGCAGGAAACAAATAGGAAAAAGGTGGCCGAAATGACAGCAGTGTCGTAAAGTCTTCTTCAGCACTTACTACGTTACAAGTTTGGGACGCTAGCATTCTGCATAATCACTTCAAAATAGTGACGGCTTCCCAAAGATCTATAAAAGTTATGTGACTGTTGGTCCAACAGATGTGTTGAAATGCAGCAAGTATATTAAAGTTTATAATTTCTGTCCAAGTATAAAAATATACAATGTTCCCAAGTGTATGCACACACTCATAACTTCTTGCTTCCAAAGCTCAGAAATCCACTGGTTTACAGGTAAGTTGCTGCAGTCAGCTGATACCACTTAACTGTCTCTTTGCTCAAGTTGAAATCTTTTAAAGGTAGAGTTATTCCACCCAAGAAGAAATTCTCCCGCAGAGACTCTGCACTGAGCACACTCAGCTGAAGTTCCCTCTGCCTCAAGGTTTCTTTGCTATATCCACTGTACACAAGCTGGAATCAAAGGGAAAAAAAATGATAAATTTTAAGTTTGGTTTCTTGGGATATTTTCAGTAAAATGTGAGAATGTCAATCAGAGTGACATAATGAACGGCACTGACCCTCAAGGTGGGTTTGTCTCAATCAACAGAAGCCTGCTTTGCACCTTCGAGACTGGACAGAACTATCACGCCTCCCAGTGTTTACCACAAAGATTGTGCAAAGCAGTACCAATCATTGGCAAAAACAGAACAAGACACAACAAAAACCTCGAACTCAGTTTTTCTGAGATGGAGGTGATGGGGAAAAGAAATCACATGGAAATTACCTCACCATGATCTACTAGCTGGGGAAAAGGGGATGAAAGGAAGGCAAGTTGGATAAATTTCATTTTGTTCTCTTTTATTGATAGATGTTATATACTAGGATTTGATGACTTCTTATTCTTAGTGGGATACAAAACCATGGTAAAAGTGCAGTTTGCAGCAGATATAAAGTACTCAAAGATATTACTAGTTCAAATTCTCGTGACAATATCTAAAATTTTAATTTTTGCAGAGAAGAGTCACCGTAAGTTCTGAGAAACACTTCTTTAATGTAGTCCTTCCTGCTGTTTGACTAAAATCACAAGAACACTTGCTTGCATTTCATTGTCTTGATAAGCATAACATCAAGTAGGGAAAAGCCAAAAACCCACCACCATCTGAAAACACCAACTGCCCTCTGATAAGCACTGTATATGAGCTTTTAAAGGGGGGGTGAAAGAACGCTATATAGGGGTGTTTGAAAAAGGCACTTGCTGTACAGACACAGCCTAGGCTGACCTTAAATTTGCTGTGTAATCCAGGCTGGCCTTGAACTCACAACCTTCTTGCTTCAACCTCAAAAAGTGCCAAAAATACAGGAATGTACCACCATCCCTCGCTTTTCAACAAGCTTTGAAAAATTTATAGCTTTGAGAAAATTTGGGTTTTCTTCCAATCTCTGGTCATACATCTCTGTATGGATGAAATGCTAAGAGAAGTTAAGTAGGACAGGTTTTAACAGGCACTGCTGGGCTGTGCAGTACTCGCTGGCTGTGAGTATCTCAGCCATAGCTCCAGTCCACAGTGTCCAGCTGATGCTTTACTGCTTCCAGTTTTGAACACTCACTTAAGATCACTGAGAATAAAACATATACAAGTAGGAGTCTGGGGTGTAATTCAGGAGACAACATGTGCTTAGTGTTCAGTGAGGCCCCAAGTCCCACCTCCAGGACCACTAAAGGAGAACGAGTTTGAAACTATCAAATGAAAGAAACAGCACTGATGTATTTGAAACAGGCTATCACTATGAATCTGTGCCTGGAATTTGCTATGTAGACAAGTCAGGTCTCAAACTCAGAAGAAATCTCCCTGCCTCTGCTTCCTGAATACAGCCCAGCCTAGAAACTTTTTTTTTTTTTTTTTTTTTTTTTTTTTTGTCTTTTTTGAGACAGGGTCTCCCTGTAGCCCCAGCTGTCCTGGAACTCACTATGTAGACCAGGCTGGCCTCAAACTCACAAAGATCCACTTGCCTCTGCCTCCCAACTGCTGGGATTAAAGGCATGCGCCACCATGCCTGGCATTTTAAAACACTGAAATTTCAACAAATCTAAGAAATTTCTAGAAATGGGTTTAACTTACCATTTCATTGAATGTTGGATTCCTAGTTTTTCTTGAAATTTTGGTTTTACGTTTAGACGTTTTGTGGGTATCTGGAAGTAGGTATGTTTTGACATATGGATTTGGGTCAGCCCCATCTTCTGTAACCTATAAAGAAAAGCAGTCTCTTAACAGTAATGCTTTCTACCAAGGAGATCTGCTCTACAGTACATTGTGGCCACTCACCAGATCTTTGATGTGCATCACCATGATGAAAAGGGTGCCATTTCGGTACGAGACAGACAGCTTCACTGCTCCTCCTATCTGGCCTGGAGTAGGGCTGAAGGGACCTTCACCTGAAAACAGAAGTACTCTCCTCTTTATCTCATCCTATCTACAGAAGATTTTATTTCTAGGAGCACCACACAAGGGGAGGGTGAGGGGGAGAGGGTAGAAGTAAAGAACCTCATAGGCCACTCATTTATACTTTTTCAGTAATCAGATGCTAATTATTGGCAAAGCTAAGTTTATCCACAAGTAGACTGGCTTAGAGAGACTGTTCTTGCCAGGCTTGGTGGCACATACCTGCAATCCCAGCAGTTGGGAGGCTGAGGCAAGACGACTGCCACAGTTCAAGCCTAGTCTGAGCTACAGATATGTTCAAGGCCAGCCTGAGCTATGTAAAAAAACTGTCTCAAAACCCAAATGACTGCCCTTGTCCCATTCTCAGACTACAGCCAGGAAGCTGTCAGTCCATAGCACTCTTAAGTTACAGACTTGTGGGTCAGACACCTTAGCCTGCTTGGCAAGCTCCAGGTTCAAAAACCAAGGCAGCCTTTAAAGACCATCATCCAAAGCTGATCTCTGGCTTCGACATGTATGTGTACCTACACACATCCCTCCCCTCCCACCCTCAAAGTCAGGAACAGCAAAGAGAAGGTGATCTCACCTGCAGACCTAGCTATTCCTTCAGCCTTCTCATCACGAAGTAAGGGGTGGAAAAAAGTACAAACAAGATCACACTAAGATTGAAGAGAAAAAAGGTTCATTAGTAAATATTATGTGACACAAAGGTACAGTATTTATTACTTCTTAGATGGGAAGATCACCTCTGCTACATCTGTTGACGCACTCATCAAACTCTGTAAATAACTGTTT
>NW_008355789.1:9327712-9347823 GCF_000622305.1 Nannospalax galili
GGGGGCAAAGGGGAGAGCGTTTCAAAAAAAAAAAAAAAAAAAAAAAAAAAAAAAAAATTATTAGTAGCTACAGCTGTTGTAGACCTCATAAAATACATTAAGGACACCTAAATCAGGTGCCAAAGCCATCATCTCATGGTAGAAAAATCAGTCACACAGTGACAAATTCTGTTACTCATTCTGAAAGCTCTGTTTTGAAGTCTTGTGTGAGGAGAACATGAAAAATGTGGCAAGCTACAGTAAAATGGAAGGCTCACAAAAAAATCAGATGAAAACCTAAGTCTTGGGGACTGGAGAGACAGCTTGGTGGTTACAAGCATATACTGCTCTTGCAGAAGACCCGAGTACAGTTCCCAGCACCCATGTCAGGCAGCTCACAACTGCCTGTAACTCCAGGGAACCCAGGAGATCCATTGCCTTTGGCCTCTGAACATACCCACACTCACATTCACACACATACACATTATTTCTATTTATTTAAATATGGGGCCCTTCACAAATCTGCATGCCGTCCTTGCACAAGGGCCATGCTGATCTCTATATCATTCCAATTTTAGTACATATGCTCCAGAAGGAACACCATACACGTAATTCTAAAAAATAAATTTCCTTTGCCCCCCCACACCCTAAAAAAGCTAAACATTAAGATTACATCCAAGAATTTCAGTGTTATCTGCTTTCATTTAATTTTTTGTCTTTTTGAGACCCAGGGTTTTCCTGTAACCCCAGATGGCCTCGAACTCACAGAGAGCCGCCTGCCTCTGCTGGGCATGTGCCACCACACCCAGCTAATTCTTTTTTTTTTAAACAAAACAGTCTATATATGTGTGTGAGGCAGGTAGAGGGCAGCATCCCAGGGCATGCATGGAGGTCAGAGGGCAACTCTAAACACTCATTCCCTCCTTTTATCACATGGGCTCCGAGACTGAACTCTGGTCTTCTGGCTTAGTGGCGAGTGCCTTTACTTGCTGAGCCATCATGCCAGCCCTCAAGTTTATTATTTATCACAGGACGCCAGTATCGCTGGTTCATATGAATTTCTGCAGGTGTAGCATGTGACTTTAAAACCAAGATTCCATTATCTTAGGTTCTTACTATGGTAGTGACCACAAAGTCAAAGTGACAACCTAAAAGAGGAGTCTGAAAAGCTCTATATTTTGAGCGTTTGTGTTTGTGGTTGGCAGTTTTTTTTTTTTTTTTGAGACAGGGTCTTGCTATATAGCGCTGGTTGGCCTGGAACCTACCGCTTTAGTGTCAATTTGACACACCTGGGTTGAGGGAGCCTCAACTGGGGAATTGCCTCCATTGGACTGGCCTGTGGCCATGTCTGTGGAGCATCTTGTTGATTGTTGAATGATGTGGGAGGACCCAGCCCACTGTGGGTGATACCACCCCTGGGCAGGTGGGCCTGTGTTTCCTAAGAAAACAGGCTGAGCAGGGGGTCAGGGGAGCAAGCCAGTAAGCAGCGTTCCTCCATGGCCTGTGCTCCAGCTCCTGCCTCCAGGTTCCTACCTTGGGCTCCTGGATGAACTGTGACCTGGGAGATGTAAGATAAATAAACGCTTTCCTCCCCAAGTTGGTATTGTTTGGAGTGTTTTGTCACAGCAATGAAGAAACAAACTAAGACAGAAATTGGTACCAGACAGTGGGGCACTGAAATCAGGCTCACTTGGAAATTGCACTGATTATCTTGCCTGTACCTCCTGAGTGAATGACCACTGGACCCTAATCTATCTATCTATCTATCTATCTATCTATCTATCTATCTATCTATCTATCTATCATCTACCTATCTATCATCTACCTATCTATCTACCTATCTATCTATCAATCAATCAATCAATCATCTATCTATCTATTTTGTCTTATTTGAGACAGGGTCTCCTTGTAGCCCCAGCTGTCCTGGAACCCACTATGTAGACCAGGCTGGCCTCGAGCTCACAGAGATCTGTCTGTCTCTGCCTTCAAGTGCTGAGATTAAAGATGTGCACTACCACGCCCGGCCCAGCTTTAATATTCTAATCACATATTCATTGTTTACTCATTTAACAAGAAAAATGTAACGCCTTCTCAGTCTTCAGCTCTGCATTAAGTACTCCTTATTGTAACTCTAGATGTTAACACAAAGTTTCTCACCTACACATGAGAAAAAATAGTTTCCTCCATAGAAAAAGAAAAAGGATTAATTTTTATAACAGCAGCAATAACATACCCAGGTAACTTCCAAAGTGGGAAAATGATGCTGAGCTTATTGTGAAGTTCCTGAAACTCATCAAATGTCCGGAATACAAAGGACGGTTCAAGCTGCCCTTCCCTTAAGATTCGGACTACATAAATCTGAAAAGCAATCACGTGACAGGTCCATTAAACTACAATAAAATTTCCTTTCTGAATAGAAAAAAAGTATAGTTCAAGTGCTTTAAGGTTGGGAATATATGTCACTAACAGAAAATAGCAAATATAGCCTGTCATATTTACAACACATGGAACACAAGTTCACACGTGTGAATGAGCTCCTGGAAGATGCAGGAAAACAAATGAGAAAGTAATCAGTATTTTATTTCCAGGTCTAAATATAATAACAAAATGTACTTAATCTTATATACTTAGTGCATTTCCAATGAAAATGATAAAAAGTAAATTTTTTAAAAGGCAAGAAAATACGGGGTAGGAGGTAAGGGAAAACAGATTTTATTCAATATTTCAACTATATAGTTATAGAAAAGCAAAAATAAAATTCTGAGGCATTTGTGTATCTGTGCATGTACATTACAAACAGCACATTTAACAGTGTCACTATAAAATGGTTAAATAGTGAAAAGGCAGCCAGGCGTGGTGGTGCACACCTTTAATCCCAGCACTTAGGATGCAGAGGCAGGGGGATCTCTGAGTTCGAAGCCAGCCTGGTCTACATAGGGAGTTCCAGGACAGCTGGGGCTACAGGAAGACTCTGTCTCAAAAACAATCCCCCCCCCAAAAAAGTGAAAAGGCTTTCTATAATCTATGAATTTGTCACAAATTTAAAAAGCAAGAAGTAGCCAGGTGTGGTGGCGCACACCTTTAATCCCAGCACTCAGGAGGCAGAGGCAGGCGGATCTCTGCGTTCAAGGTCAGCCTGGTCTACATAGGGAGTTCCAGGACAGCTGGGGTTACACGGAGACCCCGTCTCAAAAAGACCAAAAAAACTAACAGCAGAAAGCATTATCTAACGAGATGCTAACCAGCACAGAGGCTAGTGCTGAAGTATTTGTCTAGCAGGCCTGACATCCTGGGGATCAATTCTCAGCATGGAAAAGAAGAAAAAAAAATTAGCAAGAGAGTGATTTAAAGTAGCAAAGCTGGGGGCTGGAGAGATGGCTCAGCAGTTAAGGGCACTGATTGCTCTTGCAGAGGACACGGGTTCAATTCCCAGTACCCACATGGTGGCTACGAACTGTCCTTAACTCCAGTTCCAGAGGAATCCAAAGGCCTCTTCTGACCTCCGAGGCACTGCATGACATACATATACATGCAGGAAATACTCATACACATAAAATAAAAATAATAAAACATTTTTAAAAAGCTAAAAAAAATATTTTTTAAAAAATAGCAAAGATGCACTCGGAAGGCAGAGGCAGGTGGATCTCTGAGTTCGAGGCCAGCCTGGTCCCCATCGCAAATCCAGGCCAGCTAGGGCTACAGGGAGACCCTGTCTCAAACAGACCCCCCTCCAAAAAAAAGCAAATTTAATGTTATACATTTTCTCAGTGGGAAAAACAATGAAAATCCTGTCTTTGTTTAAAAACAAGCTTTAAGTGGGTATGTGCCTTGCATTAAGGCCCTCAGTTTGATTCCCAGTGATACATAATAAACAAACATAAATACTGTATTGGAAAGTAGATGCATAAGCTTTTTGAATTGTATTGATTGAATCTGTTATAGCAAGATTCACCTTTGATACTAGAAAAAGATGGAAGGAATGAGAACAAGGCACTCCCTGATATGAAAAGAAAGAATACATTTTGGCCATCATGATTTTAAAACAAATTTAATAATACAGAATTTTTTTTGAAACTTCAGAGATTCTTCAGGTTCATTTGGTTATTTTGGCGTTGTCCATGGAAGCAGCAAGCATGAACAGAACCAACTGTAGCAGTCAGTGAAATATGTTCAAAGGACAAAAAACCTTATACATGATTATCTACAAACATCGAAACCAAACTTACATAATGTTTATCTGGGTTGTATTTCTTATGATATGTGAAAACAGAGACTTCCTTGATTCGACCATCTTGTCTAAAAGAGTATGTTTTTGGTGAAAATGAAAGGATGGGCTCATCATTAGAAGGCAGGCCAGAAAAACGCAGCTGAGCAAGGTTGTGAATGAAGAAGTTAAACTTCGTGGCGATGCTACCCAAACTTGACTCAATCAGCCTACAAAATCATCAGAAAACTTGTTAGCAGTAAACTTTCATAAGGACACATGCTAAGTTCTTTCAAGATAATAAAAGATGAAAACAGTTTCCTTTAAAATATTAAGCAGGGGCTAGTGAAGTGGCTCATCAGGTAAAGTCCCTTACTGGCTATTCTGACGATCTGAGTTCAATCTCTGGGACCCACAGTGTAGAAGGAGAGAACCTACTCCTCTACATTGTCCCCTGACCTCTATACAACTGGGCAGTATGTACCCACACATAATAAACAGTAACAAATTTAAAAAGCAAAATATTAAGTAGATTCTCACTCTGCCAAGTATTCTTTGTTCTTTAGGCCAAAGACCTGTTACAGAGCATCTCATGGCTGGGTGTGGTAGTGAATACCTTAAGTGCATAACCTCCCTGCCGTGATGACATGACAGCAGAGGTCAGTGAACAATATGGCCACTCATCTTGAGAACATGTAGGATCTGTTTTAATTTAGAGTAACAATGACATTGAAATCCAGCCACTCACTGGCAAGGGCCTCAGTAAAGTCACGATGTACTAAACTAGTGGACCAGAGTCTGCTACTGGTCTTTCGGCATATGGAAAAACTGTTATGGTAGAATCTTACTGGTTTTTGTTCGTTGTTTTAAGACAGGGTCTCACTATATAAACCTAGATGGCCTGTTATTATGTAGGCCAGGCTGGCCTTGATCTCATAGAGATTTGCCTGTCTCTGTCTCCCAAGCTGGGATTAAAGGCATGTGCCACCACGCCTGGTCATTATGGTAGAATCTGGAAAAAATAGCTTGAAGAAATCACTTTAAGATTGGTACTGTGAAAAAACATGTTTCTCAGAAGTATGTTCATAAACAGGATTCATATAATTGAAATCATGCACTAAACAATCTTGAGATGAGCAGGGCGTGGTGGTGCACGTCTTTAATCTCAGGACTTGGGAGGCAGAGGCAGGCAGATCTCTGTGCATTCAAGGACTGCCTGGTCTACGTAGTGAGTTCCAGGTCAGCTGAGGCTACAGGGAGACCTTGTCTCAGAAAGACCAAAAAAGAAAATCTTGAGCTGATACCCTGAGAGTAATGCTTATATTTAGTCAGTAACTAATTTTTTCTTTCCATGCCTGGGATTGAGCTCAGGGCCTCACAGGCTAGGACAAGCAGTTGACTCCTGACCAATATCCCTAGCCCTTTTTGATTTTTTTTGTTTGTTTGTTTTTTGAGACAAGGGCTTCCTGTAACCCCAGCTGGCCTGGAACTCACTATGTAGACCAGGCTAGCCTCAATCTCACAGAGATTCATCTACCTGCTTCTGCCTCCTAAGTATTGGGATTAAAGACATGTGCCACCATGCCTGGCCCTTATTTTGAGACAAGGTCTTGTTAAACCGGCCAAGCTGGCCTTGACCTTATGATCCTTCTGTCTCAGCCTCCCAAAGGCTGAAATTATAGGCACAAACTACTACATCCAACTCTAAATTCTTAACAGCTATCTTTTTTCTAAAGATTTATTTTACTTAATTCTGCGTATGTGTGTATGTCTACATTTGTGTGTGGATATGTGCACGTGAGTATAGGTGCCTGTAGAGGCTAGAGACACTGGATTCTCTGGAGCTGAAGTTACGGGCAGTTGTGAGTCACCAGTCATTGATGCAGGGAACCAAACTTGAGTCCTATAAGAACCATATAAACCACTGAGCTATATCTCCAGTTCCTTGACATTTAGAGGAAAAAAAATGAAAAACAAATCAGAATTTTGGTAACTCTCATTTATCCGTAGTAGGTGAAGTATATCAAAACTAAAGTGTACAAATCTTCAATGACGCACTTAAAATACACAGGCCATACCTAGTGAAGAAAATTGTGGCCTCAGCATCTGTGGTTTGGGGCTGTAATGCATCTCTAACATATTTCAAATCCTGAATGCTTGTGAGTTCTGGTAACCCTGAAGGAATCATCTGTAAAAGGAAAAAAAAAAAAGTTTACTTTTCTTCTGGTCAAGTACTTAGAACTAAAGAAAACAAAAACAATGACTTTTGAGGGGTTCCTTAATGTCCTGGGGATCCTAAGTAACTTACAATGAGAAGTCAAGGCCCATTTATGGAGTAAAGCTTGTGAAGTCCAGATTGCCCTTCTAGCGATCCCAGTCACAGTTATTATAGCACCCTTGTTCTTTTGAACTTAAGTTTACCACACATCCTAGAAAGCACAGAAATCCTAAGATCCATTGTGGTCAGTGTTCACTATCTGATCTCAGATGGAGACATGAGCACATAGGCACACGCGCACAAACGAGTGCTCACTCACCAGCAGCCCAGGCGCCCTTCCTTAAGCTTCAGGTTCTACTCCTCTCCACCCAGGGTCACTACTCTACTGACTGAGTCTGCACTTAAGCCATGGAATCAGACTCTGGGTACTCTCTGATTTATTTTACATAGTAATAATCTAAAAATATTTCAGTAAAATTTTGACACTTATGACTATAACATAAAATATCCTTTAAAAAAAATGTTAAAACAGGTTCAGCAGTTAAGAACACTGAATGTTCTTGTAGAAGACCCGGGTTCAGATCCCAGCACCCACATGGCAGCTAACAACTGTCCGTAACTCCAGTTCTAGGGGATCCGACACCCTTTTCTGACCTCCGTGGGCATTGCAAGACACAGGTGCACTTCCATACATTCAGGCAATACATGCAGACACATAAAATAAAAATAATGAATAAGGGCTGGGCGTGGTGGCGCACGCCTTTAATCCCAGCACTTGGGAGGCAGAGTTCAAGGCCAGCCTGGTCCACATAGTGAGTTCCAGGAGAGCTGGGGCTACAGGGAGACCCTGTCTCAAAAAGACCAATAAATAAATAAATAAATAAATAAATAAAATATTTTTTTTTAAAGTTAAAACATAGATGTGCTAACATAAAATTCAATGTTTGTAAAGAAGATAGTTACCAGGGAAAGGAGGTTAAGAAAGAGGTTTGTTTGCTTTCTTATCAAGTTGTAGGCTTGACAGCAGAGGTCCACAAACAACTGGAAACGAATGGTGGGCCTTTCACCGCCATTGATGACATACGCCATGTCAGAGGTAAGCACAAAAGGAGCTCGATCCCTGTTGAAAGTACACACAGAGCATATCTGCCAAACATACGCACATACTGAGTTGTCACACTTGCTGTTAAAGGTCATTAGACTAAGCCATGTGGGCTAAAGCAATTTCTAAGTAGGAAGCAGTATCAGGCAGTTTTCAACTTCCATAATTCACATTTTGAGGAGAACTATCACACAGGAACCTCATTAGCGGGACAGAACTTACATGTAATATTTTCTCAAAAGTGGTATTTATAAACCTATATGCCCAAAGAGAAATTCAACAACGGTTACCAAGATATGGAGAGAAAATTTTTTGACTTGTTGACATTATACAAATGGAACCATTTCTAAAAAGTGCCACGAAGTAGAGTAAACAGAATACATGTCCATTTACTGCAGCAAAATCTATATACATACTGATAGTCAGTACATGGTAAGGTCATCTCTTCTCTTAGGACCTTTTCCACCCCTAGTTCTGTTTAGAAGGAGCCATGAGGCAAAGCATGACATCTCTTCAGTGATGTTAACAACATACCTTTTGAAGCTACCAAACATCTGGGCATGGCCCAAAAACTTTCCAAAGTCAATGTGGAACATGTGTCCCGTGCTTCGGAGCATTATGTTGTCATTGTGTCGGTCACAAATACCCAAGACGTAGGTGGCTACACAGCATCCAGCACAAGAATAGATAAAGTTCTCGGAAGCCTGAAAAACAGACATGAAATTTAAGAGAAAAAGCATTTTTAGAGGAGGCAGTGTTCATACGGTATGAGGTCACTCATCATTCTTTTGAAGCACAACTGCAGAGCTGGCATGGGGAGCTCACATCTATAATCTAGTACTCAGCATCTATAATCTAGTACTCAAGAGGCAGAAGCAGAAGGACTGCTGTGAGTTCTAGGCCAGTTAGAATGAGATTTTGAAGCCCAAATACGGTAATTTAAAGAGATATATAAATAAATAAGATAAAAACACTAGCTGGTGGTATATACTTTTACTTGGGGGGCGGGGGGCAGATCTCTGTGAGTTTGAGACCAGCCTGGTCTAAACAGAGTTTTGAGTCAGCCAGCGCTACCTAATCAGACCCGGTCTCAAACAAACAACAACAAAAAAAAACCAGTAAAACCACCCACTATCGCAATCTACTCAACAGCACACAAAATGGGTATGGAAATAAAATCCAGCCCTTTTCATATTTCAAAAGCAAAATGCCCTATTAAAAGGTAGTTAATGCTACCTCTCTAGCTTTGTCTTGTACCAGGCATGGATCCTACCAGGCCCTCCTAAAGAGTATGAACTGCCTGTGACCAGCTTTTACACATCATATTTGTAGATAAATATCATTGGGGCAATAATTATCCGGTGCTTGCCTAGTATACACAAGACTCTGGTTCAAGCCGCTTGGCTGGCTATAACTATCTTTAACTTCAGGACTTAGGGGATCTGATGCCCTCCTTCTTGCCTCCATGAGCACCTGCATACACACGGCAAACTCACTCTCTTTCTCTCTCTCTCTCTAAAGACAGAGGAAAAAAGGAAAGGAGGACGGAGAAAGGGGAAGGGGAAGGGAAGAGGAGGAAGTCAGTTAGCTTATGGGCTGGCAAGTTGGCTCAGCAGGTAAAGGTATTTGCCACCAAGTCTCACAACCTGAGTTCAATCTCTGAGACTTACATGACAGGAGAAAACCAATTCCTAAAAGTTATTCTCTGACCTCCACCCATGTGTAGTAGCATCATGTACAACCATCCAACCCCAAAATACAACATATTTGCATACATACACATAAATTAACATAATAAAAAATGAGTTTAGGGGTTTGCAGAATATATAGCTTGGTTCTTGTCTAGCATGTATGAGAACTAGATTCTATCCTTAACATCATAAAAAGGGTTAACTTCTATCTCAAAACATCCACTAACATATTTAATGCAATTTGATTTTACCATTTGATGTCTATGTATCTATAAGATTCTCAAGGCTAGACCAGTTTTTAGTTGGACCTGCCTGTCCTGGGAATTACTAATATATACAAAAGTACACATAGCATGTAAGATGTATACAGTAAATACTTTTATATAATGCATGTACATTTATTCTCAAAATACTGTGATTATTTTTCAGACCGGTGCTGCTGTTTACCCCAGGCTATCCTCAAACTCACAATCCTCCTGTCTCAGCATACCAAGACTGGGATTACAGGTCTGTACCACAATGCTGATACTGGCAAAATACTGTATTTCTAAGTGGCCGCAGTCATATACTTCTACTAGTTTAGGTGGTTTTCATTCTATCATTCTCCAGAAATCATTACCAATGATAATGGTAACACCAAATATATTACATAAATATTTATGTAATATTCATCACAAACCTTTTATACATTAAGAAATTCTACAACAAATCAATAACTTAGGTACCATGATGCCATTTCATAAATGAATAAAACAGAAACAGCAAGGCTACTTACTGTGCTTGCCAAGATCACATGATTACAGAGGCAGCAAAGCCAAATTCCAACCCAGGCAGTATGACTCCACTGTACAATATTTTTTCTCACTCATTAAATAACAAAAAGTCAAATGTATTAAAAGTACTTAATGCATGCTATTGGACAATTGTTTTTTGTTGAATAGCCCACCAGTAATCACAAGTCAATATCACTATAAAGAAATATAGTTTTCTTCTGTAATTCTTCCCAGGACCACAAAGAATTAAGAAAAAGGATTGACCTAACACTTAAAAGGATATTATACTTTGTAGGTCTTTTAATTTTCATGATTCAACAGATAGCACTTTTATGTCTTGTAATACACTAATGGCACCTAAACTAGACAGTAAATGACATTAAAACTGGGATCTTTTCCAAAGGAGGGCATGAGGAGGTAGGAGGAAGGCAAAGGCAGGGGTGGGGAGAAGAATTAACAAAAACAAATTTTGTTTGGAAAAAAAAAAAAAGCCATAACAAAACCTAATTCTTTAAAAGCTAATAATTAAGGAAAAAACAAACAAACAAACAAAAAAAAAACCCCACCAAACCTGGGGTCTTCTTCTATCACCATTCAAAGTGACTGTGAGTCTTAAGTAATATTAACATTATGACAGGCCTTCCATCTGAGATAAGTACACAGTAAATACTTGTATTTACTGTGTACATATTGGTTTGCCTCCTTCCTTCTCCTCTTTCTTCCTTTCCCTCCTCCTCCCTCCTGCCCCTCCTTCCTTCCCTCTCTTCCTCTTCTTCCTCCCAGAGTCTTGAATGGCCTAGAACTCAATAAGGAGACCAGACTGGCCTTGAGATCTGCCTGCCTCTGCCTCCCCAGTACTGGGATTAAAGGTGTGCGCCACCAAAAGTATGCCCAACAAAAAAATTGATGCTCCTAATAATTAGGGCATGTGGGAGGGAGTGTGGAGTAAGTAAATTCACTGGTTCCCCAGGAAAACTTTAAACACTGGTTTGACACTAGAACCTTAGAAGTGGATAAACATTGCTTAGTATCCCCAGGAAAGGAATTCTCACAACAGATGGAAAATTTGTTTTGGGGGTTGTTTTTTTTTTTTTGGTTTTTTTGAGACAGGGTCTCCCTATAGCCCCAGGTGGCCTGGGACTCACTATGTAGACCAGGCTGGCCTTGAACTCAGAGATCTGCCTGCCTCTGCCGCCCAAGTGCTGGGGTTAAAGGAGTGTGCCAACACACCAAGCAGAAAACTTGTTAATGTTATTATGTCTCATAATTATTAAAAAAGAAAATGAGAATGTAAAAAGATATTAAAAGGATATGGGAATGAAGATTTTTTCCAAAATAGAAAAAAATGAGAAAGACTAAGCAAGTGGTGAAGGTCTGCATAGGTTTGTTATGATATATAAAGGATGAGACAAAAATAATATACACATAATCTTAAAATTTCTAAGGTCATAGTTTAGTCAACTAGTTTAAGGAACAAAATATATGTCTAGTCAAGGCTTATCTGAGAACACTTGGCTTTAGCCCAAACTTATCTACATAGCACATGGTAATTAAAAGTACCAGACTGGTAGAACTAGCTTTCTTGGATGTTTAACAGCCATACTTTGAGGCCTCTACTAATCTGGTCAGAAGGATTTAAAGGACAGTTTTTGCTCCTTGCCCTCCAAGGTCAACTAAGTTCTAGGGGACTATGGAGCATCTCTCAAAATGTCCTGTAACTGTGGTGAGTCACCTGTCCTCTTGTTCAGGGAGGCCATGGAGACCCCACCAGATGGACTTGAACAAGTGCCCAGTCTACAAAGAGGAGAGTCAACACAGAGGAAACATTTCTTCCACATTTCCAAGTGAAGCCAGCCACGGTCAAGCAGGACCTTTGACTGAGTTTCAAATAGATGGACCTGGTAAAAGGAGCCAGGGGCACCTAAGCCCCTGTGACCCCTGAGGAAAAGATCCTCAAATTACCTTAAGAGTAAAAATAAGCTGTTTTTTGGGGGCCAACTATATGGTCTTAAACACCCAAAAGGAAAATATAACCAAAGAGCAAAGTCATCAGTATAATTCTTTAAGAGTTCAAGGGATTACACTTCCCAGACATTAGACTTAAGACCATATAAAATGTTATTTAGACAATTATTTCTCGTCAATGATTTTGTTTCTAATCACAAAGTGCTGCTCAGATGTAAGACTTCAAATCTCGGTCTGCAACAATGTAGTGCCCAACTGTAGCTAAGGGAGACAACCCACTATTGTTCTAAAATGATGGCTAAATTTGTTTTCTCCCCCTATCTTGAAGCCTTTGCAAGGAACTGACACTGATTTTAGGGACTCCAACAGCTATCAAAGTGCCTGAAAACAAATGCTGAGTCCATCACTCTCAAGTCTGGCTTTGGCAGACAAAAGAAAAATGAGGAGGAACCCAATGGAGGGATGCTTTTGGAAACGCTCATCAAGAAATCGCAATGGACTCTGATATGAACATTTGAAATTTGCCCTGTTTTGACTTTTTTCTGGTTCCCCGTCTAGAACTTGTAATGCTAACTACCTTTACTTCTCCTTCACATCTCCTAAGCACCAGTCAAGGAATTTCTTTTCTCCCTACAGTTAAGAGTTATGCAATCTGGGAGTCTTTTAGATAGATCCACTGAAGGGGTACTCCAATTGCCTCATCCTGCATACCTACCTGTTCAGCATGGAAGAAGCCAGAGTGGTCTGTGTCCCATTTCCCTATCAGAAATGAGGTGATAAGAACAGGAGGTAGGAACTGTCTAGGCAGTTAGGGTAAAAAAAAAACCAAAGAAAAGTAGCCAGTTTCTTGGCTAAAAATCAAAATGTCCTTGGACCTTTTAGCAACATACTCTGATCCAAAGGTTAAAAATGTCAAAAGTATTTCGGAGCTCCTATCTAATCCCTAAAAGATTTTAGGGTTACCTCTTCAGACGGGGAGTGTTAGAGTAGCAAAAAGCCCTATTACAAAAGAGAGAGAGAGAGAGAGAGAGAACATGAAGTTGTTAGAAAAAAGTGATGGGGAGATATGGGAGGAGTTGGAGGGGAGGGAGTGGGCATGGATTTGATCCAAACATCTTACATGCATGAATGAATTCTCAGTACATTTTTTTTTTTTAGAAGTTAAAAAAAATAAAGAAGCATGCCTTTAATCCCAACAGAGGCAGGCAGATCTCTGGGTTCAAGGCCAGACTGGGCTACATACTTAGTGAGTGCCAGACCAGCTGGGGCAACAAGAAGACCCTATCTCAAATAGACCATGAAGCATGCTAATCACCTTTTCATATTCTTCTTCAGAAGGATTGTACTTCCTCAGCCACTCTGCAAGTGGTTTATCTTTAAAGGATCCCGTCACTCCATATTCCACTTGGATTTTCCTGAGCGTGTCTGAAGCAGGAACTAGCTCCACCATGCCTTTAACAATAAAATATCAAGCTCTGTGAAAATGTGTCCCAAAAGTAAATCTTTAAAAAACTTACAGCTTTGGGAGCTGGAGAGATGGCCCAGCAGTTAAGACCACTGGTTGCTCTTGCAGAGGACTGGGGTTCCACCCGTATAGTGGCTAACAACTGTAACTCCAGTTCCAGGAGAGTTACTCTTCTGTCCTCTGTGGGAACTGCACGACACAGGTGCAGTTACACACATGCAGGCAATACACTCATACACATAAAATAAAAAATATTTCTTAAAAAATTATAGCTTTAGCCGGGAGTGGTGGTGCACACCTTTAATCCCAGCACTCGGGAGGCAGAGTCAGGCAGATCTCTGTGAGTTCAAGGCCACCCTGGTCTACATAGTAAGTTCCAGGAGAGCTGGGGCTACAGACCCTGTCTCAAAAAGACAAAAAAAAATATATATATAGCTTTCAATCCTTGATATCCAGTAGTTCATACTGAAAATTATGGGCAACAAAAATTACCACCTTATTTTGAAAAAGTATCCAGGTTGATTTGTATAGTATATATACATTATTGTGTGAGCACGTATGCATGCATGTGAAGGCCAGAGGTAGTCTTCCTCTATCACTCTCAACCTTACTTAAAAAATATTTTAATTACATTTATTGACTGATTTTTGTCTGTGTGCCCATGTGCTTGTGAATGCGTACGTACACGTGCCATGGAATGTGGGGCAGTGTGTCAGGGGACAACTTATGAGAATCAATTCTCTCTCTCTACTGTGCAGATTCCTGGGATCAAACTCAGGTTGTCAGGCTTAGTGCTCTAACCTGCTGAGCCATCTCGGCAGTCTTCCACCTTAGTGGAGATGAGTATCTCAGTGATCCTGGAGCCACAATACTGGATGTCTCTAAGTGAGATACAACTTACCTGTATGGTAGTCTGTCAATAGATCCACGCATAAAAAAAATACATCAAGAATGAGTCTCATTATTCCACAGTATCGTTTTATAGATGGGAGACACCCATCTATGATGAAGGTGGCATTTGTTGAACATGTAATATGTATCACATAATGAACTGTCTAACCTTATTTCAAAAACTCATCAAATAATGGCTAGCAAGATGGCTCAGTCTCATTCTGAGAATCCATGGTAGAAAGGGGAGTGACTCTGAAAGTTGTTCTCTGACCTCCACATGTACAAAACACACACACACACAAGTGATAAAACTGAAAAATTTATCAACTGAGTAGTAAGATAAAAAGTTGCTCTTACAGGTGAATAAAACCCTAACAGTATTTTATTCTGTGAAAATGAAATCAAAATGGGGTAAGACAATGAGATTGTGTATCAGGACTACCCACTGAGTTGTTTTAATCCCAGGCCCATGAAATGCTTCGAAGATGATTTAAATAGAAGATACCAAGGTCCAACTAAAAGACCTACCTCGATCTCGGCCAGTTGACAGACATCTGAATATTACCATCCTCAGATCCAGTCCCTCTTTAAGCCAGATCTTATCCATAATCTTTATCATCTGTAAAGCTAACATATCTTGCCGGAGATCTTCACCGACCTTGAAATTCATGAAATGAATTTTTAAAAATTGGACCATTCCAAACACTTGATAGATCACATGCTACAGAATCTCAGGAACATTTGTAGTAAAGAGAGAAGTGATAAAAGATCTGCATTTTGAGCTCTGTGAGTTTGAGTCCAGCCTCATCTACAGAGTGAGTTCCAGGCCAGCTGGTTACAGGGAGACCCTGTCTCAAAAGGACAAAAAAGGAAAAAAAGGAAGCTCTCTATAATAAAAACTTTGAGGAAAACACTAGAAGATGGAAAGACCGCCCATGCTTATTAATCAAAAGAATGACCAAGGTGAAAATGACCATACTACCTAAAGCAACCTACAGACTCAATGCAATCTCAAAAAAAAAAAAAAATCTGCATTTTATTCTTACACATTATCCTAGAGGAAATTATCTAATACATCATACCTCCATTTCCTGAAGAGTGTATTTTATTTTCATTAATTAATTATGATGTGCTGGAGACTGAGTCCTTGGTATTGTACACACTAAAAAAGCACTCTACCACAGAGCCACACTCTGCTGAACTGTAAATATTTTTTTTTTTTGGTCTTTGAGATAGGGTCTCCCTATAGCCCCAGCTGGCCTGGATTTGCTATGGAGACCAGGATGGCCACGAACTCAGATCCACCTATCTCTGCCTCCCGAGTGCTTGTATTAAAGGCGTAAAACAGATGGTACTGTTTTAAGAAAAGGCACTTGCCATCAGTGAAACAAAATAATGTCCCAAACCAGACCTGAGTATATGGAAACTTAATTTGAGAGGTTCAATTTAGACTATGAATCTCTAACCACTTTAGTGAATTAACCAGAACTATTCTTTCTTGAAGATACACAAATTATGATGACAATTGACAGGTAATAGATTCCTAACACTCCAGTCCTTCTGCTTTGCACAGGTTAACCCTGTTTCCAAAGTCCAGCAGCCAGGCATAGTGGTATACCCCTAGAACCCCAGCACTGAGGAAGCCGAGGCAGGACAATCCAGGGTTCAAGCCCAGTCTGGACTATACTGTGAGACTCTGTCTTAAGAAGCAAGCAATCCCTCAACCAGTGCCACTGCTCATGGTTTTGCAGTTATGCAGCCTGGCAAACCTAGAGGGTGTCGATCACATTACAGTTAGTATGCCGAGTTGTAACTGCTTAACCAATGTGGGCACTGTGGCAAGCTCTGTTCTGGAGTTGCATTTATCTCCAAACCTATTTGGAACAGTTTGTGTCATTAATAATTTTCATATAATTACTAAACCTAAATTGTTCCCGCTGTTTTTTTTTTTTTCCCAAAGATTTTTTTTTATTTATGTGTATGACTGCTTTGTCTGCACATATGCATGTGCACCATGTACATGCCTAGTGCCTGTGGAGACTAGAAGACAGTGTTGGATCTCCTAGAACTGGAGTTACAGAATGTTGCTAGCCACTGTGTAGGTGCTGGGAACCAAACCCATGTCCTCTGAAAGAGCAGTCAGTGCTCTTATCCACTGAGTCATCTTGCCAGTTTCCATGGTTTGTTTTTTGAGACAGAGTCTCATAGTCCAGGCTGACCTGGAACTTGTGATCCTTGTTCCTACACCTCCTGACCATGAGGATTTTCAGGTGTGTGTCACCAACTTAAATATTACCGACTCAACTCAAGTATTTAATAAGCAAATTACCTTGTCATTTTGGAAAAGGAATTTGTTAAATGGAACTTTTAAACTTAAAAAATTATTTTATGTGTATGTATGAATATCTATATGTATATGTGTGCACTAGCTGTGTGCATGGTGCCTAAGGAAGAAGAGGGCACTGGATCCTTTGGAACTGGAGTTACAGATGGCTGTTAGCTACCATGTGGGTGCTGGGAATCAAACCCAGGTCCTCTACAAGAGTAGCCTGCTCTTAACTGCTGAGAAATCTTTCCAGCCCCCACCCTTTGGATTTATTTTCAGTTTATGTGTATGAGTGCTTTGTCTACGTGTATGCCAGTGTGCTTGTGTCATGCACAGCCTGTGGAGGCCAGAAAAGGGCATTGGATTCCCTGAAATTGGAGTTACTGACAGTTGTTAGCTGCCATGTGGGTACTGGGAATAGAATGTGGGTCCTCAGCAAGAGCACCCAGTGCTCTTAACTGCTGAGTCATTTCTCCAGCCTCCTCTCCCCTCCCTCTTTTAAAGGTGGCCTATCTCTATCTGGACACATGGTGCAAACCTATAGTTCCAGGCATTTGGGAGACACAAGGAGCAAGATCACTTGAGTCCAGGAATTTAACATGAGCCAGGGCAATACAGTAAGATATGTTAAAAGCAAGAAGCAAGAAACAAGAACCAAAGACTAACCCTACTTTTCTCACCTTAAACATGACATTAATTTCTTCCCCCAGAGGATCAGCATTGACCATTGTGACTTTCAGAGGCACAGCATTAGAACTGAAGAATGAACAGGACTGCAAACAACACTGAGCATTAGAAAGGTAACAACTGGAATAAAACCAAGTTCAATTTCTTATCCCTTTCACTTGTTACTTTGAAGTACAGAAAACGAAATAACATATGGATATGTTAAGTATCTTTCAAAAATTAGGTATAACATGAGTAAAATAGCTTCTCTCTAAAAGCAAAAACTTAAAAACTCAGAGTACACTTTTAAAGGCTGCCTAGCTTTTAAATGTCCTAATCGCTCAATAGGAGACAAAGTTCTGTGGCACTCATCCTGATCTCCATTTCTAACTACAGGGCTAGTGGAATTCATTATCCACGGAATCAAATGCTGACCAAAACCTGAATAATTTCACTAGCCAAAAGATCACATTGTATTTTATTTATTGTTTTTTTGTAGGGTTAGGGATTGAAATCAGGCCTTGTACCTGCCAAGCAGGCACTTGATCATGGAGCTACAAAAATTTTATTTTAAAATAAAACTTAAGTCCCAGCACAGGGGTAGGGGGAATCTCTATGCAATCAAGGTCAGCCTGGTCTACATAGCAAATGGGGCTACAGAGAGACCCTGTCTCAAAAAAACCGAATACTTAACTTTTTTAAAAAAATATTTTTTTTATTTTATGTGTGTGTATTGCCTGCATGTAGGTAAGTGCACCTGTGTTGTGCAATGCCTGTGGAGGACAGAAGAGGCCATTGGGTCCCCTGGAACTGGAGTTACGGACAGTTGTTAGCTGCCATGTGGGTGCTGGGATTTGAACCTGGGTCTTCTGCAAGAACAACCAGTGTTCTTAACCGCTGAGCCATCTCTCCAGAACCCCAGCTGCTTTTTTTTATGCACAGTAAACTTGCTAGCATTGTGTTACCTTGATATTTAATTCTTTTGCTACCAGACTTGGTTTGAGAGGAAGACGGCACTTGTTTCTCAGAAAAAAGGACTGCACTCGCTCCATACTCCTTTGAAGGACAACCTGTAAGAGAGTGCTACTGTGAGTACATCTGTGTGTATATATATGTGTGCACATTTGATGTGGGGGTGTTCCTGAAGACATCCCTCCACCCTGCCCCGGTCAGCATCAGGTGTTTTCTATAATTGATTTTCACTTTATTTTTATTTTTCAGAGACAAAGTCTCTCACTGGAGCTGAAGCTCACTGATTAGGCTATGCTAGTATGCTGGAAAGCCCCAGGGATCCTTTTGCCTTTTCTTCCCCAGCATTAGGATTATGAGGGGGTACTTTAAAAATATGGGTACTGGGGCCAAACCCTTATTTTTTTCAAGCTTGTGTTGCAAGCACTTTACTGAAAACTAGCTCCCTCCTATCACTGAAGATCTATTCTCTTTAAAAAAAAAAGTATATTTTATGTATTTTGGGGCTAGAGAGATGGCTCAGCTGTTAAGAACATTGGTTTTTCTTGCAGAAGACCCAGGTTCAAATCCCAGCACCCATGTCTGTAACTACAGTTCCAGGGGATCTGACGGCCTCTTCTGTCCTCCGTGGGCATTGCATGACATGGGTGCACTTACCTACATGCAGGCAATACATGCATACACATAAAATAAAATAAAAATTTATGTATTTCACTTTTTATGTATATGAATGTATTGCCTGCATATGTGTAAGTGCACCTGTGCTGTACAATGCCCCCAGAGATCAAATTATCCTGTATATGCAGTTTGCAAAATGCTCAATTCCCAAATGGTTAAAAAAAAAAAAGGTGTTACTAAAGGTATTACTGTCACTGTAAAAATAAAATTAGAAGAGGAGGCTATAAACATCTAATGAAACAGCACATAAGGCCAATCAATGTACTGAAAATGCTAAAGCCTGCAGTCACTCAGAAATTAAGCAAAAATAAGATACAATTTACCTATCAAGTAAAAATTTATTCATTGGTGTGAAATAATTTCATAAACTATTGGTCAAGACAGACAGAGATTACAGGTGTTGCTTTAAAGGTGGCGCACGCCTTTAATCCCAGCACTTGGGAGGCAGAGGCAGGTGGATCTTTGTGAGTTCAAGGCCAGCCTGGTCTACATAGTGAGTTCCAGGACAGCTGGGGCTACAGGGAGACCCTGTCTTAAAAAGACGAAGAGAAAAAAAAACAAAACAAAACAAAACACTTTTTTGGAGACAAGATCTCACTATGTAGCCATTGTTAGCCTCAAACCAGGCTAGCCTCAAACTCAGATCTGCCTGCCTCTGCCTCCTGAGTGCTGGGATTAAAGGTATGTGCCGTCATGCCAGGCATAGCTTTTTTGGAGACCAATCTAACAGACATTATTATAGCTAAAAATGTACGTAACTCCAGACTCAGCTATCATTGCCTATAGGAATATCTTATAAAGAAGCCCAAGCTGGGCATGGTGGTACACATCTGTAATCCCAGCGCTCAGGGGCAGAGGCAGGCAGATCTCTGCGTTCCAGGCCAGCTGGGCTGAGGGAAATTGTCTCAAATAAAAAAAGGAAAAAGAAACCCAAGCAAGCATGAGACTGAGGTAGGAGAATTGCTAGAAAACCTAGGAGGTTTTACACTAGTCTGGGCAACACAGTGAGAGCCTGTCCTTTAAAAAGATTAAAAAATAAATAAAAGCCGGGCGTGGTGGCACACACCTGTAGTCCCAGCACTTGGGAGGCAGAGGCAGGCGGATCTCTGTGAGTTCAAGGCCACCCTGGTCTACACAGTGAGTTCCAGGACAGCTGGGGCTACAGGGAGACCCTGTCTCAAAAA
>NW_008355789.1:9347868-9353658 GCF_000622305.1 Nannospalax galili
GCTTGGGAATAGGTAAAAAAATTGAAACAATATAAATTATTCAAAATCAGTGAAACAATAACATTTGCTGCAGCATTACTTGGGAAAGAAAAAGTGTATAGACAATGAAACTGTGCCCAGAGGTTCATAAATTATGCTCTAAATCATCCTGCCTCATTATGTGCCCGAAATATGAAGTATAACTATATGTGCTGACAAGAATTCTCTAAGATAAAATGAATCATTTGGAAAAAACAAAACAAAAACAGGTAAAACTTTTGAGAGAATTTAAAAACATCTAAATGGAAATATAGCCTCTGTCCACGAATGAGATGTTGTTATAATCACACTATTTCCAAAATTGATCTGTAGATTCAATATAGTTCTTATCATATTTGCAACATCCTAGGTGTGGTGGCACACACCTGCGACCCCAGGACTCAGAGGTCAGCCTAGGCTAAAGAGGAGACCTGTCTCAAAAACAAAATGAAGCATTGGTATTCTTGGTCATGGGAACATACCTGTCTAGTTGATCCACTAGCCTGCCTTACTTTTTCTGCTACTCCTCCTAAGAGTTGTACAAGTTTCATCTGCTTAGAAAGTTCTTCTCTGAGTCCTTTTCCTCCTACTGAGAGGAGCGCACCCAGCACATGTTCGTATCTGCTTCCAAACTGTGTATCATGCAGGGCATCCTTGAGAAGCCTAATGCAACAAAAAACATTTACGTCAGCCACTTCTGAGAATGACGACGCTCCTTCAAAGATGAGTTTACATGTTCTATTTGGGAACATCCAGGAATTAAATCTATATAAGCAAGTAAAAACTCATTAGTTACTACAGAGCTATAATGCATGAAATACTGTCTGGTACAGGGTTTTGTTATTTTTTAATTAATTAATTTTCATTATTTTATGTGTATGTATTGCCTGCATGTATGTGAGTGAACCTGTGTCATACAGTGCCTGCGAGGTCAGAAGAGGGTGTCTGATCCCCTGGAACTGGAGTTATGGACAGTTGTTATTTGCCATGTGGGTGCTAGGAATCGGTCCTCTACAAGAGCAGTTTGTGCTCTTAACTGCTGAGCCATCTTTCCAGCCCCTCTGATTTATTTTTAAAAATAGAAGTTCAGCTTCTTTAATAGATTCACTAGCACACCTGGCCATGCACAGCACGTTCACTGACACACCTGGCCATCCACAGCAGGTTCACTGACACACCTGGCCATCCACAGCAGGTTCACTGACACACCTGGCATCCATAGTAGGCAGCATGAACACAACATTTAGATTTAACAAATACGCCAACTCTGTAAATACTTAAAATAGAAATAAGGTATAAAATCTTACCAATACAAACTGTGTGCTATCTGGATATTTCCCAATGCCCTGGACAGAAGGAAGTGTACTAATGAACTATTCAAGTAAATTTCATATTTCAAAGCCTATGTGTAAGAGAAAAATAAGTTACTAGCAGTCAAATTACACTAAATTATTCAGACAAAGTATCAAAATATACAGATCATGTATTACTTGAAGTGATGAAAAGGGAACACTGATAAAATAAAACAGATTTGTAACTCAGTGGTTGAATGCTTGCCTAGCAGAAAATAAGCCATGATTTCATCCACAGTACTGTAAATAAATATCTTTTTAAAAGCATCAATACAGGCCAAATTAAAGAAAACAAGTATAAAAGTGGACTTAGGAACAATATTCATTAGCTATGTTTCACTGACAAAGCAAAGAAAAATTAAGGAAAAGCTCAAGTCTAGTTTATTCTGAGGTTCAAAAAGTCTGAGAATTCCAGCTGGGACTACAGGGAAGCCCTGTCTCAATAAACCGAAAGGCACACAATCTCCCCCCAACCTAAAACAAACAAGCTGGGTATAATGGCACATGACTTTAATCCCAGCACTCAGGAGGCAGATACAGGCGTATTGTTAGTTTGAGGCCAGCCTGGTATACGTAAAGAGTTCCATGCCAGCTGGGGCTACAGGGAAACCTTATCACAATAAACCAACCAACTAACCAGCCAACCAAACCAAACAAATGAAAAGTTCATTTTTAGAGCTGGGCGTGGTGGCACACACCTTTAATCCCAGCACTAAGGAAGCAGAGGCGGGCGGATCTCTGTGAGTTCAAGGCCAGCCTGGTCTACATAGTTGAGTTCCAAGACAGCTGGTGCTACAGGGAGATGCTGTCTCAAAAAGAAAAGTTCATGTAGGTATATGCTGCATGCTCAAGTGAGGCAAATGACAAAAAAGGGGAAATGACTCTAAATCTATGTGCAGACCTCCCTACTAGTTCTGCCATATAGTGGCAAGTTTAAGCAAAAGAGCAAAGGGATCACATAGCTACTTCCCTACTCATTGAAACTAGGGTATGGGCAGTAGCCTAATACAAACACCCACCTGTACAAACTGGGGGAGAAGATCTGTTAGCTCATCATCACTAATGGCCTCGATCCAGCTCACAGCTAGGGATCGTACTTCCTGATCGGCAAATCTAGGGTATCAGAAAAATCAAGATTTAATTTGGGATTAAATCTTTGCATTCTTCCTGATGCAGCTGCATTAACTGAAAACACAACTCCAGTCTGCTCCTAACACAGAAAATTCAAATGGCTCTTTACTCAAAACCAATGCAGTTTTTTCTCTTTGCTCAACCTTATCGCTGTTCTGTTTTACAAAGCAGCAGGTTTCCTTATCGAATTTTCAAACCTACTTATTTCTGGCTAACCCTCTCAAATCTCCACTTAAAGCTCTGAGCCCCAGTGAGTCCCCTTCTACTTGCACATCGAATGGTTCTGTTAGCCTCCTACTCCCTCTCCCTTGAACGCTCCCCCCACTTTTTTCCAGGAAAATCTTACTGTGCAAATATAGATTTGATTTTAGGATTATTTTTGAAATCTTAACTTTTGAAAAACTAATTTTTCCTCATAAAAAATACAATCAATTATTCAAAATGAACAATTTAATCCTTTCATTAGATTAGGTTTAAATGAGATTAGATGCTTTATTGATCATTTCAATGAAAAGATGGTTTATATAAATTATATTTACATACTCATATTGTATCAAAGTGATTTCATGTTAAAAGGGAAGTTTTCCTGCAAAAAAATATATTACTAGAAGATTTAATAATAAAACAGCAAAAAATGTATCTGACTTACTTTGAATCAAGAAGCTCCAAGGCAGTCAGGGGACACAATGGCGGCCACTGGTGAAGCAATGAGTAAATTTTGGCAAGATGAACCCATTTCCAGTTTGGGGCACTTGCTAGTATTTTAGGAAGACAATTTGGATGTTTGAGGCAATAGTAGCGTTTCTCCCACAGAAAGACTTTATCTTCTTTAGAAAGCCTGCATATATGATAGAATTAAATTACTTCTCAGTGATATAATAACACAGTTATAACTTCAATGAATAAAAATTCAAAGAAGCAAAGTATTCATTTGGGAAAGGCACTACTTGATGGAACGTTAATAGTATTTTGGAACAGAACAATGCAGCCAGTGTACAGCAAATATAATTTACACTAATTTGGGGATGAGAAGAAATCTCTGCTTGACAAAAGCACTTACTTACTAAAATGAAGCATAATTGATTACAATAAAAATTACTAAACACTAAGAAGATCACTTCCAATCCAGAGTCAAATAAAAAGATCTCACCCTATGAGAGCAAGGATTTCATTCATTTTATACAGGTAAAATCAAATGCTATAAAGAAAATAAAATCTAGGCTGGGTATGGTGGCGCATGCCTTTAATCCCAGCACTCAGGAGGCAGACGCAGGCGGATCTTTTTGAGTTGGAGGTCAGCCTGGCCTACATAGTGAGTTCCAGGTCAGCTGGGGCTACAGGGAGACCCTGTCTCAAAAAAGACAAAAAAAAAAACAAAAAAACAGGAAAATCTAAAGAATTTATTTTTGGAGATAGATTCTGATTCTGAGTTAAGTTTAAAGGCAAGATCATGAAATACTTGATTAATTACTCATCCTTTTTAAGACAGGGATTCTACTGCTCCTCTAGGATTACAAAAGTGAAACACCCTACCCGCCTTGTGCCTTCACTTTTGAGCAGAAAAACTTATCTAGTGAAACGTATTCATGAGGTGCAGTACAGAAAAAAGCCAGAAAACACTTCAAAAGTGCACAGTGACATCCTCTTAATTCTCCTACATAAACCCCCTCCAGAGGTAGCCTATTCACACAAGGGCATCTAGATGAGTGCTTTCACATAGCATTTTATGTGCGTGGATGTAACACTACATATTCTGCTCCTTGATGTCTCCATTTAGGATATCATATGTTAGTATATGTAGTTATAGTCTCTTCAACAGTCACTGCTTCTCATTGGATAATTTTCTATCGATGGACATTGCCATACAGCTTTTCAGCAACCTGAATAAATATTACACAGAACACTCTTGTTTCTGTGAGGAAATATCAGGGTTTGTCTTCTCTACAACATATGAAAGGAAGCAGGACTGCTGGGTCAGATATATGCATTACAACTTCTACAGACTTTGCCAAATTGCTCTCCAAGAGGGATGTGCCAATATCCCCTGCCCCCTTTTATTAAATCCTAAATACAACTGTGGGATGAGGTTAATTTTTTGTCATTCAGGTGTAAGATGCCATATTATATTAATTTGTATTTCATTGATTAGGGGTTAAATGTCTTTATTTATTTATTTATTTATTTATTTATTTATTTATTTATTTTTGGTCTTACTGAGACAGGGTCTCTACTGTAACCCTAGGTACACTCATTATGTAGACCAGACTGGCCTTGAACTCACAAAGATCCACCTGCCTCTGCCTCCCAAGTGCTGGGATTACAGGCGGGTGCCACCATGCCCAGCGGGTTAAATGTCTTTTAAGAAGTCTGAAAGGCATTATAGTTCTTTCCCAAAGAACTGCCTGTTCATACTTTGTTACTATTGAGTTGTTCTTTATTTTACTGACATGAAAAGGTTCTTTAAATTTTTTTTTAAATGTATTATTACTGTATATGTATGTATGCATGCATGCATGATGCATGTTGGCATCACTGCCATCAGAGCATTATGGAGGTCAGAAGACAACTTTGTGGAGTCAGTTCTTTCCTTCCACCTTTATGTGAGTTCCAGGATTGAATACAAGTAGTCAGGTTTACATGGCAAGCACTTTTACCCATAGTGCCATCTTGCCAGCCACGAAAGGGTTTTCTGTAGATTAGGAAATCAATCAACTAGTACCTATTGTTGGAAATATATTTCCAAGTATGTTTGCCTTTGATAAGAATAAATAAAGAGGGGCTGAGAGAAGCCTTATCTGGGAAAGTGCTTGCTACGCAAGTACGAGGACCTGAGCTTAATTCCCAGCACACACGGATTTTTAAAAAAAGGATCCCCTTGGGGGCATGATGGATGCTAGTCTTCTCATCTGGCAAGCTTCAGTGAGAGGTCCTGTTTCAAAAAATAAGTTAGAGGGGCTGGAGAGATGGTTCAGCAGTTAAGAACACTGGCTGCTCTTGCATAGAACCTGGTTCTGTTCCCAGCGCCCATATAGTGGCTAACTACTCTCTGTAACTCTAGTTCCAGGGTATCTGATGCCCTGTTCTGGCCTCTGTGGGCAATGCACAACATGGGTTAACTTACGTGCAGGTAAAACACTCATACACATAACATAAAAATACATTTCTCCTTAATAATTAGTATATGTGAAAAACATTACCATTGAAATCTACCTGACGACTTTATATCCATGCTCAGATGCCAAGGAGCTCAGAAAGTAACCGACTGTGACTAGTAATAATCAGATATATA
>NW_008355789.1:9353732-9354291 GCF_000622305.1 Nannospalax galili
TGAATTGGAGATCTTTTTTAAATGTTAAAACCTCATTTAATTTTATGTCTTATAGAGTTTATAATGAGTAAAAGATTGTATAACTGTAATAATCCAACTGTAAACCTAAAAATTTACAGCCAGTATTGAAAGAGATACATCTTAGCTCAGGAAATTGTTATTGAATATGTCAATGCTGTTGCAACGAAATGCTGCTTCTAAGAATGTGGTTAATAAATAATTTTAAAAAATACATTATTAAAAAAGGGTGGAAAGTGATTAAGGAAGATACTCGATGGTCAGCAGTTAAGAGCACCGACTGCTCTTGCACAGGACCCAGGTTCGATTCCCAAAACCCACATGGCAGCTAACAACCATCCATAACTTCAGTTCCAGTGAATCTGATGCCCTCTTCTGAGTTCCTTGGGCACTACACAACATGGGTGCACTTGCACAGAATCAGGCAAAACACTAATACCCATAAAATAAGTTTTTTGGTGTTTTTTTTTGGTCTTTTTGAGACAGGGTCTCCCTGTAGCCCCAGCTGTCCTGGAACTCACTATGTAGACCAGGCTGGCCT
>NW_008355789.1:9355397-9360238 GCF_000622305.1 Nannospalax galili
AACAACCCAAATCATGATACACACAAATACTTTCTATAGACATTTAAATTTAAGCCCGTCCATTTGGAAAGAACCACCATTACCTGTAGCACAATTCTCTCCATGACACATCCTCTTCTGAGGATTGTTCCAGGAATAGAATTTGTATGGGATGAAGTCCAAAGATACAGAAGTTTAGTTCCACACATTAAAAGCCTTCATGAATAAAAAGAATACTGTGAGTTTCATTTAAAAAACACCAAACTTGGGCTGGGTGTGGTGGCACAGGCCTTTAGTCCCAGCACTTGGGAGGCAGAGGCAGGCAGATCTCTGTGAGTTCCAGGCCATCTGGGGCCACAGGGAGACCCTGTCTCAAAAGACCAATACAAAACAAAACAAAACAACAAAAAATCCCACCAAACTCAGAGTAATCAACCTGAAATGTTAGCAAAATGAATATAATCTTTAAGAACACACTGGAAGGAGTCTGTCCTCATACTATACCAGGTAGGGTACAGTATTAAATGCAGGGTGGGAACAAAGAAAGGGAGAATCAAGTGACTAGTCAGGGAAGCATGTACGGAGGATAGAACACATTATAAAACACCCTCTGTAACAGGAAGCAGGAGGATAGACTTTCAAGACATTCTCCAGAGGCAACACACCTCAAGGTCATGGTTCAGATCACTGAACTGCTTCTATCATTAACAGGCCAATACAATCAGCAACCACTTTGCATCAAAGCACAAATTATTTGAGATTATTTGAGATAATTTCTATCCGAGCATTTTTTGGTAATTTCTTCTCTAAAGAGCTAGAGAATACTTGGAAGCAGGAGGGTAGTACATGCTTGTAATCTCAGCATTCAGGAGGCTGAGCAAGAGAACCTTGAGTCTGAGGCTGCCCTGCGCTAAAAACTGACATCCTACCTCAAAAAAAAAAATTTAAAAGGCTGGGTGTGAGGGCTGAAGAGATGGCTCGGTGGTTAAGAGCATTGCTATTCTTCCAGAGGATCTGAGTTTGGTTCCTAGCACCCACATGGCAGCTAACAACTGTTCTTAACACCCCCTCTAGCCTGCACGTAGGTAAGTTCACCCATGTCAGAAGAGGCTGTTGGATCCCCTGGGACTAGAGTTATGGACAGTTGTTAGCTGCCATGTGGGTGCTGGGATTCGAACCTGGGTCTTCTGCAAGAACAACCAGTGTTCTTAACCGCCAGCCATCTCTCCAGCCCTAATTTTCAGTATTTTTGAGACAGGTTTCCCTGTAGCCCTAGCTGGCCTGGAAGTCGTTATGTAGCCAGGCTACCCTCAAACTAATAGATCTGCCTGCTTCTGCCTCCTGAGTGCTAGGATTAAAGGCGTGGAAGGAAAGAACTGACTACACAGCACACACATGTGGCATACACATACACAGACACACAAAAAATAAAATTAAAAAACTAAACTAAGGGCTGGAGAGCTGGCTCAGCAATTAAGAGCACTGGCTGTTCTAGCACAGGACCTGGGTTTGATTCCCAGCACCCACCTGGTGGCTAACAATTGTCCTTAACTCCAATTCCAAGGGATCTGACACTTCTGACCTCAGGAATTGCATGACATGGGCACACTTACTCACATGCACGAAATACACTCATACATATAAAATAAAAATTAAAAAAAATTTTTTTGAGACAGGGTCTTCCTGTAGCCCCAGCAGGCCTGGAAGTCACTATGTAGACTAGACTGGTCTAGAACTCACAGAGATCCTCCTGCCTCTGCCTCCCAAGTGCTGGGATTAAAGGCGTGCGCCACCACGCCTGGTGTAAATAAAATTATTTTAAAAAGCCCCAAAAAACCCCAAAAAAACCCTAAAGAAAAGGCACAATGTCTAGTCCCAGAACTTGGGAGGCAGAGGCAGGTGGATCTCTGTGAGCTCCAAGCCAGCCTGGTCTACATAGTGAGTTCTAGGCCAGCTGGGGTTACAGAGATACCCTGTTTCAAAAAAAAGAACTAAAGAAAAAACCCCAGTCTATTTTGGGTTGACATTATTTTAAGGCAAATCTTCATTGTATTGTTTCATCTGTAAATCCTGTTATATGTTTTAAAAAAATGAAAACAATTTCACAGCTGGGGAGATAGCGCAGTTGGCAAGTGCTTATCCAGCAAGCACGGAAACCTGAGTCTGATCCCCAGAACCTGTGTAAAGAAGCCAAATACTGTGGTGCACACTTGTAATCATAGGTGGAGATGGGAGGACCCTGGAGCTCACTGGCTGGCCAGCTTAGTATACACTGTGAGTCCCAGGTCAATGAGCGACCTCTGTGCCTCAGAAATAAGGTAGATGGTGTTCCTGAGGACTGGTTGTCCTTAGGCCAACTGGTTGTCCTTAGGCCTCCCACTTTCACGTACTAGGCTTCTGCCCACACATGATACCTTTAGATCTCTTAGACCAGGGGCCCTTATCACAATAAGGGACTGATTAGTAAGGTAAAGAGAGTGAGGAGAATCTGCAGAGTTTCTGAAACTGGAGAAAGCTGAGAAAAGGGTGACGTTCTTTAGCATCAACAGAACTGGCAGAGCCACGGCATCCTATTAACACAGCACTCTACATAAATGTCGGTCATTGGCTGCTGCTCTGCTCCGAGAACAGTGAGCCAAGGAGCCCTCTGTACACCCACTAGACACATCCAGAACACAGTTGAATCACTTCTTTGCTCTGCTTTGATTTTATCACACTGGAAAAAGCTGAAATAGCTCAAAGCTCACCCTATGAGCCTGTTTGAGATGTACAGAAGAACTCATGATCACAACTCAGTAATACTCACCGTTTAAAGTCAAAAAGAGGTAAAGAAACTTTGCCCAAAGCCTCTGGTCCCTTTCTTTGCTTATTAGAATCAGGGGAGCTTCCACTGCTCTGATTTAAAATTCCAAACAGAGTAAGATGAAGAAGTGATTCTAATGGCAACTGTGATATCTGGATAGGAAAAATGATTCTATGGGGCAGAAAAAATAATATTAGTAGAAATAATAGATTAAATACCAGTCTTAGTGACCTTTTAAAGAACTGATTATTTTATTATTATTTTATGTGTATGTGTGTATTGCCTGCATGTAGGTAAGTGCACCCATGTTGTACAATGCCCTCGGAGGACAGAAGAGCCTGTTAGATCCCCTGCAACTGGAGTTACAGAGTTAGCTGCCATGTGGTACTGGGATTCGAACTTGGGTCTTCTGCAAGAACAGTCAGTGTTCTTAACCACTGAGCCATCTTTCCAGCCCCAAGAACCGATTCTTTTATAGGTATTTTGGTTTATATTCTTTTTTTTTTTTTTTTTTTCCGGTCCCCTTTTTTTTTTTTTTGAGACAGGGTCTCCCTGTAGCCCCAGCTGTCCGGAACTCACTATGTAGACCAGGCTGGCCTGGAACTCACAGAGATCCCCCTGCCTCTGCCTCCTGAGTGCTGGGATTAAAGGCATGTGCCACCATGCCTGGCATATAATCTTTAATCCTGAGTAACTTTTAGGTAAAATAGCAAGCTTGGTTAACTACTGTTAAGCCTTAATAAAACAAATTTCAGTATTAGTATGAAACTTCAAAAATATCTTTCCATTAAATTGTGTTATTGTGGTACCAGGAGTGGTTCTAGAGAAACAGAAAGGATGAATTTCTTTAATGGGCTTGTTGGTATTTAGAGTAGGCTCTCCAACTCGAGTCTTCAGATAGCACGGAGAACACTGAAAATCCGTGGTGTAGACTATTTGAAACAATTATGGAGATAGACCCATTTGAATCGCCTAACTCACCTCTTGTGAAGAGCAAGAAATTTAGTGACCCTATACATAAAACATTTGACAATTTGTGGAAAAATAAGAAAAATAATGATGCTGGCTGGTTACTTCTAGCATCTCTGGATAAAGTGATGAAGATAAACAATGAGCTTAATGACAAAATTGACAAGCTCCATATTCAAATCAACACTTTAAAAGGTTTCCAAGTGTGCCCTGGAAGAGAATCTTCTCTCCAGCAGCCAGAGAGCTAAAGCTGCAGAAAATCAAGCTGGAGCCCTTATTATACGTTTGGCTGACCTACAACGCAAATTTAATTCCCAGCCTTGAAGGGTGTCAGCAATAAAGGTGAGGGCATTGGTAGGAAAAGATGTGTGGAGAGAACCCTGAGGAGGTCGAGGGTTTAGAATCCTTAGATGCTGAGGAATTTGATTCACCTGATGAATGAATCTCCCCACCCTCAGCAGACCCACCTTCCCTACTCTTGCCTGAGGCAACTAATTCCATTGAGGAAGCTAATCCCATTCAGTAAGAGGAAGCTGATGTCCCTCAGGGTCCAGTTATTGTTGCCTCTAGACCTATAACCAGACTCAAAGCTAAGCAGGCCCCTAGAGGAGAGATAGACAGTGTGGTCCATGAGGTGCGCTACACCACTAAAGAACTTAGTGAATTTGCTAATTCTTTTAAGCAGAAGTCTAATGAATATGTCTGGGAATGGATTGACTGGAGAGTCTAGGTTTAATATGGAAGCTCGTGCAGTTAAAAAGGGTGTTAAAAGTTTATTCGATTGGTTGGCTGAGGTATTTATCAAAAGATGGCCTACTGACAGAGAGCTGGAGATACCTGATATCCCTTGGTTTAGTGTTGATGAAGGGATTGCGAGGCTCAGGCAAATTGGTATGCTCGAGTGGATTCGCAGTACAACACCAAATCCTCCACAATGGGAGGGCCCAGAGGACATGCCTTTTACTGATTTTATAAGATGGAAAGTACTGAGAGAGACACCAGAACGTTTGAAGAGCTTTGTTTTTGCTCGTTTAGATGCTGCTGCTCAACTGCATAAATTAAATGTAAATATAATAGGTGTAACAGGACC
>NW_008355789.1:9360827-9450971 GCF_000622305.1 Nannospalax galili
GGACGGCAGAGTCAGAGCAGTGGAGCTGCCAGTACCCTTTGGAGCCCAGAAGATCGTGAGTGAATCCCAGATGTCCAGCCTCAAGCTACTTTGCTGGACTTTGGTTTTGCTTAGGTGTGCCCGATTCTTCCCTTTGAAATAAGACAGTACTTGTTTTGGATTTTACAGAAGCCCACATACAGTTGAGACTTTTAAGAGAGACTGGACTTTTAAGTGTTTGGATTTTTTAGGGACTGTGGGGTTTTTAAGGTTGTACTGTCTTATGTTGTGATATTAATGTTAACATCATTATCTTGGGGACAAGCACTGGAAAGCTTATGGTTTAATAGTGATTTGTTTGTGTCAAGTTGACAAGGGGTCAATTGTGCTTGGATAGCTTTAGTGTCAACTTGACACACCTGGGTTGAGGGAGCCTCAACTGGGGAATTGCCTCTATTGGACTCGCCTGTGGCCAAGTCAGAGGGCATCTTTTGATGAGTAATGTGGGAGGGCAGAGCCCACTGTGGGTGGTGTCACCCCTGGGCAGGTGGGCCTGTGTTGCATAAGAAAGGCTGAGCAGGGGCCAGGGGAGCAAGTCAGTAAGCAGCATTCTTCCATGGCCTGTGCTCCAGCTCCTGCCTCCAGGTTCTTGCCCTGACTTCCTACCTTGGGCTCCCTGATGAACTGCGACCTGGGAGATATAAGACAAATAAACCCTTTCCTCCCCAAGTTGGTAGTGGTCAGAGTGTTTTGTCACAGCAATGAAGAAACAAACTAAGACAGTAAATGGTACCACAATATAGATTTAAAGTTCTATATTTAGGCAAAATAGAATTAGTTTTCATTTCCATAAGTCAAATTAGATGAATGTTGTGAATATTTTAGTATGTAAGTAGGTACACACATACACAAATAGAAATATTTATTTAATGCATTTCCTCTAAGTTTGAAAGAACAGAGGAGGTCAAGGGTTCTCTTGAGAAAATGTGTTGAAAACAGAATTAGCCCTTTTATCCTAAATGCAATTTTGTATTATTTGATCACCTTCACATTAGCTTTACAAATTAAAAAAAAAATAGTAACGGAAAAATAGAAAATCATTAAAAAAAACATGGACTAGCAAGAGGTCCTGCAACTATCTCTCTAAATAATGAAGTTTCCAAAGTTAAGAACAATATTTAAAAATATTAATGTAGCCGAGCGTGGTGGCGCATGCCTTTAATCCCAGCACTCGGGCAGAGGCAGGAGGATCTCTGTGAGTTCATAGTGACTTCCAGGTCAGCTGGGGCTACAGGGAGAAAGGACCGCCCCCCCCAAAAGGCTACAAAATATTATTGTGTACATATATTTAAGATAACCTCAGTTCATTTGTCTATTAATCAAGAGCTGGATCCTTGTACAGTGGTATAAACACTGAAGTAAGCAGTTTTATAGAACACCATTTTTCTAGAGTTCTATGCAAATCTATCTTTGACATGACAGTTTAGGAAGAATTAACAGCATGTGATGGCAATTTAATAATACGCAGCTTCAAAGGGGCATTTCATATTTCTTAATGAGAATTTTGGTTTGTTTCATAGAATTGTGTATAGAAGATATCAGTAATTCACTACATTTCAACGGAAATGGCAATAAAAATAAAGAAAAAAACAACAAGGCACAGTGAAATAATTTTAAAAGTAAAAAGTTCTACTTACAGTTCATCCCATTTAATAAGATAGAAGAAATTCTTGTAGGTGCCAACCTTCTTTGACTGGATAGGTTTAAAAAGATCCTTCCCATTGTGAGACAGGGAGCATATCAGATAGTACTTCTCAAAACTGAGAAAAGAAAGAGCTTAACTTGTATTGCCAGCCTAGAAATCCAGGTAACGAACATAAGCAATACATTAGGAGTTCTTCCCCCAAGTGACCATTACCTGCAAATTGGTCACCATTTAGAAACCCAAGTCTCAACCTTTGCGGATTCTAAAAGCCAGGAGTGATACAGGAGGAAAGAGCTACTCAAGGGGACTGTAGAGCAGTGCCCTGGATGGCTGTTTCAGTGTTGAGCTCCGTCAGTCACTGTCCATCACAACTGAATGCCTACAAACTATGTGTTTATTCACTTTCTAGAAAGTACAGACATTACTTTCCTTTTTTTTTTTTTTCTTTTTTTTTTTTTTTTTTAAAAAGTTTCTTCCTGTAGCCCCAGCTGGCCTGAAACTCACTATGTAGACAAGGCTGGCCTTGAACTCAGAGATCCCGTCTGCCTTTGCCTCCCGAATGCCGGGATAAAGGCATGCACCACCACGCCTGGTGCTATTTTCATTTTTTGTTCCTGCTTTTGGTCGGGGTTTTACTTGCTTAGTTTCTTCTGGTTTATTCTTTCCTGGTGGTGGTGGTGCTAGTTTCTTTTTCTATATTACTGAAAAAGATTCAGCCAGGCATGTTAACAGTGTATGGGCCTGGCTTAAGCACATCTTCACTGATGCTGTTATATTCTTTCATTGGACAGCGATGACTTGGCTCCAAACTGCTTCATGTACAGATACAGCAAGGCAGCCTTTGAAGTCTTGCATGCAACTGCATTCTATCTATATTCTAACTTACTTCTAGGTTCACATGCTAAGTATTCTGCTCACATCCACAGCTGCTTTTTTAGGGGTGAGTTGGGTAGTGGTTGCTTTTTGAGACAAGGTCCGATGACCTTGGTTAATCATCCTCCCGCCTCTGCCTTCTAAGTGCTGGAAGTACAGACATGCTCAATGCATAACTTAAAAAAATTTAAATTACACTTATTTAGTGTCATAGTATGTATGGGCATAGGCAGGCCAAGGTGCACATATGGAGGTCAGAGGACAACTTGTGGGAGCTGGTTCTCTCCTTCCACTATGTGGTCAAACTCGGGTAATTAGGTCACTGAGTCATCTTGCTGGCCCTATATACGTGGCTTCTTAAATTTGGGTTCTGACTCTATACTAAATATAGCAACTGAAAAAAACAGCAACAATACAAGGCTTCTAAACACACAATCAAAAAGTAATTCAAAATCAAACATGTAATTGAACCTAAGGTGTTTCTGGCAGCACTCACCTGTCATTCATGCCACTTCACTGCAGCCTTAGTTCTGAACACACCACACACACGTCACACTGCACATGCAGCCACACTACTGAACACCATGAATGCTGTCTCAAAGCAGTCAGCTTAGATCTGAAACTGTTGCATGCAAGCAACTGCAGTGCTTTACTCTACACGTGTTCTGCTCTTAGGAAACGAATGGCAGCATGTAAGTAAAAATTAGTGTGCTATTGTCAGAATGCTTGACTTTAAAAACTGTGGTTTGTGGGGCTGGTGAGATGGCTCAGCAGTTAGGAGCGCTGGCTGTTCTTCCACAGAATCTGGGTTCTAGTCCCAGTACCTACATGAACAGCTAACAACAGCCTAGAATTCCAGTTCCAGGGCCCTCTTCTGACCGCCACGTGCCATGGGCACTGCATGCACATGATGTACTTGCATACATGTAGGCAAAACACTTGTACTCATAAAAAAAAAAAAAATCAAAAATTATTGTGAGGCTGGGCGTGATGGTGCACACCTTTAATCCCAGCACTTGGGAGGCAGAGGCAGAAGCAGGTGGATCTCTGTGAGATTGAGGCCAGACCAGCTAGGGCTGCAGGGAGACCCTGTCTCAAAATAAACAACAACAACAACAAAACATATATATGCATGTGCATATACATATACATATATACATATACATATATATATATATATATAAAAAATTGTCTGAGCTGCTGATTTTGAGTTTCATGAAAAAATGGTAAACGGAGAGGCTGAGGCCAGTGGATCTCTGAATTTCAGACCAGCCTGGTCTACATAGTGAGTTCTAGGCCAGCTGGGCCTACAGGGAGACCCTGTCTCAAAAAGAAAAATGGTAATGAATTTTGAAATGCAATTAGAACATAATTTTCTAATTCTGAAATGTCATTTTGCACTGTTATTTATGCAAAGTGGTGTTCTCAGCACCAACAATTTATAAAATCAAAATATCAACTCTGAAAAATGTGGAAGATGCTGTGTCCTGTTGCATCAGCTATTCAGCTAAGATTTTTTTTGGTCTTTTTGAGACAGGGTCTCCTTGTAGTCTGGAACTCGCTGTGTAGAGCAGGCTGGCCTCAAACTCACAGAGATCTGCCTGCCTCTGCCTCCCAAGGGCTGGGATTAAAGGCATGTGCCATCATTCCTGGCTAAGATTTATTTTTTAAGTAAAATTAAACAAGCACATTCATCTCATTAGTATGCCAATTTGCTTTCCCTTTTAAATGATAAAATTATATGTACAAAGCACCATTTTTAAATAAATTTATTATCAGAAAACATTTGATTTATATACCTATTTTTAAAATTGATTAATTTTTATATTATTTTTAATCATTTTTTAATTTTTAATAACTTCTTTTTTAATACCTGAAGTTATGGTTTCTTTTGAATGTCTATCAGTTTTGTACCACTGTCAAAAGATGGTAGAGATGTGTAAGCAGGCCCAACTGAGTCAGTAGGAGATTTTTGCCAAGCTAGCCCAATGTTTCTGCTTTTCAGAGGGGATGCTCACCAAGCAATAGCTGGCCAAGGTGGTGGATCTGGTTTCCTTGGATCTGCACCTGCAGACTATCTTTGGCCCCGGGGGCAGGAGTGACAATGGTGCTGGCCTGGCATCGCTGCTGGAGAATGTCAGCCACTGAGCATGGATCTAGACCATAGGTCTCCAAGTTCCGGACCACAGTCACCTGGGGGACAGTAGGCTGATAGTGGGTGCTGATGGTATGCCCTCCTCTCCAGAGGGCTTTTCAGAGCCTTAGCAACCACCTCACCCATGTTCTCTGATGGTTCTCCATCCCTGTAACCCTGGTACCTTTTTGTCCAAATACCTTAAATGTATATATACGTGTGTGTGTGTGTATTTTTATTTTTTATGTGTATGAATGCTTTGCCTGCATATATGTAAATGTACCCATGTTGTGCAAAGCTCAAAGCCCAGAGGGTGTTGGATACCCTGGAACTGGAGTTACAGATGGTTATTAGTTGCCATATGGGTGCTGGGAATCGAACCCAAGTACTTTGGAAGAGCGGCCAGTCTTAAAGACTGAGTCATCTTTCTGGTCCTTCTTGTACTATTTTATATACCTATATATGTGGGATTGAAAGGGGGTTACAAGTGGAAAATGTTTAAGCAACACTGACATATCATGTAACCCTTTTCATTCTAAACAGACTTCAAGTCTAATTCACTGGCTCGCTTCTTTCCATGTGAACTACTGTGTTTCTTAACTTGACATCTTAATTGTCACTGCTTCTGTTGACTTCCATTGTGTACCTGTCCTCAGTAGTGGTCCTAGATTTATTTCTGTTTTTATGTATATAATATGCATGCAAACTCATACCTTTGGGTATTAGTTGAAACTGGTTTGGAGCTGGGTTTGGCCCTGGGTTGGATCCCCAGGAACAAAGAAAAACCCAAAACAATCAATTCCACACAATTTGCCTGTGGTGTTTCTTTCAGTTGGACATGGAGGCATACACATGTAACCCTAAGTACTTAGGATGCTGTAGTGCAAGATCACTCAAGCTCAGCAGCCTGCGCAAGAGACTTATCTCAAAAGCAAGAAAGAGAAAAGGAGAAGTGGGCAGGGTAGTAGTACCCATCTAAACTTGGTTCCAGAAAGGCACTGCTCTTCTGTTCACTACTGAATCCCCAACAGTAAGAACTCTACCCACAAAAGAGGCTCAGAAAATACTCATTAGATGACTTAAAACCATTTAAGTCACATTATTTTTATCTGAAGCTCTATTTAAGAAGAATTTATTCTGCTGCCCTCAAACCTTGTTACACACCGGCACATTACCCATCTGATATGAATTTGGGAGGAAAAAAAAAGGGAAAAAAAAAAGAAGGATTTATTCATGAAGATGGTAGTGCACGTCTTTAATTCCAGCACTGGGAAGGCAGAGGCAGGTGGATCTCTGTGAGATCAAGGCCAGCCTGGTCTACATAGTGAGTTCCAGGACAGTTGGGGCTACCGGGAGACCCTGTCTCAATCTCCCCTCCCCCCAAATAAGGATTTATTTATAGTATTTTACTTATTATTTTTATTTTATGTATACGAGTGTATTGCCTACATATGTAAGTGCACCTTTGTCATGCAATGCCCTTGGAGGTCAGAGGGCATCAAATTCCCCTGGAACTGGAGTTATGGACAGTTGTTAGTTGCCATGTGGGTGTTGGGAATCGAACCCAGGACCTCTGCAAGAGCAGGCAGTGCTCTTAACCATTAAGCCATCTCTCATTTAGTTTTTGAGACAGGGTCTCCCGGTAGCCCCAACTGGCCTGGGACTTGCTTTGTAGGCCAAGCTGTCTCTATTTCACAGTTCTGTCTGCCTCTGCCTCCCCAGTACTGGGATTAAAGGCATTGCAACATTATGCTCAACTTATGAAATATTTTTGATTGGTAACTTCACTAGATTTTATAGCATCAAACTATTTCAGTAAAAATATTCCTTTCACAGAGTGGTTAAGAGCCTTTGCTGGGTTCTATTCCCAGCATTCACATGGTGGCTCACAATCATCTGTAACTCCAGTTTCAGGGGAATCAGATACCCTCTTCTTGTCTCTGTAGGCACAACATGCATGTGGTACACAGACAGACATACAGGCAAACACACATACATAATATAGAATAAATCTTTTTAAAAAATTTATTTCAGCTGGGCATAGTGACACATGCCTTTAATCTCAGCACTTGAGAGGCAGACATAGGCCATCTCTTCGAGATTGAGGCTAGCCTGGACTACATAGTGAGTTCTAGGCCAGCTGGGACTATAGGGAAACGCTATCTCAATCCTCTCATCCCCTAAAAATTTCATTTCAGACTTTTCAGTTTATATTAGGCATACTGAATTAAAGATTGGCAAAATAAATTAATAAGTCTTAAAGGCATTGATCAAAGGGAAAAATTGAAAGAAGATAGTTCATATCAAAAATTCAACAGAATATACTCTTGTAGAATTCAAAGACTAGCAATCAGTAGACTAAACAATAAAGGGGGGAGAAACACCTTGAAATCTAGGTCCATTATTTCTTATTTCAAAGTATCTTGATTCTAAAGGAAAAGCAGAAAAAAAAAGCCCAATAATCTTAAATCAGCTAACATGTACTCTTTAAGTTTCATCATATATGTTCTTGCTTTTTTAAAAATCATGTGTAGGAATGACATTTTTACTGCAATAGCTTCAAACATCTCTGTAATTTTACAAGAACTATAAAGTTATAAAGGCTCCAATGATCTTTGCATCATACATTTAAACAAAAATCCCACTCCTAGATAAGCTGTGCAAGTCTTCATTTACACAGGTACTTACTTTGATACCCAGGTGCTGGAAATTCCGTGTGCAGCATAGACAGTGAACTGGAGCTGTTCTGTTGTAGTCCACGCTTCCCTACTGCCCCTGCTACTCTGGGTACTGTCTACAGGACTCCTACTGGAATTTGCATGGAGCCTGAGAAGATCATAAATTGCTGCAGTTAACTGGTCCATGCTTACTTGAACAGGATTTTCAGAATTCAGTGAGCCTAGTTTGAAAGAAAGTGTTAATAGAATTCTCTGAAAAGGCAACAATAACTGCCAAAATTTCAGGAATCTAAAGACATACCTCTGGCTGAGTTCCTGCTAATATCTCCTCCAGATAACGAAGTCACCTACAAATATATATGTATATATATATCAATTAGCAACTGACATTAGTAATGTCAATTTGTTATACTCCTGGATCCGCCAACCTCCACCTCCAAAATTATGGGGTGATAGGTGGGCAAAAAAACCAACAACAAAAGAAAAACCTTTACTTTTGATAAATTTCTTTAAACAAAAAACCCTTCTCAGAAGAAATCTGCCAGAAGTGTCTGAAAAATAAATAAGCAAAGAAATGGTCCCCGTGAAATCATAAGTTGGTAAAGCATCTGCCAAGCAGCCACAGGAGCTTCCCAGAACCCATGAAAAAGTGAGTCTATTGCCCCAGCACTGTGAGTGAGGGAGTCAGGGGCAGAGACAGAGAGCTCACTGTATAGCCAAATCAAAATGAGCTCTAGGTTGAGAGAGAGACCCTGTCTTTAAAAAGACTGCAGAGTAGTTCATATACATATGAACACACAAATATGTATTACACATGTATAGAGGAAAAACATCAAGTAAATAAATGACATTTATTTAGTAAATTAATTTATCTATTTAATCAATCAATTAATTAACTAATTAGGTCTTTTTGAGACAGGGTCCCCCTGCAGCTCCAGCTGACCTGGAACTCACTATGTAGACCAGACTGGCCTTGCACCCACAGAGACCTGCTTGCCTCTGCCTCCCAAGCCTGGCAATAAATGACTTTTAATACCAAGAAGATTAGGACAAGCTGGGGGTTCGTGTCTGTACTCTTAGCACTTGGGAAAATGAAGGAGACCTGGAGAGTTTAAGGACAGCCTGGACTACAGAGTGAGACCCTGTCTCAAAATATCAAAAAAAAGCCAGGCATGGATCCTAGCACTTGGGAGGAAGGATGAGGTCATCCTTAGTTACATAGAGAGTTAAAGGCCAATCTGGACAGCCTGAGATATTTATCAAAACAAAAACAAACAAGTAAAACAAACAATAATAGCAAAAAACTAAAAAAACCCTAAAAAAACAAAAAAACAGGGCAACTAAAACTTACCATAAAATACAACAGAAAACGAACAAATTTAAACAAATGAAATACTTATTTTGTAACTATACGTCATAAGTATAGTGTTTTCTTTACCAGCTACTCTACTAGCATGAGAGCAACATCCTTAAAGAAAATAATCTACAACTCCATTGCCTTTCAGTGATTCAAGGAAACTCTTATCTGTAATTACTTAAGGTGAACTCCCCCCCACCCACTTTGCTGCTCCTTATCCAACAAGTCAGTAAAAAGAACAGAAGTCCCAGGCATAACATTAGGGACTATGACTGCTGACAGCTGCCAAAGAATCTTTAAAAGCATATTAAGAAAAATGCCCTGTGGCAGAATTCTGTGAAAATGAGCAGACTGTCACCACCTAGACACTTAAACGGTCAATCACATGACTTTCCTTTGCATTTACAGTGGCCTTTGAGATCCATTTTTTCTTTATTCCTTCCAATCAAAGACATATTCCCATGACCTGAATTTATGAAGTCGCCATCGAGGCATCATGGGATAGAGCATTTATCAAAGGCTGGCATATGACATAAATATAGGGCCAGACTCTGACTGCTTCCAGGGTATTCAGTCACTTCAGCAGGGAACTGTGAGTACACAGTACAGTGAGCCCAACTGGGAAGTTTCCATCCTAGACCATTCTAGGCTCACTCAGCATCTATTTTTTCTTTTTTTAAATTTTTATGTGTATGAGTGCACTGCTTGCATGTACACAGGTACAGCCATGTCATGCAATGCCCAGAAAGGTCAGGTGAGGGCACTGGATCCCCTGGAAGAGGGCACTAGATCCTCTGGAACTGGAATTAAGGACAGATATTAGCCTCCATGTGGGTGCTGGGAACTGAACCTGGGACAACAGCAGCCTTAACCACTGAGCCACTCTAATTTATTCATGCCAGAGGTTCTGCAGAGGGAAGATAACCTGAAGTCCATCTATTTGATGTCAATTCTCACAAAGTTCTCTATCATTTTACCAAGAAATCCCCACCTAATCAAAGGAGTAACTAACCCAATTCAAAAGTAAAAGCCAAAATTGAAATGATAGTATTTTGTCTATCAAAAGGCAAACATTCTGTTTAAATGACAGACAGCCATACACACTCACATGAGCACTTTTATTCCTTGGCAGGTTAGCTGCTCGCTTCAGCTTCTTCACTGCCTCTGTGATGGCAGGGGTCTCCACTCCATCCAGAGCACCACAGATTTTTCTTACAGCTTTAATCACTTGATCAACAGATCGGTGCTGGTTCTTCAAAATTGGAAAAGTAAAACAGAAATAATTAGGTAAAACGTAAAGGATTAATATCAAAGACAAAAGCTACATTTAAAAAATATTTTATTATTTTATGTGTATGAGTGTATTGTCTGCATGTGTGTAAGTGCACCCATGTTGTGCAATGCCTGTGGAAGTCAGAAGAAGGTGTCAGATCCCCTGGAACTGGGGTTATAGATGGTTGTTAGCCACCATGTGGGTGCTGGGAATTGAACCCAGGTCCTCTTGAAGAGCAGCCAGTACTCTTAACCACTGAGCCATCTCTCCAGTCCCAGAAGCTACATATTTTAGACAAATCTAAGAATATTCTCAGCCAGGCATGGTAGTGCATGCCTATAGTCCCAGCACTTGGGAGGCAGAGGCAGGCGGATCACTGTGAGTTCAAGGCTAGCCTGGTTTACATAGTGAGTTCCAGGCCACCTGGGGCTACAGGGAGACCCTGTCTCAAAACAGACAAAAAATAAATAAATAAATAAATAAATAAATATTTTTAGAGGGTAGGTAGGGATATTAGAACAACTAAAAGGACAGACAGGAGTAAAAAAACCAAAATTCTAATTATACCCTAAACCCATTTTCCTCCTCTTCATTACTAGAAGTGCTAGAAGAGTCCTTCAGATTGAGAGAAGAGCACACAGGAGAAATTCACACCTGCACAGAAAAGCAATGACAGATTATTAAATCATTTTAAAACTAGATTTATTTTTAAAATTCTCATTTGGGAGCAATTTCCATTGAAAACAATGCTATCTCCTGCAAAATCTGATATTAAAAAAGTTTTGGGGGCTGAAGAGGTGGCTCAATGGTTAAGAACACTGGCTGTTCTTGCAGAAAACCCGGGTTTGAATCCCAGCACCCACGTGGCAGCTAACAACTGTCCGTAACTCCAGTTCCAGGGGATCCGACAGCCTCTTCTGCCCTCTGTGGGCATTGCATGACACAGGTATACTTATCTACATGCAGGCAATACATGCATACACATAAAATAAAAATAAAATATTTTTTTTAAAAACCCAAGTTCTAACAAAAGAAAAGACAAGACCGCAGAGAGGCTGAAGAGATGTCTCAGCAGTTGAGTGCTTCTTAAGCTTGATGGTCCTGAGGACTGGAGTTTGGATCCCAGCACCTACATAACATACTGAGCATCCCACAAATGCTTGTAACTACAGCTCTGAGGGAATTCAATGCCCTCTTCTGGATTCTATGCATGCATAGAGCACCCCCGAGACATGTGCTCATACACACATACACACACACACACACACAAATCTTGAAAAGAACTTGAAGTTCTACGAAGCTGGTCACTTAAATGAAACTACCTCAGTTTCTTAAGCATCCAATTAACCTTGCAGCTCTCAAGGCCTGAACTAAAGGTCAGTTTTTGAGTTCAAATTATGTGATTTATTCTTCTTTTAACTTCACTTCCATACAGAAACTATTCCAATCTCCAACTTTTTGCAAGGTTCATGCTACTGGCCATTATTCTTTAAATGTTGTGCACCAACGTGTTAGCTAACAGTTCTCACACCACCCTTCTTTCACTGTTATGCTAGAACTAATTCACACATTTCTTAGTCAGCTGACACAATGTTAGGTCTGCCAACAGAGGGCACTAAAAGGACACTTAACACAAAGTAGCAGGTAAACATTTGCAACTGGGTTCTAGTGTTTTATATATTTTACTTTTACTTTTTTGGTTTTTTTTTTTTTTTTGTGACAGAATCCCCTTGTGTAGCTCTGGCTGGCCTGGAACTCTCTATGCAGACCATGCTACCCTTGATACACAGATCTAACTGCCTCTGGTCCCAAGGGATGGGATTAAAAAGGGTGTGCCACCATGCACAGCCTCATTTATTTTTAATTCACCTTAAAGGTCAGGCCTAACTGCACTCTCAGATCATGTTCTCCCTATCTAACAGCTCTGGCTAAAGTTCCTGATGAAGCTTCTTTGCCGTGGGCAATCTATATGTTCCTGTGATGGCCATTCCCTTTCAAAGGCTAAATTTCAATCTCTGGAGAACTCTTTCAGAAGTCCTCAGACTGGTTCACTGTTCATTTCTCTTTCGGCCTAGAAATGATAGCTACATTTTTACACCTGCTACTCCTGGACCCTTCTTAAAGTGCTGGCAAACTTTCTTTCAAAGGCCATTAAATACCCAGGTGTGGTGGCACATATCTGTAATCTCAGCACTTGGGAAGCAGAGGCAAGAGTCAAAAGAGGTCAGCCTGGTCTACACTGTGAGTTACAGGCCATCTAGACCTATATAACTAGGAAGGCAGGACCCTGTCCCCTTCCTCTCACCCCCAAAGTCAATAACTGCCAGACATGGTGATACATGCCTATAATTCCACCTACTTTGAGAGAGGCAGCAGCAGAATTATGAGTTTGAGGTCAGCTTGAGACACAGAGTGAGTCCTAGTCTCAAAACAAAAACAAAACAAAAACCAATTAAATTTTTCATGCTTTGTTAAGCCATACCCTCTGGGGAAATTCAATTCTACACATTTAATTATGAAGACAGACAACAAATAAGCAGAAAAACTATTTACAAAAACAGGCAGCAGGCGGGATTTGGTATAAACTACACTATGTTAACTCTTACTCGAGAGTTTTTTTTTTGGTCTTTTTGAGACAGGGTCTCCCTGTCCTGAAGCTCACTATGTAGACCAGGCTGGCCTTGAACTCACTGAGAACAGCCTGTCTCTGCCTCCTGAGTGCTGGGATTAAAGGTGTGCAGCACCACGCCCAGCCACTCTAGAGTCTTTTTAAAAATATATATATTATTTGGGGGCTGGAGAGATGGCTCAGCAGTTAAGAACACTGACTGTTCTTGCAGAAGACCCGGGTTCGAATCCCAGCACCCACCTGGCAATTAACAACTGTCCTAACTCCAGTTCCAAGGGAACCGACAGTGTCTTCCGTCCTCCATGGGCATTGCACAATACCGGTGCACTTACCTACATGTAGGCACTACATTCATACACATAATAACGTATTTTTAAAAATTATTTTTATTTTATGTGCATAAGTGTGTAAGTTTAAGTTACCATCTGTAGCTCCAGTTCCTAGCCACCATATGGATTCTGGGAATCAAACTCAGGGCCTCTGCAAGAGCAGTCAGTGCTCTCAACCACTGAGCCATCTCTCCAGGCCCTCTAGAGTCGTCTTCTACTAAAAAGGATCAAGCCACCTTACACTAATAGTTGTTTTTATTTCTCAGTTCAAATGACTGGTATAAAAGCTGGGGATATACATCAGTGGTAAAGTGCTTGTCTAAAATGTGCCAGGCCCTGAATTTGATCATGTGTGTGAATATGTGCATTTGGTATGTACAACAGAAAAAAATTTAACCACAAAGATGTTTATGGAATGTAATAAACCAAGAAAGCATTTCCCACTTACAGTGCAGGGGAAGAGCTAACCTTCCTAATAATAAAAAAACTGGCAGCACAGTAGTAAATGACAGTCTGAACAAGCAGTTCACAAAAATGGTGGGTAGCAACCTTCTTCACGTTGAGACAATAGTGATTAAGTTATACTAACCTGTTTACAAAATTGATGGGAAAAATTTTATTTCAAAGTGTGTTTAATATGCTATCCATTAGAATCTTTAAAAACTTTACGTGTATCAGTTTTGCCTGCACATATGTAAGTGCAAAGCCCATAAAGGCCAGAAGAGGGCACCAAATCCTTTCAAGAGCAGCCAGTGCTCTCAACCACTGAGCCATTTCTCCAGTCCCTGTTAAATACATTTTTTAGAGAGGAGTTAGAGGGGCATTTATAAGTTTATTATGAAAACCTGGCAAAGACTTGAGAATTTTTTTTTTCAAATTTTGCCTTAAAAAAGTTTTGGACAGGATGGTCCCAAACATGGCATGCTGGCAAAGATGGCTTGAATCTATGATCCTCCTGCCTTCGCTTCCCCACCCCTGGGATTACAAGTATGTGCTCCCACACAGTTTATGCCATATTGAGGTAGAACCCAGGGCTTCATTCATGCTAGGCAAGCTAGGCACTACATCACTAGCCCAGGACTGCCAAATTTAATGAACTAATCAGCTACCTTATGGAGTTAGAAAAACCACAAGACAAATGAGATGAATGAAGATCAGAGAAGGGAACAGTAACAAATATACAACAGAAAACTGATGAGCTATCTAGTGATACTGAACAAAGAAAAAATTTAAGACTGATGTGGCACTCAAGCCTGTAATCCTAGCACTTGGGGGGTAAAGGAGGAGGAGGAGTTGTTCAAGGTCAGGCAGCTATTACTGTGTGAGACCTTGTCTCATAAAGGAAACAAAACAAAACAAAAACAAGCAACCAAACAACAAACTTCTATTGTTTCTGTGTCTTGACTGGCCAGTGACAAACTTTGTGCTGACATGTGGTCTGATTTGTCAGTCTTTTTTTGTTTTTTTCTTTTTTTCCTGGTCTTTTTGAAACAGGGTCTCCCCACAGCCCCAAATGACCTGGAATTCCCTATGTAGACCAGGCTGGCCTTGAATTCAAAGATCTGCCTGCATCTGCCTCCCGAGTGCTAGGACTAAAGGCGTGAGTCACCATGTCTGGCTAAAGTTTTCCTATTTTTTTTTTAATATTATTTTTATTTTTTGTGTATTCGTGTATTGCCTGCATGTAAGTAAGTACATCCATGTCGTGCAATGCCCATGGAGGACAGAAGAGCCTATTGAATGCCCTGGGACTGGAGTTACAGACAGGTATTAGCTGCTATGTGGGTGCTGGGATTCAAACCCAGGTCTTCTGCAAGAACAACCAGTGTTCTTAACCACTGAGCAATCTCTCCAGCCCAAGTTTTTCTATTTTTAAGTCATCTATATAGAAGAACCCCAAAAGTGCACCTTGTAAGACCCTTAACTACAGATGCGTATTCTCAGTATAATCTACTCTGTTTCCACTTTTCTAACCCTCTTTCTGATCAAACTGCTTTCTGAGCTCCTGGACCCCTATCAGACAGGTGAGCATTGATAAGAGCATCTTGAAATGATAGTTTCAACACCTCCAGTTTCAGCAGGAACCTTTATGCCACTTAGCTTTCCTTATACCTGCCATCGGTCACTTACTCTTTCACATTCCCCCAGAATTTTTTTACATATATTTTTGTTATTTAAAAAAAAATGTGTATGTGCCTGTGCCTGTAAAGGCCAGAGGCGACAGATCCACTTGCAGGTTCTAAGCAGCTCCAGGGGGTGCTGGGAACCAAACTTGTTTTCTCTCTAAGAGTAGTATGTGCTCTTAATCCCTGAGACATCTCCTCAGCTCTGGAATATTACAAACTTTTTTTTTTTGGTCTCAAACCCCCAAACTGCCACCAGAACTTCATTTCAGAAAAATAAACATCTTAACCCCAGAAAAATAAAGTCAAGAGAATTTAAACATTTGTATAACTTCCTGATCTCCCCCTAACACCTTTCCAACAGAAAGTAAGAGTGGGGTATGGTGGCACACACCTTTAATCCCAACTCTGGGAGGCAATGGTAGGTGGATCTCTATGAGACTGGGGCCAGCATTGTCTACATAGCAAGTTCCAGGCCAGTTGGAACTACAAGGAGATCCTGTCTCAACAAGAACGAACGAACAAACGAATGAACAAATGAACCAATGAATGAACAAATGCACAAATGATGGGGGCTGGAGAAATGGCTCAGCAATTAAGGGCACTGGTGGCAGAGGACCCAGGTTTGGTTTCCAGCACCCACATATCACTAACAACTATCCCAACAATCATCTGTAACTCCAGTTTCAGGGGCTCTAATGCCCTCTTCTGACCTCCTCAGTCATTGCATGTATATAATGCACTTACATAGATGCATGAAAAACACTCATTCCTGAAAATTTTTAAAAACAAAGAAAAGGTGAACAGTGATCAACACTGACCTCTAGCCTCTATCTGCACAGGCATGCATGCACATACCCATAGTAATAAGTACATATACAACACATAAAACATACCAAAATTTTTTTGTTCACTTTTATTTTTCTAATGAATTTTTGGGATTTTCAAACAATATAGTTTGGTGGTATTTAGACTGCTCCCTATGCACATCCCCGCCCCCCAATTTAATGTACTCTCAAATATATAATATAGCCTACAGAGCCTGATTGTGTCCCCAAATGTCCTGCAGTGCAGGTCCATCCACTGGGCCCACCAAGAATCCCATCCCTGTAAGACAGTTTCTCTCCCCCTCCCAGCAGCCATCCATTGTTAAAAGTTCCTTAGGTTGGGTTGGGATTTCTTACCTACTTTCCCATGTCTATGCTGGGATTTTGTCTGGATTTTTTGAGCTTGCATAGAACTTGTACATACTGTCATCATTGCTATGCAAAAAATATTTTTTAAAGGTAGAAACTACAGAATCGTACTAAAACAGATACAAAAGTTTGGTGTTCTTGCTTTTTTTTTAAAAAATAGAAAAAAATACTACATTCTATCTACAATAAATGTCTAGAGGAGGAAAATCACTATAGAGGCAGGAATTATTTGAAGTTAGAGCTGGAAGTGGGGGTTGACTGCAAACCAGTATGGAAATGTTCTAAAACTGGATTGCAGTGATAGTTGTAAGAACTCTGAATTTAATTTAAAAAAAAAAAATCTCTGAACTGTATGCCCCCATTTAAATGTTATGGCCTACTAGGCATAGTGATGCATGCCTGTAATCCCAGCACTCAGGAGGTGCAGAAAGAAGGATGGATCAGGAATTCAAGGCCATCCTGAGCTACATGAGACCACATCTCAATAAAGGAAAAAAGAAGGAAATGGATAGAAAGAGAAAATGAATTACACTTAAGCTGGGCATGATTTTTATGGACATATACCTATGATCCTAGCATTTGGAGAGGCTGAGGCAAGAGAATCCTAAGTTCCACAGTGTGAACTACATAGTGAGTTTGAGGCCAACCTGGGCTACACAGCAAAACATTGTCTCCAAACATACACAACTAAACCAAAGGACTCCTCAACAACACTTCAAAAAGGATGAATAAATATGATAGTTATTTTAGACACAATGGTCAGTGATGAGCTCTGTAACAATATTTAAGTATTTCCTTTCAAAGAAGGGAGAGCAAAGCAAAAACTAGGGGAAGAGCGTTACCAAGAACAAGTACCAGGCTCTGTTATTCCAGTGAGCTTTTCTACTGCTGTGACAGACAAAACACTAAGACCAATACCAACTTAGAGAGGAAAGGGTTTATTTATCTTACATCTCTCAGGTCACAATTCATCAGGGAGTCCAAGGTGGGAAACTCAGGGCAGGAACCTGGAGGCAGGAGCTGAAGCACAGGCTTTGGGGGAACACTGCTTACTGGCTTGCTCCCCTGGCCCATGCTCAGCCTGCTTTCTTACACAACACAGGCCCACCTGCCCAGGGGTGGCACCACCCTCAGTGGGCTGGGCCTTCCCATATCACTCATCAAGAAAATGCCCCACAGACCAGTCCAATGGAGGCACTTCCTCAAATGAGACTCCCTCTACTCAAGTGTGTCAAGCTGACTACTAAAGCTATCCAGCACACTAGTAGATTACTAACCAGGGAAGTGGATCTGGTGTTAGTACCCTAGGATCCATGGGATTAAGGAGGTCAACAGGTTCAAGGTCTGCCTAAAGTAAACTACATCAAATTAGCTTAAGGTACATAGCAAGACCCTGTCTCAAAACACTAGGAGATAAGGCCTGATGTGGTGGCACACATCTTTACTCAAGGCAGAGGGAAAGGGATCTCTGTAAATTCATCCAGTCTTATCTATGTAGCAAGACTACACAGTGAGACCCTGTCTCAAGAAACAAACAAACAAACAAACAAACAAACAAAAGCCCCCAAACAGAACAAAACAAAAAACCAGGGGATGTATGTGTAGCTTAAGGATAGAATACTTGTGTAAGTCTCTGGGTTTGACCCTTAGTAATGCAAAAAAGAAAATCAACCAGAAAGAAAATAAAACAGAAAAACAGGTCAGTGAGGTACTGGGTCACACTATGCAGGGTCTTTTTATTAGGGCTTTGAATTTTACTAAGATACCATAAGCAGAATTTTGAGTCAAACAGTGGCATGAGTCACTTTTCTTTACAGCTTGTAAATTTTAACTGTTTTTTCTAAAAACCATCTTTTGGCTTTGATTTCTCTTTTATTTGACATCTGCTTTCTGTTCTTATTTTCACTTTTAAATAAACTTTCCATTTGGGTAATTTTAGATTTATATAAAGCTATGAAAATAGTACAGAGAATTCCCATATAAAGTAGTTAAGTAACATCTTGCATAACCATGACCCATCTGTCAAACTCAGACTTGAGTGTATTACTATTAAGTAAACTCTGGACTCACTCAGAGGTACCAGTTTTTCCACTAACTACCTTTTCTGTTCTATCCCAGAATACAATCCAGGGTACTAAACAGAACTTAGTGAATTATTTTTAAAATTATTTATCATTTTCATTTTTACGTGTATGAATGCATTGCCTCCACATGTGTAAGGGCACCTGTGTCATGCAATGCCCACGGAAGTCAGAAGAGGGAACTGGATTCCCCGGAACTGGAGTTATAGATGGTTGTTAGCTGCCACGTGGGTGCTGGAAATCAAACCCAGGTTCTCTCCAAGAGCAGCCAGTGCTGTTAACCACTGAGCCATTTCTCTGGTCCCTTAATGAATTATTTTTGAAATATCATTTTAGTTGACTATGGTGGGGGGGTGGGGGGCCTGCAGACATAAAAGGGCAGAATTTGGAAGCTTAGTAAAGAATGCACGCAACTGATAGGCATAATGAAAAGCGGCCATATTCTCAATGTATTTTCACAGCATGGCTGATAGGAATTAGGTTTAAAATGGGATATAAAAGATCTTTATCTTGAGAGGTTAAGGATGACTCCAAGATTTTAGCTCGAGCAAATGGAAGAACAGAGTTGCCATTTGGTAAAACAAAATAATAATTTAAAAAGTGGGGGAGGTTACGCCTGGATAGTGTCAAGAGGATACATGGATCTGTATCTTCTCAGCTGTATTCTGAACCTAAAACCTAAGAGAAAGTCCTGCCAGGCATGGTGGTGCACGCCTTTAATCCCAGCACATGTGGTATAAAGTAGGTACTATCATGGAAATATCACACTGTATACTATAAGTATGTAAAATTATTTATCAATTAAAAATAAAACAGTTTAATAAACTCATCCAATAGTTCCAAGGTATAGCCCACAAATCTTCAAGGAATCAAAATGTTTTTTAAAAGTACACAAGTACAACACAAATCTATAGAAAGTTTGAGAAAAAATAGAGTAACTACTACCATATCCAGGATCATGTACACACTTGACGACTTTAAGCAGCACATTTTTACTTAAGTGCTCGCAATGGGCCAGTAAGATGGCTTAGCAGGTCAAGGCGACTGTCACTAAGGCTAACAACCTGAGTGGGATCCTTGGGACCCACATGGTAGAAGACCTGTCTCTTACAAGTTGTCCTTTGACTGCCACATGCACACCTACGTAACATACACATACATTGGCACATATACACACAAATTTTTTAAAAAAATTTAAGTGCTAGCAATGAAAGCTTAATTGGAGTGGGTTCCTCAGAGAATGGGGAGAAGAGAGAAGGAGAAAACCATGTAACTTTCAGTTCTGCTACACAGAGAAGTGGTATGGCTGACACAGGATTACAGAATTCTTTTTCTTTTCTTTTTAGAGATGGATAAACAGGGCTGGAGAGATGGCTCAGTGGCTAAGAGCACTGGCTGCTCTTGCAGAGGACCCAGGTTCACTTCACAGCACTCATATGATGACTAACAACCATCTGTAACTCCAGTTCCAGGGGATCTGATGTGCTCTTCTGACCGTCTCTGGAATTCCACAACATGGGTACACTTACATACATGCAGGCAATACACTCATACACATAAAAAAAAAAAAAATGAAAATAATAAAACTTTTTTTTTGGTCTTTTTGAGACAGGGTCTCTCTGTAGCCCCAGTTGTCCTGGAACTCACTATGCAGACCAGGGTGGCCTTGAACTCAAAGAGATCTGCCTGCCTCTGCCTCCCGAGTGCTGGGATTAAAGGGCACCACACCTGGCATAACCTATTTTTTAAAAATATTTATTTTTATTTTATGTGTATGAGTGTTATGCCTGCATGTAGGTAAGTGCAACTGTGTTGTGCAATGCCCGTGGAGGTCAGAAGAGGCTGTCGGATTCCCTGGAACTGGAGTTACAGATAGTTGTTAGCTGTCATGTGGGTGTTGGGATTTGAACCCAGGTCTTCTGCAAGAAAAGTCGGTGTTCTTAACCGCTGAGCCACCTCTCCAGCCGCAAAATCTATTTTTTCTTAAGATGAATAAGTATCTTCTCTTCTTCCAATGATTTTCTTGGTAAAGTCCTCTAATCTTATAGCTGGGAAATACCATTTGTGTTAAGATGATTCCCAAATTTATTATCTCCAGCTTGGACCTCTTGTATTGAATTCCAGGTTCATACCAACTACTCACTCAACATCTTTTTTGGATGAGTAACAGTCATCTCACATCACATCCAAAATTGAGTTCCTGATTATACTACTTTTCCCATCATGGTGATCAATACCTGACAGGAACAACTTAAGGGAGGAAAGGTTTATTTGGGCTCACTGGTTTGGAGGGTTCCTCAGAACAAGGTGATACTCAGTATTTACTGAATAATGAATGCATTTACACATTGATAAGAGCATATAGTAACACAGCTGGCAAGATAGCTCAGTGGGTAAAGGCCTGATGAATGGCTTAAATTCAATTCCCGGGATCCACATAGTGGAAGAAGAGAACTGAGTCCTGAAAGTTGTCCTCTGATCTCTACACATGTGCTGTGACACATGTGCCCCACTCCCAGTAAAAACAATGAAAAGAATATACTACTAGCTAGAAATTAGGTCAAGTGCACATTTCTGCCTCTCGTGTTCCATTACCTGTCAAATCTCATCAATTTTGCCTCCCAAGCACTGTTCATCTGTTCCCTCTTGGTCAATGTCACTATGTTCATCATCTTTTACCTGGATTACTAAAAATAAAATCCTTCCTAAGTAGTCTCCACAAAACCAATTCTGCCAGGCTGGAAAGATGGCCCAGCAGTTAAGAACACTGACTGCTGTTGCAGAGGACCTGGATTCAGTTCCCAGCACCCACATGGTGGCTAACTACCATCTGTAAACTCCAGCTCTAGGGGATTTGACCTTCATGGGCTCCAGGCATACAAGTAGTACACATACATATGTTCAGGCAAAACACTCATACACATAAAATAAACCTTCGAAACAAACATGCAATCCAACAAACCAATCCTGCTATCTTTAAGTCTAACCTCCAGGGTAAGGCCAAAGTAATTTCTCTCTGAGGACAGGACTAAACAATTCACCCATCTCATGCTTGGCTAAAAATGCCATTAAGTGGCTAGAGTCATGTAGTCTGTAAAAGGTCAGCCAATTTTTCTATAAAGGATCAAATACTAACTAGTTTAGCTTTGCAGAATATAGTCTGTCCCTTGTAACTACTCAATGCTAGTACCTAAGTGAAAACATCATTAAGAAATACAAGTAAGTATGTATGGTTGAGTTTTAAAAAAAAATCATTTATAGCTGGGTGTGGTAGCACATACCTTTAGTCCTAGTACTCAGGAGGCAGAGGCAGGTGGATCTTTGTGAGATCAAGGCCAGCTTGGTCTACATGGCAAGTTTTAGGCCAGCTAGGGCTATGGGGAGACCCTGTTCAAAAAAAAAAGAATCCCCCAAAAATCAAGTTAATACTTTATACTTAAACTATCGTCTCAGCTTGATTTCATTGCGTGTGCACGCGCGCGCAGACACACACACACACACACACACACACACAAAAAAAAACTATTACAGAAATGCTGCATTTCCATTTAAGTATCATGTGTGCATGCTTCTGTTTATATGCCCTTCCCAATCAAGTTTCTGGCTAATTCTTACTGTTTAAAGGAGTTAGCAGGGCAGTCCTTACCAGCCACTATGAGGTCCCAGGTAGGTCAGCCTGCCTTTCTGAGTCTTGACTCAGGTGTAACTATTCCCTTTTCTTCTGTTTTTTTTTGTTGTTGTTGTTGGTTGTTTCTGGGTCTTTTTGAGACAGGGTCTCTTCTTTCTTTCAGATGCTGGCCATAGCCTAAGCATGGTATTAAAACCCCTGTTACTTTGGACCTTCTTACTCTTTTTCTAAAACCCCCCTTCCTGCCATATGGCTGCCCTCCATTCTAGCTTAACTTCTCCATTCTCCTCCTCTGGGCAACGTGGTGCACACCTTTAGTTCCAGCACTTAGGAGGCAGAGGCAGGTAAATCTCTGAGTTCGAAGCCAGTCAGGACTACATAGTGAGACCTTGTCTCAAAACAAGAATTAGCTTAGCCAAATTCTCATCTAAAAGGCCTTCTGTAAACTCTTAAATTGGATAAGGTGCTTGATTTTCCAAAGAACCTCAATGCATACCTCTATATTCTGTTCACAATACTGTATAGAAATTTGTTTAAATCCCTACCACTAGGGGCTGGAGAGATGGTTTAGCAGTTAAGAGAACTTGGCTGGGCATGGTAGTGAACACCTGTAGTCCCAGCACTTAGAGGCAGAGGCAGATGCAGGAGGATCTCTGTGAGTTCAAGGCTAGGTGGGGCTAGAGGGAGACCCTGTTTTAATTAACCTTTTTAATTCCAGCTGTCCTGGAATTCACTATGTATTCCAGGCTGGCCTTGAACTCACAGAGATCCACCTGCCTCTGTCTCCCAAGTGCTGGGACTACAGGCGTGCGCCACCACACCCGACTGAGACCCTGTTTCAAAAAAACAAAAGAACTTACTGCTCTTCCAGAGGACCCAGGTTTGATTCCCAGCATGCTTATGGTAGCCAAGATCTATCCTTATTCAGATTCAGGGAAGCCAATGTCCTGGTCTCTGTGAGCACCAGGCACACATGTGACATACTTACATACGTGCAGGCACAACACTCATACATGTAAAATAAAATTAAAATCTTTCTTTAAAAAAGATTTTATGTGTATGAGTGTTTTGCCTGCATGTATGCAAATACACCCATGCCATGCAATGTCTGAGGAGGTCAGAAGAGGGCATCAGGTTCCCCTAGAACTGGAGTTACAGATGGTTGATAGACACCATGTGGGTACTGGGAATTGAACTCTGGGTACTCTGCAAGAGCAGCTAGTGCTCTTAACCACTGACCACCTCTCCAGCCCCAAAATAAATTTAAAAAAAATTTTTTTTTTTTTTGTCTTTTTAAGACAGGGTCTCCCTATAGTCCCAGCTGGCCTGGAACTCACTATGTAGATCAGACTAGCCTTGAATTCACAAAGATCTGCCTGCCTCTGCCTCCCAAGTGCTAGGATTAAAGGCATGTGCCACCATGCCCAGCAATAAATAAAATCTTAAATAATAATAATAATTCATCATTAGATATTTTGGTGCCCAATAGGCAGGGAAAAGATCAATCATTTTCTTAGCTATAGTCACTTAGCATACAGTTGCCATTCAAAAAATGTTTTTTGAATTGAACTGAACATTCCTAAGAGTAAGAAAACTGAAATGAGAGCTAAAATTTAACTCAATAGTTTTGATAATTGTCAGGCCATCAATATAGCTCATCTGGTGAGACATTTGCTGTCAACTCTGATGACCTGAGTTTAATGCCTAGGATCTACGTGGCAGAAGGAAAGAATTAAATTTCCCCAAGTTGTCCTCTGACCTCTGCGTGCACGCGCACACGCACACACATAAATAAATGTAGTAAAAAATTAAAAACACAGACAATTTTTGCTAATAACTTGGGTCAGAAAACGGGGCACCATAAGTTAACACCAAGAATACAGTTTTAAAAGTCTTAAAACATTTGGGGCTGGAGAGATGGCTCAGGGGTTAAAAACACTGGGTTTCTTACAGAAGACCCAGATTCAAATCCCAGCACCCACATAGCAGCTAACAACTGTCTGCAACTCCAGTTCTAGGGGATTCGATGCCCTCTTCTGACCTCTGTGGACATTGCACGACATGGGTGCACTTACACACATGCAGGCAATACATGCATAGACACATAAAATAAAAATAATAAAATATTTTTTAGAAAGTCTTAAAACATTTAATCCAGTGCCAAAGCTAGTATACCAAGAGAAAACAGAAGCCACCTTCTAGTCATTATACCGAAACATGAATTACAACTTACTTCCATTTGAAGAGCCAGCTCCACCTGGTTGTGGTAAGAATCTAAGAGTTCTTCAACAGGATGTCTGAAATAAAAAACAGTTATTGTGGCTGAAGGATATCAAAAGCAAAAGTTAATTGTTTTAGTCACAGAAAATAAATATATTCACAATCAAAACAAAGTTTGGAAACCTGCAATGAAAGTGTTAGATGCTATACCTTGTCATGACTTCTTTGTAAGGTTTTTCTATTTGATACAAGTATTTGTTTAAATCCACAGGTGCTTCATCATCTTCTGCCTAAATACAGATACAAATGTTTAAAAAAAATACATTCCTTTGTCTTTCTATTGCCAAATTAAATATGTTTAAATAGATGATGAAATATTGACTCATAGAGTGAGTCAATATTGTGAACAAAACTATATTCTTAACTGTTTTAAACTTTTCATTATTTCTGTGTATGTGTATTTGAGTATGTGTACTATGTGTACATGTGTGGAGGCCAGAGGTCAATGCTGGAATCTTCTACTGATCCTCAGCTTATTTGAGACAAGGTCTCTCACTGAACCTAAAGCTAATTAATTGGCTGCTCTGGCTAGCCAACTGGCCCTGGGGATCTACCTGTCCTTTTCTCCTCAATGCTAGGATTATGCCTGGCTTTTTATATGGGTGCTGGGGATCCATCCTCAAGTCCTTTGTCCACTGACTCATCTCCCCAGGTCCCATTTTTTTTTAATGTGTATGCGTGTATTGCTGTGTGTAGGTTAAGTGCACCTGTGTTGTGCAATGCCCATGGTCACAAGAGGCTGTCGGATCCCCTGGGACTGGAGTTACAGACAGTTGTTAGCTGCCATGTGGGTGCTGGGATTTGAACCCAGGTCCTCTGCAAGAGCAGTCAGTGTTCTTAACTGCTGAGCCATCTCTCCAGCTGCCCCCCCCCCGTCCCATTTTAAAAAAGATTTATTATGCCAGGAGTGGTGGTGCACGCCTTTAATCCTAGCACTTGGGAGGCAGAGGCAGCTGGGTCTCTGTGTGTTTAAGGCCAGTCTAGTTCACAAAGGGAGTTCCAGGCCAGGTGGAGCTACAGGGAGACTCTGTCTCAAAAAGACAAAAAAAAAATTATTATTTTTATGTGTATATTGCTTGCATATATGTACGCGCACCCATGCCGTGCAATGCCCACAGAGGTCCAAAAGAGGGTGTCGGATACCCTGGAATTGGAGTTAAGGACAACTGTTAGCTGCCATGTGGATGCTGGGAACTGAAACTGGGTTCTCTGCAAGAGCTGTCAGTGCTCGTAACCACTGAGCCATTTCTCCAGCCTATTTTTCTTTTCTTTTTTTTTAAGACAAGGTCTCAAACTAGCCTTGAACTACTGACCTTCTGCATCTACCTCCCACTGCTACGATTATAGAAGTGTACCACCATATCTGACTATAACTTCTACTTTTTTAAGTGGAAAATAGGGGGCCAGAAAGATAGTTCAGTGGATAAAGGTGTTTTCCATCAAGTCTGAGAACCAGCGTTTCATCCCTGGAACCACGTAGTAGGAGAGAACTGTTGTAAGTTATTCTCTGATCTCTACCCAGGTGCTATGGCACACACAGAGAGACACACACAAACACAGGGCACACAAAATAAACACAGTAACAAAATTTGTGGGGTTTTGGTCTCTTTTTTTTTTTTGAAGCAGGGTCCCCCTGTAGCCCCAGCTGTCCTGGAACTCAATATGTAGACCAGGCTGGCCTTGAACTCACAGAGATCCACCTGCCTCTGCCTCCCAAGTGCTGGGACTACAGGCATGTGCTACCACGCCTGGCTGACAATAACAAATTTTTAAATGCTCCTAAATCTAGTTTGTGATAAAGTTTAAGCAACACCTAAGGTGGGCTAGGTGGTGCACAGCTGAAATCCCACGTGTCTGCAAGTTCAAAGCCAGCTTGGTTTATAAAATCAGTTCCAGGCCACCCAAGGGATATATATTTTTGGACCTTGTCTCAAATATCAAATGGGGGCAGGGGGCAAAAACTAGGGCGGACTAGATGGGGATGAAATCATTCGAATTTCTGTGTTTTTTCTTCTGATAAGTTTTGTCCCATTTGCTGCTGACCCCCAATGAGCAAGTTCAAGTCTTTCCTACCATTCCATTTTATACAAAATACCAAAGAGCATCATTCCTTTTTTTTGGTCTTTTTTGAGGCAGGGTCTCCCTGTAATTCCAGCTGGCCTGGAACTTGCTATGTAGACCAGGCTGGCCTCGAACTCATAGAGATCCGCCTGCCTCACTCTCAGCCACAACCAGCAGAGCATCATTCTTTAGAAACTGAAAACTCATTCAGCATTCAAAGCTTCCTCATTCCCAATTCTGAAATTTTTACTCTGTGTAAAACTGTACTAGAAAGTCAAAACTTCTCGACAGGTAGTTCTGCATTTACGCTGTCTGCTGTGCTCTTGCAGTAAAAGAGATAATTTTTTTTCTTTAAAAAAAGGTTGGGGCACTGGAGAACTGGCTCAGCGGTTAAGAACATGTATCACTCTTGCAGAGAGTCCAAGTTAGTTCCAAGCACCCCACTCTCTGGTGGCTGCTCACAACTACCTACGACTCCAGCTCCAGGGTCTGATGCCTCTCGCCTCTGAGGGCACCTGAACTCGGTGCACATACACAGATGTACACATACATATAATTTAAAATAATAAATCTTAAAAGAAAAAAAAAAATCAAGGAGCTGAGGATACAGTTGATAGGGTGACTGAACAGCATGTACAAAGCCCTGGGCTCACTCTCCAAGCACTACATATATGAGTACAAGGTGGCCCACTCCTGCAGCACTTGGAGGTGGTAGCAGGAAGGTAAGAAGTTCAAGGTGATCCTCAGCTACAGTGTGGTATTTTGTTTGGCTGGGTTTTTTTTTTCTTGAGACAGGGTTTCAAAAACGTAGTCATGGCTGGCCTTGAACTCAGGGAGATCCACTTGCCTCTGCCTCCCAAGTGCTGGAATTAAAGATGTGCGCCACCAGCCTGGCCTTACATAATGAGTTTGGAGTCTCCCTCCCACCAAAAGACTATCAAGTTTTTCATTCCTCCATTTTACTTTCCAGTTTTACACCTCTAGATCTGAGGGGTACGGTACCTAAACTTCTGGGACTGAAGACCTGAGAAGGCACTTGCAGGGAACATCATGTCATCCCAGTCCAGTGCAGAAATAACAGAAAACAGACAGACTGAAAGTCAGTCAACTAGCAGGACTACTCTGATTCAGCGAATGCAACTGAGTTTCATAAGGTTCGTACTTACTGTTCGGGCCAGATTCTGGCACATTGCACTGAAGGTCAAGAGTTGTAATTTAATCTCTGTGTCCCATTTTCGACAATTTTGAATATGTTCATGACTTCCAAGGCAGTGATTACTGTTAAAATACATTAATTACCCACCAGTATTATTCTACTCAAATCAGAAGTTATAGAGGTGAAAGTAAAACATAAATTGTATCTGCATCAGAAATGAAAGATGGTAAAGTACATCGTTTTTAAACCAACTAAACATCTAAACAGAGGACTCATTTTGCATTGAGGAATGAGAGAAAAGAAAGAGGTAAATATGAAGATGGAAAGAAGGTTAGAAAAAATAGGGCAGACTAGCTCTAGTGGCCTAGGAGTGTGAACCCTAAATCTGAAAGCAACCGAACTGTAAGCTGCAACAAATTATCAAACTTCATACTATGATTCTTTCGGGTAAATAAAAGGCAGTAACAGATGACTGCTATACCTAAGTAACTTCACACCACACAAGGAGAATGGTATCTGCAAGCTATGTGACCACTGACTCTACAGAAATCCGTTTTATTCAGCTTCTAAATGACAACAATTTTTGTCATAAAAGGCTACTAAGCTTCTTAAGGAAACTTACTATGAAATCCCACCACCATTTTAGATTTAGTTATCTATAACTCAAAACACATTTATTGATTCAATTCAGTAAGATCCAATATATTTTTAGATTACAAATTTAAACCAAAAATTTTCTAATTTAAGCCACTGAAAAGGAAAATTTCAAAGATAATGTTCAGTAGTTAATAAGTAAACTTACTTCTGCAGAACCTCCTCTTGCCCACAAACTTTCAGAACATAGCTGCCAACATCTACTTGATTCAAGTCATCGTGCACCCAGCAAAGGGCTTGCATGATGATGATTTCTACAGTAGAACTCACTGTAAAAGAGTTAGTCATCATTTTCATCTTGCTCACTCACCTCTAAGACATTACTGCACAACAGAAACATAATGCAAATCACAAATGTAGGCCATACGTATCATTTTAATTTTTTTTTTCTTTGAAACAAGGCCTCACTGTGTAGCCCCAGCTGGCCTTGAACTTGTTCTGCAGACCAGGCTGGCCTCAAACTCAGAGACCTGCCTGCCTCTGCCTTTCCAGTGCTGGGATTAAAGACATGCCACCATGCCTGGCCATTTGAAATTATCTAGTAGTCACACTGAAAGCTGAGAAAAAAGATTATACTAGTTTCAGAGGACATAAGCTCCAAGGCAAAGAGCATATTTGGAGAGAGTATCTGATGCAACCCAGATTGGCTTCCAACTCAGTATACACCAGAGGATGACCTCGAACTTCAGATCCTCCTGCCTACACCTCCCAATTGCTAGGGTTACAGGCATGCAGCATTATGCCTAATTTATGTGGTGCTGAGGATCAAATTCAAGATCTATGGATACTAGGCAAGCACTCTACAACTGAGCTACATTCCCAGGCTTGCAAAACTGATTTTGGTAATATGTTTTAGTTAGCTTAATATATCACAGACATTAGTTCAGAGGCAGAGGCAGGAGGATCAGGAGTTTGAGGCCAGTCTGGGCTATATAGTAAGTCCTTATCTCAGACAAAAAAAAAAATTTGTATCTATATACATATAAAATCTTAACATTATCAGTACTTAAAACTTGCTGAACTATTTCACATCTTTATTTTTCTTAACCTAAGTGTGTATTTTGGATCTAAAGGATCTATCAATCTAGACCAGCTACATCTGAAGTGCTCCACAGCCTATGTTAACTCTGTGAGATAGTGAAGGCCTAAATTAAGAAAGCCAGATCTGGACCGGGCACGGTGGTGCACGCCTTTAAAACCAGCGCTGGGGAGGCAGAGGCAGGTGGATCTGAGTTCAAGGCCAGTCTGGTCCACATAACAAGTTCCAGGTCAGCTGGGGCTACAGGGAGACCCTGTCTCAAAATAAACAAATGGGGGGAAAAAAAAACCTAAAAGGAAAAAAAATCACTATTTCGATATTTGTATGGAAAATTTTCTAATGAACAAAAATAGAGCAAATAGTATCACCAGTATTACTTATTCTCGGCAAAAGTGAGCCGCTAACGACAAACAGAATAAAAATTTTTATTTTATGTGTCTCAGTGTTTTGCCTGCATGAATATACGCGCACCCATGTTGTGCAATGCCCAAGGAGGTCAGACTACGATGTCGGATTCCCTGGAACTGGAATTATGGACAGTTCTGAGCCTCCATGTGGGTGCTGAGAACTGAACCCATGTCTTCTTTCTGCAAAAGCAGTTAATGCTCTTAACCACTGAGTCATCGCTCCAGCTCCCAAATTAAAACTATTTCTATACTTAAAGCTCCTATGTTCAATTCCTTTCTTGTCAGGGTCTAACACTATAACCTAGGATTGCCTGGAACTCACTATGTAGTCTAGTCTGATCTCTAACTCATAGCAATCCTGCCTCAGCCGCATGAGTGCTGGGATTATAGGTATAAACCACCATGCCAGGCTGCCTATGTCCAACTTTGAAAAGACAATACAGCTCTTAAAATATATGAAAATTAGTCCTAGCACTTGGGAGGCAGAGGCAGGTGGATCTCTGTGAGTACAAGCCCAGTCTGGTCTACATAGCGAGTTCCAGGTCAGCTGGGACTACAGGGAGACCCTGTCTCAAAAAGACCAAAAAAAAAAAAAAAATTGGTGATTTGGTAGAGAAGGCCTCTATCTACTAAAATACCCTCATAATAGAATGAATATATGTATATATATACACATATATATTTTTGGTCTGAGACAGGGTCTCCAAGCTGTCCTGTCACTCACTATGTAGACCAGAACTCACAGAGATCCGCCTGCCTCTGCCTCTGCCTCTCTCAAGTGTTGGGATTAAAGGTGTGCGCCACCACGCCTGGTATAAAATAGGTATATTTTTGAATATACAAAAACAAAAACTTATAATCTGATAGTACAGCCTATTTCTACTACAATATGCTTACAATTTTTCCCCAGTTTTAAAAAATATTTTATTTATTATTTGTATATGAGTGTCCTGCCTGTGTGCATGTAAATGCACTTTTGCAGAGGCCAGAGATATTGGAGCCCCTGGAACTGGAGCCACAGATGGGTGTTAGATGCCATGTGAGCATCAGGAACTGAACCCAGGTCCTCTGGACGAATGGCCAGAGCTCCCAACTGCTGAGCCATCCCTTCAGCCCCATTCCAGAGTTTTAAGGACTGAATGCAGTGTGTTTCCCTCATACTAGTGAGGGCTGCACCACTGAGCTATACCCTCTACCCAGTTATACTTAATAAAGATATATTATAAATGTACACACCTAAGACTAACCAAATAGACATTTGTGATATTTTGTTTGTTTTTGAGACAGGGTCTCACTATGTAGCCCTGACTGGCCTGGAAGTATGTCGACCAGGCAAGCCTTGAACTCACAGAGTGCCACCCAAGTGCTACGATTAAAGCACGTACCACCATGCCCAGCTGTGATGCATTTCTGAGATTCATCAGATTTGGTGTAAGTTAAGACTTGGTACAAATCAAAACATAGCTTTTCAATTTTTAATGATGCTTATTTCAATGTGCCTGTAGGCCAGTTCTTTTTTCAATTTTTAATATAAATTCTTACTGAATACCTAGATTTAAATGATTTTAAAGAAATAATTTTTCCCCTAGAAACCAAAGAACTGGGGGAACAGGCGTAGTTAAAGGCCAGCTAGGGCTACACACTGAGACCCATTCACTGTTCAAAAGAAAAGAAACAAGAAACTAAAGAATGATTATAGTTGGCTAACATTTTTTTCTGTTCCAGATCTACAATTTTTTTGTAAGAGCTTTCCAAAGCACAAAGCTAGAAAGTATACAAATATTGGACACATTTGGGTAGCAGCTTGGAGCTCAGCAGACCTCCAGAAAGTGCCAGGTTCTGACCTCCCTCTGGCCTCCAACTACCAGAGGGCCTGAGAACCCAGGGGACTGCCTGACAGCGCCCGGATCCTGTCTCCACTTGGTGGTCCTTTTAATAAGATGATGCTATACAGCAGTCCCTTCTGCATGATATAACTGCCATCATCACGACTTCAGCTGAGCCTGATCGCTAAACACAGTCACAACTGGGCTTATAGACAGTTGTGCTCATTTATCAAGGAGTGCCAAGCAGGGTCACTGGCCCCTCACCTGAGTATCCAGCCACTCTTCCCAGCCAACTAGTCCAGCCTTGGAAGACAAAAGAAAAATGAGGAAAAGCCCAATAGAGGGATGCTTTTGGAAGCCCTTGTCAAGAAACTCCAACGGACTCTCATATGAACATTTGAAAATTGCCCTGTTCTGACTTTTTGCTAGTTCCCAGTCTAGAACTTGTAATGTTAATTACTCTTGCCTTTACTTCTCCTTCACATCTCCTATTCAGGATTCAAGGACCTTCTTTTCCCCTTAGAGACAAGCGTTATGCAACTTGGGAGTCTTTTAGATAGATCCACTGAAGGGTACTCCAATTGCCTCACCCTGCGTCCCTGTTCAGCATGAAAGAAGCCAGAGTGGTCTGTGTCCCTATTCCCTATTGGCAATTTGGGTGTGATAAGAATAGGAGGTAGGAATTGGCTAGGCAGTTAGGGTGAAAAGACTCCAATGAAATGTAGCCATTTTCTTGGCTAAAAGTCAAAATGTCCTTGGGCCTGTCAGCAAAATACTCTGTTCCAAAGGTCAAAAATATCAAAAGTATTTGGGAGCTTGTATCTAATCCTTAAAAGATTTTAGGGTTACCTCTTCAGAGGGGGGATTGTTGGAGGGGAGGGAATGGGCATGTATTTGATCAAAACACCTTATATACATGTATGAAATTCTAAATAAAGTTTTTGTAAAAGTTAAAAAAAAAAAAAGCAACAGCAAATCTTCCTGTCAATGGCATTGGAGATTCAATGGAATAAAACTGAGTGTTTGACTCCCTGTTCTACGTGCCTGTGCTGCCTTCAAAAGAAAACTTTGATCAAGGCTTTATGGAGAGCCAATATTATTTGGTGGGCTGGTTATGTATTATTTCCTCCTAGACATTAAATAATCTATAAATTAAATAAAATAATAAATATTGGACACATTCCTAGTTACAACTAATAAAGGGGTAGAGGGGGGAGGGCCTTATTCTTAGGCCAAACTACTACAGAAATACTGAAACTCCACTGCTGGGACTCCTACTTTAATAATATATGCTGAAAATAAACGTAAAGAAAATAAATGTAGCTTTAAAAATAGTTAACAAAAAACTCCCTGCAGATATCCAGAACACAGCTCTAGAAATAATATTCATGCCAAGTTTGGAAGGGGAAACTAAAACCAAAGAATTACCTTCCCTATAGAAGAGATAAGACAGACATCTGAAAGTTTTGTTTCATTTATAGCTCTCTAAGAAAGCACTTTTCTCGCTATAAAAGTGGAGTGCTATATTTATCATTAGCTTTGTTAGCTAACACCTCTGGGCCTCAGCTAGAACCAGTAATTATCAAGGATTCTTCAGCCTATTTCAGAGATAAGAATTATAAAATAACTTGATTTACCATTAGATTAACCAGAAATCTATATAAATGCCAATTTCTTTAAAAGGACACCTAATTATACCAAAGTTGGTTTATCAAAACAGTGACATCTAAAATATTTTCTCTGAAGTCAAAGCAAAACATAACACTTGGGCAATTACACACTTACCGTCACAAGTAAAAGTAACTGGTAGTTGAAATCCTTCAATTTCAATAGAGACCTTCACACTGGCATTCTCTCCACATATGTTTCTCTGCACCGTGACTGGACTTAACAAATAGCCTGGATTTGTGCAGTGATTGGTATATGGAAATTTGGTCTTCAGTCTATTCACAAGAAAGAAGATATTAAAAGTCTTTTTTAAAAAAAAGAGTTGCATTTGAGAGCCCTGCACAAGGCTTTACAAGCTTTCAGCCACTCAATTCTGTGTCTCTGTCCAACTTCAGAGCAGCTCATGAGAATTGCAATGAATGAACCCCTGTCAAAACTCCAAATACCAGCATTTGCCTTTTAAATGAAAGGAAACTAAGGAAAAGGGATGAACTGGTGCCAGGAGATCTCTGGTAACACTGTTGGCAGACCCCGGCAGCAGACCCAGCATGCCTGAGATGAGGGCACTCAATAAGCTTCTCTGCTTTCTACCCTGGCCACAAGGTACAATTACACAATTGGTCTGTTTTTAATGCACCACTGATGACAGAGGCAATGAACTAAGACTGTAATTGCCAGAGGGATGAAAACTTTGTTGTCCTTTTAAATGTTTTTAAAGGGGCATTTTGTACAATCACTGTGGTTATAAGACAGGAGAAAAACAGAAAACGTATTTTCATAGTGTGGTGAGGCATTTATAGAGCTGTAAGAGCTTCATTCCCATCAAAGTTAGAAAATGTACTCATAGCAGCAACACAGGCTCTTCAACAGAACTGCTGTTACCGAAAATGAGGAGGGTAGTAAGATGGCTCAGCAGGTACAGGAGCTTTTACCAAGTCTGACAAACTGAGTTCAATTGCTGGGACCCACAGTGTGGAGAAAGAATCAACTTCTGTCAGCTGTCCTTTGACAACACATAAGCACACATACACACATGCACACACACATAAATCAACAATAAATACATAAATGTAATTTGAAAGTTAAACCAAGGAGGGGTTTAACATCTTCTTTGAACTCACTGGCTTCAGTAATTGACTTTTTCTTGGAGGACGGAAAACAGGTTCCAGTTCTCTCCCCATCTGGTTTTCTTTCTTTTTCTTCTGTTTTTTTTCCTACTTTTTTGCAGAGCTAGGGGGCTGAACCCAGGGTCTGACACATGCTGGGCACCTAGGCATACACTCTACCAGTAAGCTACGGCCTTACCCCTCACCTGTTTTTCTTAATGCCATAATGAAAAGAAAGCTGCAAATACTGTCTGTGTGCTTCTGTAGATACCAAAATGCTCAAGGCACACACACACTGAAAAGATGACAAGAAGAAAGGTTCTTTCTGGAGGCAGCAAATGTGACGGCCAATACAAAATCTCCAAAGCAAACTACGTGAATTTGAATGCTGACTTTACTGTGTGTTAGCTGTGTGAATTCAGTCAAGCTACTGAATCTCTTCGTTGCTTTTTCTTCTTTTTCTTCTATAAACTCAGTAATATGCTTATCTCTTAAGGTTGTCTAATAATATATAAAGTACATCTATAAAGTACTTAGTGCTACTATATAATAAATACTGTCAAGTTCTTATAAATCAATCAGTGGAGGAATAAATGTAGTTTCTACAATGTGGTCTCAAGTGACAAGCCAGATTCAATATTAAAGAGATGAAATGTAATAAAGGTGATATGAACTGAATTGGCACTGGAGCTGCACCTTCACATACGCACACTCCACCTTTATTTAGTTGCTGCCAAGCGTATCCCTTCCTAACACAATGAGACCTTAATTGGACCACCAAAGATTCTTATTATTCTCACATACTTGTTATTACCTAATTTGCTAAATCTTAGGAAATAGATTTACCTAATCAGAAAATTAATAGGTGAAATGGTTGAGAATTCTGTCTATATCCAAGACAGACTTCAAATCTTAGAAACCTTTAAGGAATACAAAAGAAATGATGAGAGCTTTAAAAAAATTGGGGAAATTCAGTAGTAATTTGTATTCAAAGAACTTGGCTTTACTTGGGGGGAAAGGATCCTTTATTTTCCTGTTTTATAGTCCTTTCCTTAACACAATTTTTTTCACATTTATTGTGTGTGTGCATGTTGGTATACCTGTGGCAGTCAGAAGACAATTTGCAGGAGTTGATTCTTTCCTTCCACCATGTGGGGTTGTAGGGATTGAACTCAGTCGGCAGGCTGGGCAGCAAACACCTTAATCAGTTGAGCCATCCGGCCAGTCGATAACGAAAAACTTTTTTTTGGTCTTTTTGAGACAGGGTCTCCCTGTAGCCCCAGCTGTCCTGGAACTCACTATGTAGACCAGGCTGACCTTTAACTCACAGAGATCCACCTGCCTCTGCCTCTGCCTCCCAAGTGCTGGGATTAAAGGCGTGTACCACCATGCCTAACTAAACTTTTAAACATTAAAAAAAATGTCATTAACTTATTAACTGTGTGTGTCAATGCCAAGTGTCTTCCTCAATTACTCTCCACCTACTTTGAAATAGGAGCATTCACTGAACCTGAAGCACATGAATTTGGCTAGACTGGCTGGCCAGCAAACCGCAGGGATCTTCCTATTTTCCCCTCCCCAGTACAGGGATGACTGGCAGCCACTACTATACTCAGCTTTCTATGTGGGTGCTGGGGATCTAATCCAGGTCCTCATGCATGGGCAGTAAGAATTTTACCAACTGAGTCATCTTCTGCCTGAAAGACTTTTTGTTATTAATTTTATTTTCTCTACACTTTCCATTTCTCTTTCACCCAGAGAAAAGGCTTTGTTGAGTAGAGTTCTAAACTTCACAAGTTTAATATCTAGGTATACATTTAAATTCTTTATAGCTTATTTTCCTACTGTGTACTCAATCAAGCTAAAATTCTGTTCAGAGATCCAAATCACACAAAACCAGAATGCCAAAAGAAGAAAAAAAAAAAATTAAGGTTTTAAAAGGCTTTCAATAGCCGGGTGTGGTGGCGCACGCCTTTAATCCCAGCACTCGGGAGGCAGAGGCAGGCGGATCTCTGTGAGTTCAAGGCCAGCCTGGACTACATAGTGAGTTCCAGGACTGCTGGGGCTACAAGGAGACACTGTCTCAAAAAGACAAAAAAAAAAAAAAAAAAAAAAAAAAAAAGTAAATAAAAGGCTTTCATGGAATTAACAATGCTTTATAGAAAAGATGAAAAGAATAGAAAAAAATTAAGGTTTTCAAAGGTTTTAATTGAATTAACACTGCTTTATAGGAAAGACGGAATTGTTTAGGATAAAATTAAGCCAGGCAAAGAAACACGTATCTATAACATCAGGCGGTAGAAGCATGGATAATTAAGGTCATCCTCAGCTAAACAGTGTGCTGGATAGCTTTAGTTGTCAACCTGCCACACCTGTGTAAAGAGAGCCTCAATTGGGGAATTGCTTCTATTGGACTGGCCTATGGGGGATCTTCTTGATTATTGAGTAATGTGGGAGAACTCAGCCCACTGTGGGCAGTGCCACCCCTGGGCAGGTGGTCCTGTATTGTATAAGAAAGCAGGCTGAGCATAAGCCAATAAGCATCGTTTCTCCATAGCCTGTACTCCAGGCTCCTGCCTCCAGGTTCCTGCCCTGGGCTCCCTGATAACTGTGACCGGGGAGATGTAGCCAAATAAACCTTTTCCTCTCCAAGTTGTTATTGATCAGAATGTTTTGTCACAGCGATAGAGAAACAAACTAGAACACACAGCAAGTTCAAGTCCAGCTTGGACCATCAGAGGCCCTGCCTCTAAATAAATAAAATAAATAAATACAGCTCAGTGGTAGAGTACATGCCTGATGCCCTGGATTCAATCTCCAATATTGCAAAACAAAACAAAACAAAACAACTTTACTGTATTAACATTCTTCTAAAAACTTTTCTCTATGCCGGCCATGGTGGTGCACACCCTTAGTCCCAGCACTCCAGAGAGGCAGAGACAGGTAGATCTCTGTGAGTCTTTTAAGGCCAGCCTAGTCTTCACAGTGAGTTCCAGGCCAAACAGGACTGCATAGTGAGACGTTGTCTCAAAACAAAAAAACAACCAACTTCTCCAAAAATTTTTCCTCTAGATCGCAACTGGTAGATAACAGGTTTTATCAATTGTAAGTTTAAAAGAAAAAGAAAAAAAAAAAAACCAATACAGTAAAAATGAAAGGCAGTCCTGAGTCAAAGTGTTTACAGGAGCTTTAAACTTAAAAGAGACCTTGAGTTCACTAGTTCAATTCTTTAACTTCAATGATTAAAAACAAGAAAAGCCCAGGCCTAGAACTGGCACAAAATTCTTAAATTTATTATAGCATAATCTGAACTGCAAAAATCACATCATAGTCTAATGCTAACTTCACATCTAAATTAAAATTACAGCATAATTTTATATCAAAAAACCAAGAGTTCGGTGTGATGGTACACGTCTTTAATCCCAGCACACAGGAGGCAGAAGCAGGAAGATCTCTGTGAAATCAAGGTCATCCTGGTCTACATAGCAAGTTCCCGGCCAGCTGCGGCTGTCTCAAAAAGACCAAAACAGTAACGACAATAAAACCCCCCTGGATACTACAGGTATAGCTCAGTAGTTGTGTGCATGCTGGGTTGAATCCTCCAAAGGGCAGAAGATTATGAATTTAAGGCCTGCTTGGGCTACATATCCAGATTCTGTCTCAAGGTGGGTCGGGGGAAGCCAGGAACCTAAGTGGGGGAGGGGAGAGCAGGGGGGGAGAGGAGGGGAGAGAGGGAGAAGGAGAAGGGGGGGAAGGGGAGGGGGGGAGGAAAGGAAAGGGGGGAGACTTTTTTTTTAAAAAAAACAGTATACTCCTTCAATCTACTGAAAAAAAAAATGACTATACTGTAAAAAACCACCACTAATTTCTTTGAGGAACATACATGCTAAACCCTCCATGGTTCTAGGGCAAGAAGAAAAATTCTTGGAAAATGTCTTTAAAAACACCTCTAGTTCTTACTATTCTGATAAATACTTGCCACAACCATACTATGTATTAATGGAAATCAAAGTACAAGAAAAATTGGTTCTCTATGTAGCTCATTTGGAGTTTCATAATACTAAGTGGAAAAATTCCCAAAGTAAACAACTTATAAATTTCAAATCGTACTGTTCAGACAGCATGAGGAAATTTCTTGGTGTTACACAGAACACAACTATTCCTTTCACCCACTGACACACCACACTTACATGTTACCACTCTGCCATCAGTCTCACTCAGCCATCTCCATTTTCAGATCAAGTGAGCCCCGATGGCCCTCCCCTTTTTAACCTAATAATGGGCCCTAAGTACAAGCACAACATGCTGGCAATTCAGATAAAACCAAAGTCATAAAGAACTTCCTTTAAGGGAAAAGAAAGAAATTTTGACCTAATAGGAAAATTAAAATTGGGGCTGGAGAGACGGCTCAGTGGTTAAGAGCACTGGCTGCTCTTCCCCGCAACCCACATGGCAGCTGATAATAGTCTATAACTCCAGTTCCCGGGGATTCAACCCTCTCTGCTAGCTTCCATGGGCACTGCATGATACAGGTGCACTTACATACATGTAGACAATACTCATACACACAAAATAAAAATATTTTTAAAAAAGAAAAAAAATCTAGGGCTGGAGAAATGGCTCAGCGGTTAAGAACAGTGGTTGTTCTTGCAGAAGGCCTGGGTTCGAATCCCAGCACTCACATGGCAGCTAACAACTGTCTGTAACTCCAGTCCCAGAGGATTCGACAGCCTCTTCTGACCTCCGCAGGCATTGCACAACACAGGTGCACTTACCTACAGGCATTGCACAACACGGGTGCACTTACCTACATGCAGGCAATACACACATACACATAAAATAAAGATAATAAAATTTTTAAAAAGAAAGAAATCTATTAAAAAAATCATGCTGAGATTGTTAAGGTCTATAGTAAATTACTGTTGTAATTTATAAATTTAAATTTTTAAAAATTTGTTTTAAGGGAAGGGTGTGTATGGAGGGCAGAGGACAACCAACATGAGAGGAGTCAGTTCTCTCCTTCCACCATGTGGGTTCCAGAGACAGATCTATATCACCACACTTGGTGGCAAGCACCTTTAGGCACTGAGCCATCTCACTGAACTTACACATTTAATCTTATCAGACACATAAGTATAAGAAGGAGAGATTCTGTGTCTAGTTTCAGGCATTCACTGAGGAGTTGGGAATGTAGCCTCCCTAACAAGGGGGGGGGGGCTACAGTAATCATTTAAGCAGTAAAGATTGTGACAACAGTTCTTGAGATTCTAAAGGCAGATCATCATATAGAGCTTAAGCATTCTACTTGCAAAGTTTAAATGTGGTACTTAATAAATAATCTAAAATAAAGTGTATAGTACTTGTTTGGGAAAAAAGGGGCTAGATAAAAAAATAGAACATTTCCAAGCCATTAAGGTTAAAGACTATTTCTAATCCATTAACCAAAATGACATGTATACTAAAAAATAATCTGAGAACCCCAAAGCCCACTTTAAAAAGCAGACTAACCATAGAAAGCTCTAGATCCAGAATAAATCTCCTGGTGGTGATCACTTTGTGTGCTTTGGAGAACAGACTCTGGTCCCTTTTGTCTTAATGTTTACTATTTCACTCTTCTGTGCAATTTTTCTGCTGGTTAAGATTTACTTTTCCAGTCAGGTGTGGTGACACATGCCTTTAATCCCAGCACTCTGAGGGCAGAGGCAGGTAGATCTCTATGATCTACATAGTGAGTACCAGGCCAGCTGTAGCTACAGGAAGACTGTCTCAAAAAGCACCCCCACAAAAACAAGTTTAAATTGGTTAACTATGTGAATTCCTGGATCATACTCAACTCTGCACTAGCAGTCTTCCTGCAACATGAATCGATCATGAACCAGTACCTGACCCTTCCTAGTGTAAGTTAGTTCAAGATGGGTTTCTAATACTTACAACACAAGTCCCAACATTAGTTGATATAAAAACATAATGGAAAGAAACATTTAACCAGGGGCAAAGGAAAGCTCAGCTGGTAGTATGCTGGCCTAGACTGCCTGAAGCACTGGGTTCCATCCCCAGCACTGCACAGAACTGAGCATGGCGGCTCAAACCAGTAATCCTAGCACTGAGTGGAAGCTGGAGGATCAGAAGGTCAAGATCACCCTCAGTTACATAGAGTTCAAGGCCAGCCTGGTCTACACAGGGAGTTCAGGCCAGCTGGGGCTACAGGGAGACAGACCCTGTCTCAAAAAGACCAAAGAAAACAAAAAACCCCCATTGAATACAAGAGAAAGTACTTAAGAACTACGTTTGTCTTCATCTTTAGAATATACTTGCTTTTATAATCTTGCCTTTTACCTGTTATAAGATGGAAGATTACTGAATAGGATATCATTTTTTTAAACTTTTTTTTGGTCTTTTGAGACAGGGTCTCCCTGTAGCCCCAGCTGTCCTGGAACTCACTATGTAGACTAGGGTGGCCTTGAATTTACAAAGATCTGCCTGCCTCTGCCTCCCAAGTGCTGGGATTAAAGGCATGCGCCACCACACCTGGCTCTTTTTTAAACTTTAAAATAAAAATAATAAATAAAAAAATTTTAATGTGTATGCGTGTATTCCCTGGCATGTAGATAAGGGCACCCGTGTCGTGTAATGCCCTCGGAGGTCAGAAGAGGCTGTCAGATCCCCTGGAACTGGAGTTACGGACAGTGTTAGCTGCCACGTGGATGCTGGGATTCAAACCCAGGTCTTCTGTAAGAACAGTCAGTGTTCTTAACTGCTAAGCCATCTCTCCAGCCCCTTAGGGTAGCATTTTGAATGCTACAAAGTTCATAAGGAAACGGGCATGGTTGTGTGTGCCTGTAAACCTGGCACTCAGGAGGCTGAGCCAAGACTGAGTTTGATCCAACCTGACTACATACTGAAAGCCTGTCTCCAAAGAATAAAAGTTAAAAAGAATAAGAAAAATTTTTGAGAGAAGGTGAAGTTTGTCTAAAACATGAGAAGGTATTTTTCTAAGTATACCGAAACAATTACGCACACCATGATTAACAGAGTATCAGAAACTTAGTCCTGGCCTTATTTAAAAAAAAAAAAAAAAAAAAAAAAAAAAAAAAAAGAAAAGAAAAAAGCCCTAAGATGTTTTGTGGCAATGTGCCAATTAACTGCTCAAAATTTTAGTCACACAAGGAAAATGATTACAATCAGTATCAAGCAGTTTGTTTCCGTTTGTTGTTTTTTTTTTTTTTTTAAACAGGGTCTCACTGTGTAGTCTGGCTGGCTCTAGAACTCAAGATCTGACTGCCTTTGTCTCTGCTGGGATTAGAGACAAGTACCATCATGCCCAGCCCTTAAGTTCTTTTTTAAATGAGCACTTTAAGAATCTATAATTCATAAAGAAAAATTCCTTACTTCATAATGGATTGACAAAAAGCTGCCACCTCCTCATTCTGTACTTCAAGTTCTTGTAGAAGAGAACTTCCAGTTGGCAAACTACTGGTCCCATTTGGGTCTTTCTGTAATTAAACAAAGTGGTTTTATTTTAAAAGTGAAAGATCTCCAAAACGCTACATAGCAGCACCTCACAAACTAATTTCATGAAGTTATTACAAAGCTAGAGATGAAACAAATCATGTAACAGGACTTTTAGAACAAGATCTCATCCTATATAATCCAGGCTGTCCTCAAACTTTCAGTGAGTCTCCCATCTCAGCTTAAATGTGGGATTACAAGCATGAGCCACAGACCTCCCCCCCCTAAAAAAATGTATTTTCTGGCACGCACCTGAAATTCTAGCACTGAGGAGGTGGGACAGGAGGATCTTCAGTTCAAGGTTTTTATATAGCCAAGACCCGGCCTCAGAAAACAAAGCAATACAACAAAAAAGTTTAAAGGCAATAATTGCTGGCCTAGTGTGGTGGTGCATGCCTTTAATCCTACTGCTGGGGAGGCAGAGGCAGGGGGATCTCTGTGAGTTCAAGGTCAGCCTGGTCTACATAGTGAGTTCCAGGTCAGCTGGGGTGACAGGGAGACCCTGACTCAAAAAGACCAAAAGAAAAAGGGAGGCAATAACTGCTTTATGAGCTTCCTTTGTTTAAACTGCGGCAGAGCAGTTTCTGCTAGAATGTGATATGTATATTTGGGGAGAAAAAAAATCTTAAAAATCACAAGTAAAAATAGTACAGCTTCTGGGAAACAGAGTTAAGGCAGACTATTCAAAATGCAAGTAAACCCTACCTAGAAAAAAAGTAGTTTAGCTGGACATGGTGGCTCACACCTGTAACACCTGGAGTTCCAGCCTGGCCTCACCTTAGGCTAAAACAACAAAAACAAAAAACACCAAAAAAAAAAAAAAAATCAGCTGGTTTGGTGTACAGAGCAGCAAAGTCTCAACTCAAAGTAGAAGGTAAGGCCCAACACCTAAGGTGGTTCTCACATCACCACACATATACCATTTAAATTAAAATAAATACATAAAATAGCCAAGTTCTCTGTTATGAAACTCTAAGCCACAGTCTTCTCCAATCTTACTAGTCTAATCTTTCCGTTTGATTGCTATGTTCCAATTAGCTTGAATCGTCGTCGTATTTTGTTCCTATAAAACAAAACGGGCTATGAATTTTGTCTAAAGTGTCTTCCTTGTCTTAATCCACCCTCATGTCAAAATTTAGTAACTTCGTTTTCTGAGATATGGTCTCACTACAGCACTGGCTGTCCTGGACCTTGCTATGTAGCCCAGGATGGCCTCAGAACTCACAGAGATCCACCTGCCTCTGCCTGATTGCTGAGATTAAAGGTGTGTACCACCATGCAACCACCCTCTAGGTAACTCAAAAATTTTTTTAATTTATGTGTATGAGTGATTTGCTTGCATGTGTGTAATTACACATGTGTTGGATGCCCAAGGAGGCCAAAAGGTGTCAAATTCCAGAAGAGAGCATCTGATTCCCCTGGAACTGGCGCTATGGATAACTGTTAGCTGCCATGGAGACGCTGGGAACTGAACCTGGGTCCTCTGAAAGAGCAGTCAGTGCTCTTAACCACTGAGTCATCTCTCCACTCCCTCTTCTAGTAACTCTTCATAGTACACTGAATGGCACTTCTGTATCTTACTCAGTATGAAGTAACTCCCTCAGCCCTTGTTCTGTTTGTGTATGTTATATGCATCTATGTATGTGTGTTTACGTGCACACATATGGAAACCAGAGTGTGATGTCTTCTTCAACCACTTTCTACCTTATTTTTGAGACAGGATCTCTCCCTGCACCTGGAGTTCACTGTTTCAGTTAAACTGGCCAGTGAGCCCTGTTGGGGTTATAGGCATTTCAGGACCCAGCTTTATTTATGTGAGGGGGATCTGGACTCAGGTCTTCATGCTTGCACAGCAAACACTTTATCCACTGAGCCATCTTCCCAGCACTTTTTAAGTGCTTAGTCTGAATCAAACACTGTATCATCACATCTTGGTTTGTGTGTCCTAGTATGAAAGCCTCCTAGAAAACAAGAACTAAATTCTGAATTTTGTATTTTTACAGAACTTCATATGCAGCTGAGAAGGCACTCAATCATCAGTTCAATCAGTTGAATATTTTGTTCCCTCTAAAAATGAATTCTTTCCCATAGGAACAATAAAACATTTTAAGAATATAAGACACTATGTGCTTTCTTCAATAACCCCCTAAGAAGAAGAGCAGTAACTTTCAGGAATGTTTCTTTAAAATAAACATTTTAAGTTATTGGTATTGTTTTAAAAATAACTTGTGCCAGGCATGGTGGCACATGCCTTTAATCCCAGCACTCAGGAGGCAGAGGCAGGCGGATCTCTGTGAGTTCAAGGCCAGCCTGGTTTACGTAGTGTGTTCCAGGACAGCTGGGGCTACAGGGAGACCCTGTCTTCAAAAGACAAAAAAAACAAAAATTTGTAACAGTAACTGACATTTACTGTGTCAGGCTCTTCCATAAGAAATGCACAGACATTCATTTATCAAGTTCTGTTAGATGGGTACTTTACAACTTCTGTCTTACAGATGGTGGGGGAAGGCATGGAGAAACTGGCTTATATTCAAAAATTTCCCTGATTAAAAAAAGGGGACTGGGGAATCCTAGTACGTGGGAGATGGAGGCAAAAGGATAAAAGTTCAAGACCAGCCTCAGCTGCATAGTAAATCTGAGGTCAGCCTAGGATTAGAAAACTGTCTCAAAAAAAAAAAAAAAGAAAAAAAAGAAAAAGGAAACTGTGGTCTTTGTGGAGGCAGAGCTGTAGAAACTATCACAGCTGATTTTACTAGTTTAAAAACAGATTCTAGCCGGGTGTGGTGACTCATGCCTTCAATCCCAGCAGTGGCAGGGGGATCTCTGTGAGTTCAAGGCCAGCCTGGTCTACATAGCCAGCTGGGGTTATATGGAGACCTGGTCTCAAAAAAACTGAAAAAACAAAAACCATCCATCACAGCATCTCAAACACAGAGAGGTAAAAACTCTCATATCTCCCTGCCCCGTCTTAGCTGTCCTGGAACCAAGCTGGCTTCAAACCCACAGAGATTTAGCTACCTCTGCCTCCTGAGTGCTGGCATTTAACGCATGTGCCACTGTGCCTGCTAAGAGTCTTCTCTCTTAAAGCATCTAAGACCAGTACCTTTCTACCAGTACCTTAGAATCTCAAATATAAAGCACTGACCAAGGAAGAACATCTGTGATTATAGAAACGAGACAGTCAGGTATGGCAGTGTACCACCCTTGTAACCCCAGAACTTGGAAACCAGAAGTAGGAGAATCAGGAGTTCAAGCACACTTGTAGCTACATAGGGAGCTCCAGACCACTAGGGCTCTAACACTCAACAAACAGAAAAAACAACCAAGACAAACTTTTAGAGCTCAGTGATGGTGCACGCCTGTAATCTCAGTATTTGAGAGGCTGAGGCAGGAGTTTGAGGAGTTTGAGGTCAGCCTGGGCTACACAGCAAGATCCTGTCTCAAAAAAAACAAACAAAACAAAAAAAAAACCAATAACTAAAAAGGACAAAATTTTTGGAGTAATACCTATGTTGAAAGGCTAGACAAAGGATAGGGAATCAAAGATCACAAGGAAAACTAAGTATATTTATCTAGGACATTAGAAGTTTCAAGAAAAAGATGTAATGAATTTTTGAAAATTAAGCAAATAGGTATAACAGAAAATGGTCACTGAACTGTCAATGTTTACCAGTTACCTGTTTCTGTAACAGGAAGAACAAAGAGATACCAAGAGACCAAAAGACAGGAAGTAGAGGCTACAGAGAGGGCTAAGCAGTTAAGAGCACTGCCTGATCATGCAGAGCACCTGGGAGCAGTTCCCAGTACTCACAAAGTGGCTAACAACCATCTGTAACTCCAGTTCCAGAGAATCTGATGACCTCTTTTGGCCTCCATGGGCATTGTATAACACAGGTGCACTTACATACATACAGTTAAAATACTCATATACAAAAAATAATTTTTTTGGGGGGGTGTCTTTTTGAGGCAGGGTCTCTCTGTAGCCCCAGCTGGCCTGGAACTCACTATGTAGACCAGGCTGGCCTTGAACTCAGAGATCCGCCTGCCTCTGCCTCTGTTGGTATTAAAGGCAGGCACCACCACACCCAATTTTTTTTTTTAAAGAAAAAGAAAGGTTTTAATAAGCACAAACTTTTCCTTAAAGATTAATGACTTTGGAGAAATAGGAACACCTGGGGATAAGAAAAGAGGTGTCAGGGGAGGGAAGGAACAGCCATCTCTTCCTTCTAAACCATTGAGAAAAAAGAAGATATGCAATGTGGGCAAGTTAACACAACAGGCAGCCTTGTCCTTGGTTTTAGGGTTTGAGGAGGTCATGAGCAGAAATAAAGGTTTTGGGTTAAGGAAAGCAGTTAAGGTTTAAAACAATTCACAAAACTTATCAGTATATCATCTGATTTTTTAAAAATTATTAAAGTAGTTTTAAGAACATTATACAGAAGCCAGACCTAGTGGCCACACCTGTAATCTCAGCACTGAGGAGGCTGAGGTAGAATGTCTGCACAAGTTCAAGGCCAGCCTAGACTACATAATGAGAAAACAGCCTAGTCTGGGCCACAGAGTGAGACCTTATCTCCGGGAAAGCAAAATGCCTAACAAGTTTTAAAGCTCATACTATACAACTTATAAATTAGATGAAATTAAAGTTTTTAATGACGGTACTTTAATAATATCAGTTACTATTTAGAACTAAGCTGGTTACTTCCTTATTTGTGTTTAATATTTCCCAAGATATTTGAGTTATTAAAATGTAATCAGCTATGGGGCTAGAGAGATGGCTCGGTGGTTAAGAACACTGACTGTTCTTGCAGAAGACCCGGGTTCGAATCCCAGCACCCACATGGCAGCTAACAACTGGTCTGTAACTCCAGTTCCAAGGGATCCAATGGATTCTTCTGTCCTCCTCTTGCACTGCACGACATGGGTGCACTTACCTACATGCAGGCAACACACTCATACACATAAAATAAAAATAAAATGTTTTTTAAAATGTAATCATGAGCCTTCCTTTTGTAATATTAATGACAGAAAAAAAGAAAGAAAATTAATGACAGAGCCTGGCATGATGGCATATGCCTATAATCCCAACATTTGAGAGGTAGAGGGGAAGATCAGGAATTAAAGAACAGCCTCAGCTACATACCTAGTTCAAGGCCAGCCTGGGCCACATGAGACCTTGCCTCAAACAAATGAACAAATAAAACAGCCGTTCTGCCAATAGTATACAAATATTTATACTGCTAATACAATTAACTTTTAGAAATATCCAGTATCTACATTGGCAAAAACCACCTTTTTTCCTTTTAATGTGTATGTGTGAGTGCCTGCACGTATGTACGTGTACCACATGCCATGTCTGGTGCCCCCGGAAGCCAGGAGAGGACGTCCATTACCCTGGAACTGGAGTTACAGGCATTTATGAACTGTGTGAGTGCTGGAAACCAAACCCAAGTCCTCTGCAAGATCAAATGCTCTTAACTGCTCTTCAGGCCTACAAAACCACATTTTTGTTTTTGAAATATAGTCTCATTATGCAGCTTAGGCTGATCTCAAGCTCACTATGTTGCCCAGGCTAGCCTCAACTTTGTCTCGCTCCTCCTGCCTTGGCCCCCCAAGTGCTGGGATTTTAGATGTGCATCACTCATGCCCAACTTGCAAAGCCACTTTTATGAAAGTGATTTGATCTCACTGCTATAATCTTTGAAGTATGTTCAAAGGAGTTAAAATCCAAGTTATTAACTACAAGTCTGATCTAAGCTCAAATTACTGTAAGACAGTTTTAAATGCTGTTCCTTTTCCTGGTTTTGGTCATCAAAAAAAAATTGCATTAAAGTAGATTATTATTAACCAAACAAAGACATTAAGAGGAAACAGGAAGCAAGTCTGCTGAATGAGAAGGAAAACACCCTTCAGAGCTGTGTTTTTAACACAATTTCTGACAGGAAAGGAAAACTAAGTACAAAAAATAATCATAAAGAGGCACTGCTAGCCAGGTGTGGCCGTGCATACTTTTGAGCCCAGCACTCGGGAGCCAGAGAGGCAGACAGATTTCTGTGAGTTAGAGGCAAGCCTGATCTATACAAGCAAGTTCCAGGTCAGTCATGGCTACAGAGGAGACGCTGTTTCAAAACAACAAAATAGACATTGCAATATTCTTTCCCAACATATGAGCTTCAGGGAATATTTATAAATAGATAGGGATGAGTGGTGTGTGAAAGTAAAAACTCCATGCTAGCTTGGTGTTGTGACTCACACCTTTAATCCCAGCACTCAGGAGGCAGAGGCAGGCTGATCCCTGTGAGAGCAAAACCAGTCTGGTCTACATAGTGAGTTTCAGACTAGTTGGGGCTATAGGGTGATCTTGTCTCAAGACCAAAAAAAAAAAAAACTCCCTCTATGCCAATGATGATGCTACAGACTTCCAAAGTCAGTCTATTATTGATATTCTCTTTACCTCCTGGACTGCATAAATCAAAATTTTCTTTCCATTCATTCCTTCCTTCATTCATTATTCATTTATTTTGGTCTTTTTGAGACAGGGTTTCCCTGTAGCCCCAGCTGTCCTGGAACTTACTATGTAGAACAGGCTGGCCTTGAACTCACAGAGATCTGCCTGCCTCTGCCTCCCGAGTGCTGGGATTAAAGGCGGGTGCCACCACACCCGGCCTTCATTTATTTATTTTTTTAATTTATTATTTTTATTTTATGTGTGTGCATATGTTACCTGAATGTAAGTAAGTGAACCGGTGTCGTACAATGCCCGAGGATGAAAGAGGCCGTCAGATCCCCTGGGACTGGAGTTACGGACAGTTGTTAGCTGCCATGTGGGTGCTGGGATTCGAACCCGGGTCTTCTACAAGAACCACCAGTGTTCTTGGACCAGTGAGCCATCTCTCCAGCCCTATCTTTCATTTATTATTATTGTGCCACATTGTGTATGTGGAGATCAAAGGACAGCTTTGTGGAGTTGATTCTCTACCTTTGCATGGATTCCAGGGATTGAAGTCAGGTAGTCAGGCTCACTGGCTCCAGACTTTTCTTCTGTACAAGCACAAACAATATGAGATCTTGGCATTAATAAATGGGCTTGGAGCAAGTTTGAGGCTAGCCTAGGCTACACGAGACTGTCTCAAAAAAATAAGGAGCTGGCAAAAGGGCTCAGCAGGTAATGGTGCTTCATGCCAAGCGTGACCTCTTGAGTTTGATACATAGGACCTACATGGTAAAAGGAGAGATTCCCAAGTTGTCTCTGACCTCCACATTGTCCATGCAAGCACACACATGTACAAGAGTACACAAATAAATGCAATTTGAAAAAATTAAATAAAATAGGCTTAAAACATTTTTTTACTTATTTTCTGAGGCAGGGTCTCACTATGTAGTTCTGGCTAGCCTGGAACTCACCATGAAGACTAAGCTGGCCTCAAACTCAGAGATCCCCCTGCCTCTGCTATAAAGATGTGAGCCACCAAGTACCAAGTCTATCCCCCTTTTAACTCTTGAAACTTGGAGTAAAACATCCTATCTGTATTTGTAACAGCTTGCACATCAAACTTCTGACTAAATGCCTCTAATAATAATTATGTTTGCAACCTGAGAGCCACCATTATAAAATGGCTATTTACAAATTCCCTGTGGACAGAAATCAAACCTGCCTCCTTGAATTTGCATTCCCATTAATCCTTGTCCTACTTTGTGGAACACTGCACTTTAAACCTAAACCTAAGTTACTAAAATAAATTTTCAATTTTTTTTTTTTTTTTTTTTTTTTGAGACAGGGTCTCCCTGTAGTCTCAGTGGTCTGGAACTCACTATGTAGACTATGCTGGCTTTGAACTCACAGAAATCTGTCCATCTCTGCCTCCCAAGTGCTGGAATTAAAGGTGTGAGCCACCATGCCCAGTATTAAAATTTCAATTTACAGAAAAAAAGTAGATTTTGCTCTATTTTAAGATTTTTCTATAAAACGTACTTTACCTTTCAGCACCAAGCACCTGTCTTGGTTAAAATCTGGCAGACTATTACCTAACATATCACAAAGAAAAATTTAAAGTATTTAATAATATTGAAAACTTTAGTATCAGTATTTCATCCTGACTTACCATGGCTTTCAGGTATCCTATTTCATGAATTAGTTTGAAAATCTATGTACAAAATATAAAACCTCCTGAGGGATGTAGCTAAGAAGTATGCACAAAGCCCTGGCTTCAACCCCTAGCACCCCCTCTCACCCAGATAACAACAAAAATCCTACAAAAAAGTTCCTTTCCTTTTTTTTTTTTTGGTCTTTTTGAGATAGGATCTCCCTGTAGCCCCAGCTATCCTGGAACTCACTATGTACACCAGGCTGGTCTCGAACTCACAGAGATCTGCCTGCCTCTGCCTCCTGAGTGCTGGGATTAAAGGCGTGCACCACCATGCCCAGCCCTTTCCTCTTTTAAATGGCAACTTTCCAGATTTTAAATATTATTCCCAAAAGGGATCTCAAATAATCTAGAATAGCTTAAAAAAAAAAAAAAAGGCATTAGCTATTTTAAAGATGAAAAGAATGTGGATCCAGGCCAGGCATGGTAGTGCAAACCTCTTAATGTGGAGGGGAGGCAGTTAACAGGCAAATCACCTCATGTTCCAGGCCAGTCTGGCCTACATAGCAAGTTTGTCATCTAAGGTTATACAGGAAGACCTTGTCTCAAAGAGTCAAACCCCATCTCTCTCAGATCCAAGAGAATAACATCTAATAGCCTCTTTTTCAGGCAAAAATGTAACTGTCAACACTGAAGACTACCCTTTTAAGACACTGTAGTTTACAGCATGTGCTCCAAGAGAGTGAGGTGTAAAAGAACAGTAAACAGCTATATACCTCCCCAGGTCGGGCACAGCCTCACCTACTTCAATCCAGACGGTGTGCTACAGGGCTGAGGCACTCTGCTGCAGAAATCTAGCTCCAATTTCTAACTCATTGGCTGGCCAATCATCGAATATGAATACCAGATCTACTTCCATGCCTTCCCCTTGTCTAGTAAACTGTTACTATGGAAAATGTCAAATACACACAAAAGTAGAAGAATGTAACAAACACCTATGGATCAGGCTTCAACAGCTACCAACATGTGGTCAATCGTACTTCATCTATAAACCTTCCTAATTCCAAAACTCATTTGGTTTTATTAAGGTTACATGTAATTTAAATTCATTTACAAAATTTTTCAATTTGTTCTACACTGATTGGGGGGGGGAGAGAGAGAGAGAGGGAGAGAGAGAGAGAGAGTGTGAGAATGAGTTCCAGTCTTCTACAGTATATGACTTCTCTATTAGAAACCTCAACTTGAGATGATTACTGTTTTTTTTGTTGTTGTTGTTTTTCTGAGACAGGGTCTCACTATGTAGCCCTGGCTGGCCTGGAACTCCCTAGGTAGACCAGACAGGTCTCAATTTCAGAGATCTGTCTGCTTATGTCTCCCGAGTGCTGGGATTAAAGGCCTATCCCACCACGTCCAGCTTTGATTACCACATTTTAACAAGGGGAGAGAGGGATGGAGAAAGCTGATCAACGGAACTAAATGAGATAGGACTAAGTTCACACTGGCAGGGTGAATACAGATAATCTATTAACACACCAGGTATTTCAAAGTTACAAAACAAAGAACTTTCAGTGTCTTTACCATAAATGAGAAAGGTCCCTATAGGATCAGAATCAGAGGCTCACTTTTTTCGTTTGGTAGTGAAATTATAACTTTCCATAGCCCCCAGGTCAGTGGCTCCAGACAGCTGCCCTCCTCAAACAACTGTAAAAAGCTAACATCTCAAGCCCAGACTATTTTGGCACCACACATACAAGTTTCTATCATGCTTAACCAAGAAAAGGAGCCCTACAGTAGGAGGAAACTGCTGGTAAACCCGTGTAGATTAGCAGTGCCTTAGCAGTTCAGGACAGAGGATTATGGAATGAGTACCTTCCTCTTCTTCCACTTAAAAAATTAGGTATAAGTCACAGAACATAAAAGTTATTATTTTAACCATTTAAAACTGCATGATTCAGCAGCTTTCAGAAAATTCACAATTTTATGCAATAGTGTCTGAATGCTTTCATTACCTCAAAATGAAACTTTGCACTGTTAGGCAATCATTTCCCCCATATATACTCAGCCGCTAGCAAACACTGATGCTTTCTTTTTTTTTAAAGCGCATCTGTTTCTTCAGGGTTTTTTTTCTTTTCTTTTTCTTTTTTGGCCTTTTTGAGACAGGGTCTCCCTGTAGCCCCAGCTGTCCTGGAACTCACAGAGATCCTCCTGCCTCTGCCTCCCGAGTGCTGGGATTAAAGGCGTGTACCACCATGCCTGGCCCTCTTTCAGTTTTTGAGATTTTACTTTTAATCCTATGTATGTGTCTGTGTTTGGGGGGGGGGGGGAAGATATGTACACGTGGGTGCAGATGACTCTAGGTGAATTCCCTGGAGCTGAAGTTGTAATCTGCCCAATGTGGGTACTAGGAACGGAACCCTGGTCCTCTGCAAGAGCAGTGCATGCCCTTAACCACTGAGCATCTCTCCAGCCCCACATGTATCTCTAAGAACATTTCATATAAAATGAATCATACAAATGCATGCATAATGGAGTTCTATTGCTGTTAGTCCTGAAACAAGGTCTTGCTGTATAGCCCTGGCTGGTCTAGTACTTACTATGTATACCAGGCTGGTATCAGAACTTGTGGCAATCCTCCTGCCTCAGTTCTGAGTTCTGAGATTATAAGATTGTGGCACCCAGCCCCAGCTACATGTAGATTTTTCTGTGTAGTTTGTTTTACTCAATGTGTTATTTTTTTGTATTATGTTTTCCTGGTGCTGGGGAATAAATCCAGAGCCTTGCCAAGAACTCTGCTGAGAATTGATCTCAGCCCTACACACAGCATATAAATATCAAGCTTTCATTCTATTTTTTATAAGTGAATAGTATTCCATTGTATGGATATGCCACATTTGTTTATTCATTCATCAGTTGAACATTTGGGTTGTTTCTACTTTGAGTTAATATGAGTAAGGCTACTGGGAACAAGCCTTTTTTTTTTTTTTTTGAGACAGGGTCTCATTATGTAGCCCTTGTTGGTCTGGAACTTGCTATACAGAGCAGGCTAACCTCAAACTCAGATCTCTGCCTCCAGAAGGCTGGGATTAAAGGAGTGTGCCACTACAAACCAATTCTTTAAATTGACAAAGACCTTCAAATAGATATTTCTCAGCTGGGTGTGATAGCTAGCCCATGCCTGGAATCCTGGTACTCAGGAGGCTGAATTAGGATTTGCCACCAGTTTGAGGGCAGCATGGGATATATAAGGAGTTCCAGGCCAGCCTGGGCTAGAGAATGAGACTGTCTCAAACAAACAGGATAATTGCCTATTTGTCCTCCAAAGACATACATTTGGCTGATAAAAACATGAAAAAATGGAAGGCTAGGTTGTAGCTCAGAGGTACAAAGCTCGTTAAGCATCTATAAAGCTCTGGGTTTGATCCCTAGTACCAAAGAAAAAAAAACATGAGAAAATACTTGTCAATTTAAAAACTGGAGAATAGTGTTGGGAAGACCGGAGAAAGCTGATCATAGCACATTGCTGTGAGGAATGCAAAATGGTGCTGCTGCTATGGAAAACAATGCATACACTGGGCATGGCAGCACCTGTCTAATCTCCGCCCTTAGGAGGTCTACGTAGGAAGATCATGAGTTTCAAGGCCAGCCTGGGCTACACAGTGAGAGACACTAACCAAAAACAAAACAACCAAACAATAAAAACTATACACAGAATTACATTGTGATCCAGTAATTCCACTCAGGCATATTCCTTTTTTCTTTCTGAATCCTTAAACACTTCCAAGATCTCCAGATATAAGAGCAGAATACAAATTTGGAATGATATATTCGTACAGGAAAATTCTAAACTGCACCTCTCTTCTGGGTAAAGATATGCTACTCAGCTCCCTTAAAAACTCTATCTCAACACTTGTTTGAATTTGTATAATGGGGTAACAAAATTCTTTGCTGTCTAGAAAATAAAAGAGGCAGAGGGAGGTATTGTGAGTTTGAGGCCAGCCTAGTCTAACCATAGTGAGTTCCAGACTAGTCGGGTACACAGTGAGACCCTATCTCAAAAAATAAATAAAAAGAGGGGGCTGGAGAGATGGCTCAGCAGTTAAGAACACTGGCTGTTCTTGCAAAAGACCTGGGTTCGAATTCCAGCATCCACATGACAGCTAACAACTGCCCGTAACTCCAGTCCTGGGGATCTGACGGCCTCTTCTGACCTCCACAGGCACTGCACGATACGGGTGCACTTACCTACATGGCAGGCATTACACATATACACATAAAATAAATTTAAAAGTTAAAAAAAAAAAAAAAAGAGAGAGAGAGAAAGAAGAAAAAACCTTAAGAATGCTGTTCTTAGAGAACCCGGATTCAGTTCCCAGCACCCACACTGCCACAACCAACCATTTCTAACTCCAGTTCCAGGGGCTCTGATGCCCTCTTCTGACCTCCACAGGCACTGGTGTATTTATAAACATTCAGGCAAAACACATACATACATACATACATACATACATACATACATACATAGACACACACACACACACACACCAGGTGTGGTGGCACATGCCTTTAATCCAGCACTCAGAGGCAGAGGCAGGCCGATCTGAGTTCAAGGCCAGCCTGGTCTACATAGCGAGTTCCAGATCAGCTGGGGTTACAGGGAGACCCTGTCCCAAAAATACCCCCCCAAAAGAAAATAAAAGAGGTAAGGAAGAAAAAGAAAAGCTCACTAAGCAGTTTTTCAGTTGGCCTAATCACATTTATTTAATCTTTTGCCACACCTGGAAGCAAAGAAAAACAGGACTCAAAATAAAAACTATTTTCCCCAACAAATGATTTACCCAAGTACAAACTCCGTGTTTTACTGCTCAAGTTAAGAAGTTAGCAAGATTTCTACCTGAGATAGATGGCTCTGTGCTTTTGTTAGTGGAGCTGTCCGAATGTTTAAAGACTGGCTCCTGGTTACAGTTGCCCCAGAAAGGGATGTTCCATTGGACTTTCTTCCTAGTTGACAACTTGCTGGAGACCTCTCTTCAAGAAGAACAGCATCCCAAGGGTCCTCTGCTAGCAAACTTGGGATCTTTTTCTCTTCTTCTAGATCTAATAACTCCACACTGTCCATCTTGGGCTTACTTAGAGGATCCAAGTCTAACCAGTCAAATTTACTGATGTCCTCAGTCTTTGGAGATACCTGTAGACTGCTGATTGAGGGCTGTGAATGTGTTATCTCCAAATCAGTCCTTGCTCTCCCATTTTTTAAAAATTCGGATGTACTCGCTATTTTGTCAAATAGTTTTGCCATGTCAGGACTGACTAGAGGCCGATAGATGGGTAAGCTTCCTTGTGGATGAACTGGTGTGCCAGGTGTCAAAGGACATGAAAAGTATGGAGACTGTCCTGGAAGTCTTAAATATAAAGGTTCTGTAGATGGAAAAGTAGGCATCCTCGGATTGAAGCCATTCTGGAATGTGGCCTGTTTACTGTAAACTGAAGGATAAACAGAAGGTAAAGTGTAAGTGGAAGGCCCAGATAATCCAGGGGGCCATTGTCCTCTTTGAACTACAGTAGGTCTGAGATAGAGCTGTGCTGAAAAGGAAGGGCTGACAACGGGAGCAACTGGCAACATGGGGGCTTTTCTAGTCTCAAAGGTGTCGTCCAGCAGTAACTTCTCAAGCTCGGCTTGGGTGAGCTTTTCTACATCGATATCTACTCCTTTCTTTTGGGAATCAGATTCAGGAAACACCATGAGATCATACTCCTGTGCATGAAAACCTTGTGATCTTTGTCTTGTACTGCTGGACCACTCCAAGCCTCTCTGGCTATCAGTCCCCTGCCTGTCCTTCTGCAGTCTTGCTAAGGCCTCTGCTTCCATCTGCAAGGCTTCTGCTTTGTCCACATCTTTTGTCTGCATTGGTTCCAGATGTGAAGATGAACACTGATTAAATTCACTGTTGTTGGAAATCTGAGCCATGTCCACAAAAGAGGCCAATCCTTTCCTTAATCTTTTTTCTTGTAGCTTCCAAAATACCAAGACCTATATACATAGAAATAAATATGAGTTAGATTTCCTAAACATAAATTCATTTTGTTTAAAACCTATCCCATCTTAAGTTTTAAATCCACTTACAAAAATACACTATCAAGCATAATAGAATGAACAAGTCAGTGAAATCTGAAAGAACAAGCACTTAGTACCTTATCCACTGCTGGGTTAGAAGATGTTTAGACACACATTTATACATTTAAATTTCCTGAACTCACAAAAAACCTGGCAGAGTACTTCACACCAGCTGCCAAAGGGTTGTGCTAACCAGTGGCCTTCTGGCTTTTTTCCTACATGAAATGACTTGAGTACCACTCATGTATTTTCAAGACAGGTTTAAGGTTATGCAGCTAAAAAGTCAAAAGGACTATGACCCTCTTGCTATTTGTTATATTGTCCAAGAGCAAGTTAGTGATAAAAATATTAGATGCTAGTCTGGAGAAATGGCTCACAGATTAAGAGCACTGGCTGCTCTTGAAGAGGACCTGAGCTCCATTCCCAGCACCCACATGGCAGCTAACAATTGTCCGTAACTCCAGTTCCAGGGGAATCTGACGCCCTCTTCTGACCTCCTTGGGCACTGCACACATCACAGGTACACTTACATACATGCAGGCAATACACTCAAAAAAAAATATTAGTTTTATAGTAGATGCAGCTGGGTATGGTGGTGCCCGCCTTTAATCCCAGCACTCGGGGGGCAGAGGCAGGTGGATCTCTGTGCGTTCAAGGCCAGCCTGGTCTACATAGTGAGTTCCAGGGCAGCTGGGGCTACAGGGAGACCCTGTCTCAAAAAGACCCCCCCCCCCAAAAAAAAGTAGTAGATGCATAACCAATAAATAACTACCACTTGATTGAAATATAAGAAACACTGATTAGGCCAGGCATGGTGGCGCATGCCTTTAATTCCAGCACTCAGGAGATAGAGACAGGTGGATCTCTGAGTTCAAGGTCAGTCTAGGCTACATAGTGAGTTGCAGGCTAGCTGGGGCTATAGGGAGACCATCTCAAAAAGACCCAAAACAAAACAAGAAACCCGAAAACACTGATTAAGGTTTCATTATGCTTGCTTGGTGTGGTGCACACCTTTAATCCCAGCACTTAAAAGTCAGAGACAAGTGGAGTTTGAGGCCAGCCTGGTCTACATAGCAAGTTCCAGACCAGGCAGGGCTACACTGAAAGACCCTGTCTCAACCCCTTCCCCCAGAAAAATTTTTATTATATTCTAGAAATGTTAAGAACCTATATAGTAACATGACTTAAAACAGCAAGACAGGGGCTGGAGAGATGGCTCAGTGGTTAAGAGCACTAGCTGCTCTTCTAGAGGACCTTGGTTCTGTTCCCAGTACCCACATGGCAGCTGACAGGTTTTAAGAACCAGTTTTGTTATAACTAAATTTATCATGCAACTCTGAATACACTTCTATTCAGAGTATCTGCAGTTAACCTTAAAATCCTTATTTTTTTTTTTTTTTTTTTTTTTTTTTTTTTTTTTTTTGTCTTTTTGAGACAGGGTTTCCCTGTTGCCTTGGCTGGCCTGCAGCTCACTATGTAGACCAGGCTGACCTTGAACTCACAGATCTGTGGGTCTCTGCCTCTCAAGTGCTGGGATTAAATGTCTGCATCACCACACCCAGCTCCTCCTTAAGTATTTTTATTCATGAAAAACATTAGAAGCTTATTTTTTGTTTTGTTTCTGTTTTTTGAAACAGGATTTCCTCATAGCCGCAGCTGGCCTGGAACTCACTACGCAGACTAGGCTGCTAGGACTAAAGGTGTGCACCACCACACCGAGCTAGATGTTTGTTTCTGTTCAAGACAAATATTCTAGGAGGTGAAGACAGAGGAATCAGAAATTCAAGATCATCCTCAGTGAGTTAGTTCAAGGCCAACCTGGGCTACAATGAGACCCTTTCAAAACAAAGGGTAGGGAAAGAGGAGGGTAGGTTATATGACCTTTTGCAAGGGAAAATCTTTCAGTGTGCCTCAGTTTAATTTTAAAGATAAAAAATTAACAGGCAGAGTAAATAAATAATTCAAAAAAATGCTTATCCCTGAACTTCAGTATATGCACTAAATTAGTGCTATCTGTAATCTAATATGGTTTGCCTCATATCTAGTTTGAATACTTAGTGTAAACTGAAGTCCAAAGAAAGCCTCATTTGTGTTAAAGATTCTTTAAGGCTAATTATCTGATCAAAATTTCTGTGATTATGGAGAAATGGAAAGTTACAGGTCCAGAGTCAAATTATCCTGGGCTACCTTTAACCCACTTGATAACTATCCATTGTTCTTTTTTCTTTTTTTTTTTTTGGTCTTTTTGAAACAGGATCTCCCTGTAGTCCCAGCTGGCCTGGAACTCACTATGTAGACCAGGCTGGCCTCAAACTCAAAGAGATCCACCTGCCTCTCCTTCCCAAGTGCTGGGACTACAGGCATGAGCCACCATGCCCAGCTATTACATAAACCTTTTGGTAATGTGCTAAACAGACCACTAGCTTTCAACTTTTCTTTTAGACAGGCTCTTACTATGTAGTTCTGGTCTGGAACCCACTATGTAGACCAGGTTAGCCTCAAACTCAGAGATCTGCTTGCCTCAGGAGTGTTGGGATTAAAGGCACATGCCACCAAACCCTGAAGTTTCCACCAACTTAAAGGGTAAGATAGCATCTGAGGCCTGTAACAGAGATGTCCCTGCTTTGCTGCAACCTGCCTACTCTTATGTTTCCACCAATATATTTGAAAAGCGCCTTCATTTATGACTTTTTGTTCTGTCACTATAAAAAACTTCCAAGAAACTGTTACTACACGGTATTTTGGCAACTTGAACCTGTGTTCTTAGGCTGTAGTCAACTCATATTTGGCTCCACAATCAACTGTCACTTATTCTGAGATGAGAGCTGTGGGTTTTTGTTGTTGTTTTGGGTCTTTTTGAGACAGGGTCTCCCTGTAGCCCTGGCTGGCCTGGAACTCACTAAGCAGATCAAACTGACCTTGAACTCAAGAGATCCGACTGCCTCTGCCTCTCAAGTGCCAGGATTAAAGGTGTGTACCTCTTCCGCCTGAGAGTTGTGTTTTTATGTCAATACTAGAAAGCATGAAAGTACCTTTTATGCCCTAGGGGGTTTTGTAATTTTATGTGTGTGAATGTACTGCCTACCTGTAGGGACACCCATGTGGTGCAATGTCTGAGCAGCCAATGCTCTGAACCACTGAGCCATCTCTCTAGTCCCTAGGGATTTTTTGTTGTTTGTTTTTTAATCACTGACAAACAGCATTTGTCTACCTGATAGTATATATTAATAAATGCCTGGTAGGAGATAGCACCAAGAATCCAGGGATAAGGCTCAGTTATAAAGCACACTCCTAATGAAAAGACTAGTGATGGGTGATGAATGTCCTCAGGGTACTGTTATTATTTCATACAACTGTAGTTTTCATGTCTGCAGCATTTTACCAAATGCTATTCCAAATTTACCTCTGTGGTAGACTGCTCAATATATAATATTTATATGCATCACTGGAAGTAAACTTGGTATCAAAAGAAAGAAACCCAAAGAAATATTAAACTCTTGTTAAACATGCACAACAAACTCAAAGGAAAATATTGATGTGTACAACGTACTTTGCAGTACATCTTTAAAAAATAAAAAAAAAAAGGTGAATTGGCTGGGCATGGTGGCTCAGGGGTTAAGAACACTGGTTGTTCTTGCAGAAGACCGGGGTTCAAATCCCAGCACCCACATGGCAGCTAACAACTGTCCATAACTCCAGTTCCAGGGGATCCAACAGCCTCTTCTGTCCTCCTCGGGCATTGTACAACATGGGTGCCCTTACCTGCATGCAGGCAATACACTCATACACATAAAATAAATATTAAAAAAAAAAAAAAGAGGTAAGGGCAAAGTCAGCCTGAATTACTGAATTATGTAAGACCCCTGCCTCGCTCTCCCCACCCCACACATGAGATTGAATCAATTGATAGAAGGATGACAACTGGATAAATATGAGATCAGGTAAGGATGGAAAATGTAACACAGTCTCAGTGACAGGCCTATGAGTATTCTACCCTAAAATTCTTTCAACTCTGCTACCATTAACTGAAAATATACACAATGAAATGGAAGGAGGGTTCCCACTCCAATATACACCTTCCTTTGCATATTGGTTTTTCTGCCTCTTGTGAAAGGGGTAGAATCTATTTTCTTGATCTGAACAGGCACTGGAACTTGTCTTAGCCACTAGAATGTAGAAGAAATGACATCATGGGAGTTCCAGACAAGGTCAAAAGAGATTGCTTCTGAGGTTGCTAGGTGAATGCTCGCTGAGAATAAGAGACCTTGAGAAAAGCTCTGCTGAAAGTCTGCAGCCTACCCAACATACTAAAGACTCCACATACTACCCGTTCACAGTCCAAATGGCATAAGCCCCATGAGTGGCCCAGTTAAGGAGATCAGCAGAAGAAATCATCAGATGAGCTCAAGACAAACAGCTAATCAACATAATCATACTGGAATGTTAGCTACAAGGCTAATAAATAACATTTTCTTATTTGTTTTACTTTTACTTTTATTTTCTGCAATACTGGGATAGAGCCTAGGACTTCCTACATGTTAAGCAAGTTTTTCTACCACTTAGCTTTAATCCCAACTTTCTACAGTTTGGAAAACAAAACTGAAGCCATTTAGCTAGTGGCAGGGGGGAAAAAATTCTAGCTATGGGGATGGTAACACCCATACAAAAGTCTAGCCAAATTGATGGGCTTCTGTAACCCCCTCCTCTTGCTGGGATTTGGGGGTGGGGGGGACAAAAGGAGACAGGACAGGAAGATATCCATAGCTCATTGGTCAGCCACCTAGTCACTCAGTGAGCTCCAGGTTCAGTAAAGGACCAGAGCTCAAATTCCAGCTCCCATGTTCCATAAAGGTTTGCAACCTTTATAAATAAATAAATCTTAAAAAAATAAAGGGGCTGGAGAGATGGCTCAGCGGTTAGGAACACTGACTGCTCTTGCAGAGGACCTGGGTTTTATTTCCAGCACCCACATGGCAGCTAACAACTGTCCATAACTCCAGTTCCAGGGGAATCTGACACTCTCTTCTGACCTCTGCAGGTATTGCACGACAGATACATTCACATATATGCACATGCAGACAATACATGCATAAACATAAAAATAAGAAATAAGGCACTCACTATGTAAACCAGGCTGCCCTCGATCTCACAGAGACCCACCTGTCTCTGCCTCCTGAGTGCTGGGACTAAAGGTGTGAGCCACCATGCCCAGCATAAATATTTTAAAAAATAAAAAAAAATTTTTTTTTAAATGGCTGGGCATGGCGGTGCGCACTCTTCACCCCAGCTCTTGGGAGGTAGAGGTGGGCAGATCTGAGTTTAAGGTCAGCCTGGTCCACACAGTGAGTTCCAGGCTGGCCAGGGCTACACAGTAAGATCCTGCTTCCAGAAAATTAAAAAAGAAAAAGTGGAGAGACAGATGGAAAGAGGACACTGACCTTTGCCTCTGGCCGCCACGTGCATACCCACATACATCACACAAAGACACACAACACAAAGAAAAGAAAACTTTAACATTCTCCTTTAAACTCCAGTGGCTTTCATTTTAATTTCCTTTCACTGTCAAACTCTGAGTAGCCTAGAGACTTTCTGAGTGACTCCTTTATACATTCTTAGAAAAACTCTACTTATATTCAGGGCCCTATTAAAATACTACATCTTCCCTAAAGCTTTTCCTAAGCAGCTTTTCAAAGAAATTATCTATTGATTTTGAACATGTGTATGCTATAGCATGTGTGTGGAAGTCAGAGGACAACTTGCAGCAATTAGTGCTCCCTTTGCACCATGTGGGTTCTTGCTCCAGTCATCAGGTTTGATAGCAAACACCTGTACCAGTAAGCCACTTTGCTGCTCCCCAGGCAGCTTTTATAAGAATTCAACCTTCTCCTCTGTAAACACTTTGCTGGTTTTGCCAGCTTCTGGTAGTAGAACCTACAACTTCTTTTTTAGAAGCTGCCTCTCTCCCTCTTATTTCACAGTTAAAACAGGACTGGACCACTCCCGCACCCTAACTGCTTCAGAGGATCAAAGTTAATCTCTGAACTTCTGCTGAAAGGAAGCTTTTTGCTGAGGCTGCTAAACTGATGGGACCAAGTCTGGTATGCTGTGGCCGTCTCTGCTACTACTCAGGAGACGCTGCCTATGAATTAATCCAAGCCAGAGCACAGAGATGAGTAAAATGGAGACAGATTCTGAGCAATATCACATTAAGCATTTGGATCCCTAGCCCGTCTTTTCATTTACAGAAGACAATAAATTTTTGCTTAATCCAGTTTAAAATGAACTCCTTAAAAACAAAGCTTCTACCATGATAACCCCAAAAGTCCTGATTAACACAGAATCTGTGAACCTGTGTCTATCCAACAGACTTTAAAATAAGCTGAAATGCAGAGGCCTACTCATTCATTTTTTCAGTTACCCACAACATTATTTGCTTAATAAACATGAAACTTCAGTGAACATGAGAGTCAAGCTGCTTTTTAAGCTTTAAAAAAGTTTATTACTTTTATGTGTACGAGTGCTTTGCCTGCATGTGAGTGTACCATGTGCGTGTAGTGACTGTAGAGGCCAGAAGAGGGTGTTGGATTCCCTGAAACTGGAGTTACAATAGGTTGTTAGCTGCTATGTGGGAGCTGGAACTCGAACCCGGGTCCTCGGCAACAGCAGCTAGTGCTCTTAACCACTGAGCTATCTCTCCAGCCCTCTGATAGACAGTCTTTAAGATATGTCTGATGTCATGAGAAGAGACAAATGGTAGGAGCCATGAGCCAGGGGTGATGGCCTGTTCCTAAACACCAGAATGCACTATTTTCTTCTCTCTATTCTTCCTTCTCAATGCTGTGGGCTTAACTCGGCCCCTCAGGCAATGCTGAGGAAGTAATCCTACCTTTGTATCCTATCATCAGCAAGCACAATAGGGCTCATTTTTCACAAAATCAGATGGATTAAAACAAAATAGCATTTTACAAACAGAAAAAGAAGTTTAACTGCAATTCACATTACCCAATATGAACTGTAATCTCAAAAGGAAACAGAAGGACTTAAACTATCGAGGGAGATCCTGTCCTTCAGCTATGTTTCTGCAGCTGCGATGATGTGCTCCATTAATTTTTAAAAATAAAGCCTCATTTGATGACATTTACTAGGAAATAATTCTCTACACGCTAATTCAAAATGAAAACTCTGAGGCTAATGGCCTCCTAATTCAAACTAGGAAAGACCAAGTAACTAGTTGTTGAATGAGAATTGTGCATCATCTGCCAAAAAAGTTTCCAACATAAAATAACCCAGTGAGGATCACAAAGGTTCGCTACTTTAAAATTCTCCAAAAGAGGGGAATTAAACTAGTCAATTAAACTTTTGGATAGCATCTACATACCCCGAACAGAAGAATTTAGGGTTTCTTCTGTGGTGGACAATCACTCATGATTTAATTTAAACCTTGGAAAAATAGGTCAGTCCGGCTACTCATCCAAATGCTTTCTGATCTTAACAATTCAAGATACCTAGGCAGATATGGCTCCTATAATCCCAGGACTCTGGAGCCTGAAGCAGGATCATCAAGCTATAGGAAGCCTGGTCTAATGAGTTACCAGTCAGTCATCCAGTCTGTACAATACAGTCAGACTCTGTCAAAAAAAACAAAAGCAGGGCCAACAAGATGGCTTATTGGGTAAAGGTACTCGCCACCAAGCCTGACAACCTGAGTTCGATCCTTAGGACCCACATGGTAGAAGAACAGAGTCAACTTCTCCTACAGGCTGTCTTCTGACTTCCATGTATATATGCAAGCATGTGTGCATACACGCACTCTAAAATGTAATAAAAATTCTGAATAAACCAAAATAAAGTGCTTAAGGAAATGAAGACACCATGACTACAATTCAACAACAGACACTAACATGACAATGACACAGACTATGCCACTACTAGAAATAAAATTATGGGACTGGGAAGATAGCTCAGTAGTTAGTAAAGTGCTTGCTGAGAGAGTGTGGGTTTGATCCCAGCAACCGTGTAAAAAGCTTCTTATCTCAGGCACTGGGAAGGCAGAGACAGGTGGATTCCTGGGACTCACTGGTCAGGTGGTCTAGCCTAATCTGAGAGTTGACTGTGCTGAATAACTTCAGGTGTCAACCTGACACACCGAGGAAGAGAACCTCAATTGGGGAATTTTATCTATCAGACTAGCCTGTGGGCATGTCTGTGAGGCATTTTCTTGATTGTTGAGTGGTGTGGGAAGGCTCAGCCATCCCTGAGCAGGTGGTCTTGGGTTACATAAGAAAGCAGGCTGAGCACAGGCCAGGGAAGCAAGCCAGTAAGCAGTGTTCCTCATGGTCTGTCTTCAGCTTCTGCTTCCAGGTTCCTGCCCTGAGCTCCTGCCCTGGCTTCCCTCAGTGATGAACTGTAATCTGGAAATGTAAGCCAATAAACCCTTTCCTCCCCAAGTTGATCAGTATTTCATCACAGTAATAGAAAGCAACTAGGACAACAATTCTGTCTCAAAAACAAGGTACATGGCACCTGAGGTTGCCCCCTGGCCTCCACATGTGTGGACATGCACCTGTACACCCAAACATATACAAAGTTGTGGAAATTGTAGTTAGTGTTTGTTACAAATTAGTTACAGGGTTGGAGAGATGGTTCAGCAGTTAAGAGCACTGAGTACTCTTGCAAAGACCCAGGTTCAAATCCTAGCACCTACATGGTGGCTAACAACCATCTGGAACTCCCGTTCCGGGGATTCTGATGTCCTCTTTTATCTTCTGAGGGCACTGCATGACACAGGTGCATTTACATACATGCAGGCATTAACACTCATAAAAAAATAAAAAGTTTTTTAAGCTGAGCATGGTGGCACACGCCTTTAATCCCAGCACTCGGGAGGCAGAGGCAGGTGGATCTCTGTGAGTGCAAGGCCAGCCTGGTCTCCATAGTGAGTTCCAGGACAGCTGGGGCTACAGGGAGACCCTGTCTCAAAAAGACCAAAAAAAAATAAAAAATAAAGTTTTTTAATCGTAGTAACTGCTTTTATTTCCATGTAGAGCTAGGGCTAGAGATGCTGCATGCCACTCACTGCAACAGCAATATATTAATTTAATCTCACAAATTTTACAAAGTACCTACTAATACCTCTGTTTACAGATGAAGAAATTTAAGCACGGTTACATAGCACATGTAAACTTACAGCAGGTTAAAAGTTGGAGAACTCCAATCCAGGTAGGATTGACTTACATGAAATAATTTAAGTTGTCTGGAATCATAAGTGCATGCTTAAATTACTATAACTTATTTACCAAAAAACATCAAATTTCTTCCTCAATCTTAGGGCTACTTCTTTCTATACTGATTTTTTTGGGGGGGGTGTCCTTTTTTGAGAGAGGGTCTCCTTATACCCACAGGCTGGCCTGGATTTAATATGGAGACCAGGCTGGCCTTGAACTCAGAGATCCTCCTGGCTCTGCCTCCTGAGTGCTGGGACTAACTAAAGGCAGACACCACCATGCCCGGCAATATACTGATAAATTTTATTTTAGCCCCATCATGAGGCAGTTAATTCTACTATTTGGTTACAATATCTACCAATTTATCAGTTAATTTACCATCAATACATGACTAGCACATCTGTAATTTCACTGATGGCAAGAGGTCTCCCTCACTTCCACAGCTGGACATCTAATGCAGTTGCTAGGTGAATGCATGACTAGAGATACCACTTCTTTCATCAAAGAGAAGTTCAAATTCTGAAACCAATAATAGGAGAAAAGACTCACTTATTAAGAGTTCTCCCTTTACTGAAAAATCACATGGTTAGGTTTAGAACAAGAGTATCTTGAAAACTAGGAATATGGCAACAGAGAACTAAAAATAGGTGCTCCATCTCAGTACCTGTAAGAGAACATTTTACCTTTGATTACTCATCTGACAAAAGAAGCCAAGTGTTTGGTATTAGACACTAATTTCTCACAAAGATAAAACGGAAGAGTGTGCAGATATTGAGAGTGATTAGGTAGACCAACATTGTCCAATAGAAACAGGATGCACGCCACATAAAACTTATAAATTACATCAAAGAAAACAAAAAATTAACATTTTGTTCTAATATATCAAAACTATCATTTCAACAGATAATACAAAAATGAGTGGGGGCATTTTCTTCTTTGAACCTCTGACTCTCCATCTCCTGAGTGCTGGGATTACAGGTGAGTACCACTAGAATTATAACCATTCACCACCATACCCAGGAAACTAGTCACATTTCAAGAAGTCAATAGCCAAAACGGTATGTATACACTGCAGTTATAGTTTAGAAGGAAAGGTTCAGGCTGGGTGCAGTGGTGCACACCTTTAATTCCAGCACTCAGGAGGCAGAGGCAGGAGGATCTCTGAGTTCTAGGCCAGCTGGGGCTACAGGAGATTCTAGGGGGGTTTTGTTGTTGTTGTTGTTGTTGTTTTGGGGGGGGTTCTTTTTGAGACAGGGTCTCCCTGTAGCCCCAGCTGGCCTGGAACTCGCTATGTTGCAGTCCAGGCTGACTGAACTCACAAAGATCCACCCGATTAAAAGTGTGCACCTGCCATGCCTGACTAGGAGATTCAGGTGTTATCAAGAGGGAAATAGGGAAAATGGGGGTATTTAACTTGGAAGGGAAGAAGGGTTGGGGTGTACAAGGAGCCGTGGGGTGAAGGGGCAGGAGCTCGAGAGGAGAATAATAGAAGACAGGTATTATCAAGGGAGAAATGGGGGAAATGGAGGCACTTTAACTGGGGAAGGAGGGTTGGTTATACAGGAAAAAGATAAATGTTTAGGTGGTGTGAAAAAAACATAGGGAAATGTATTAGTTTAAAAGCCTACTGAAAATATACATACAATATCTGTATATGAGTACAGGTGTATAGCTGAAGGCTATATAAGAAACAATGCCAAACAGAAGAAACCTCCCCTTCAAGTTGTTGGTCAGGGTAGTCAAAAAGAGCCCCAAAATAACACAGGCTATTCCCACAGTCCTTGAATTCCTTCAAGAACTTGAAGGTTAAGACCCTATTGCTGAAGAAAGGACATACTTGGGACACAGCACTTGGTGCACTCAAAGCTGTAACTGACCTGAAAGCCTCCCCTTGAAGACTAGCCTCATAGTAACAGAGGCTACTAATGCAAGCTGCTAAGGGAGAAAAATCAATCAGTGGTTCAACCTAGCTGTAAAACCTACACAATAACGATCAGCAGAGCAAACTTTCTCTATTAGTGCAGTAATGGCACTTTTATCTGATAGGGACAATCAATAGCTGTCTAATTGGAATTAAGGCCTGCTCAATGGGAGGAAACTCATGTGTAGTACTGTAAACGTAGCCAAATACACACAGCTTGAGAGGTCACAGATCTTAGAGAGAAACACCTGTCACATTCCTGACAAAAAGTAATTTCTTACTGTATGCTCAATATGGATCCCTATATTTACAGACAAGTACACTCCTCCCACTCATCAAAGCACCCCACCCCTGCCACCCAACAGATGGAGACTATTACAGAGTTCCACAACTGGTCAAATGCAGAGATGCCCAGTTCTAAGTGACACATCTACAATGGAATCTCTACTCCTAAGGCTCACAGAACAGAGCAGAACAGGGGCAGAGAGAATACTAGTGGCTCTCTCAACTCTCACCAGCAATGTTTCCTCACGCAACAGAGGGTGATTTACAAAGAAAGCCACAACTGGCCAAAATGCAGAGAATAAGAGACTGCAGAGTTCATCGTGGATAGGACCTCTATATTAAAACCTCTGCCACCCAGGGCTCAAGGACCACTGTGGGAAAGGGGGCAGAAAGACTGTAAAAGCCAGAGGTGATGGATGCTCACAAGGAAACAAAGTTTTCCAAGCAGGTGGGAATTTGCTCGTATGAACTTACAGCAATGGTGACAACATGCACAAGACCCACAGAAACTCAAACCAGACAAATACTCAGCACAGAACTGCGGAAATGGGTAAGAAGCCCCAACCTTAACTGAGGAACTATTGGCAGCTGATCACTACTGGGTGAGGGAGAGTTGGTCTTCTTTAAGGGAATGATGCTAGATAGGCTGACCAGGCTCCAGTGAATGAACTCATACCAAGGGACATCTGGGAACACAAACTCGACTCAATAGGCCTCCTTAACATATATGACTTTATATTGAGAGAATGAATGAAATCTGGTGGGGGGGAATGAAGGGTGCAGACAGGGAAAGGTGTCTAAATATGATTAAGATATACTGTATGAAATGCATAAAAACTCATTAAATATATTGTATGAAAAAATATATATGCAGCTTATCATGGTAGACATTTTTAGTCAATGCTGAACAGAAAGAGAGCTCCTTCCTCAATCGAAGGTATCAACAAATCATGATGGGAAAAACCTTTAGTTTTTTCTTACGGTCATAAACAAAACCAGAATGCCAACTACCACCTCATTTTACACAGTCTAGACAGTGCAATAAAGGAAGGGGGAAAAAAATAGCAGGATCACTAGGACAAGCCAAACAGCTGGTTAGGTTTTTTTTGGGGGGGGGGTTGTCTTTTTGAGACAGGGTCTCCCTGTAGCCCCAGCTGTTCTGGAACTCACTATGTAGACCAGGCTAGCCTTGAACACACAGAGATCCGCCTGCCTCTGCCTCCCAAGTGCTGGGACTACAGGCATGCGCTACCACGCCCGGCCTGGTTAGGAATTTTTATCTGAAATGTTTGAGGCAAGAAGTATTTCAGAAGACCCCAGACAGCTCAGCTGTAGAGCATCGGACTTTTAATCTGAGATTCCTGGGTTCAAGTCCCTGTTGTTAGTACGTCTGCTTCCTTACCAGGCCTGGTGGTGCACACCTTGAATCCCAGTATTCAGGAGGCAGAGGCAGGCAGATCTCTAAGTTTCAGGCCAGCATAAACTTCATATATAGAGAACTTCAGGCCAACTAGGGCTACACAGTGAGACTCTGTCCCAAAGAGGGGGGGAAAAAAGCAAGAGGGAAGTATTTCAGATTTTGAAATATTTGCACATACATAAGATTCTTGCAGATATACCCAAGTCTACACAGGAAATTCAAATATACTTAATATATATCTTATACATAACCTGAAGGTTATTTTATTTTTATTTTCTGTATGCATATTTGTTTTGTTTTACAAGACTAGATCTTGCTATGTAGCCCAGACTGGTATTAAACTATCGGCAATCCTCCTTAGCTTCCCAAAGTACTGGGGTTATAACTGTGAGCCACTCTATATCTTGGTAACTTTGTTTTGTGATGGGGGGTAGTAGTATAAGGAAATGAACCTAAGACTCAAATATGCTAAGCAAGCTCCCTATCACAGCCCTGGGAGCCATAAATGTGACAAATAAGCTACCGATCTCTTTCTCAGAAAGATGGAAATCACACATATGCTTTGATCATCAAAGCCACTTGGTCCTTTTCACTCAGATCAAAATATACTATTATGAAAGTACTTGTGAGAAATACAGGTCCTATCTTCATATCTTCTTGGGAGTTAGAAATGCTGGTCTTGGACTCCACAGTGCAAATTAGCTGCAGATGAACCCTTGGTGACATCTATGCACAGCTGAAGACCTAAAGTCATGGAAGCAACCGACACTGCCCTCAGAGAAGGTAGAGAATGAAGAGAGAGGCACAGGGAAATCACGAGGCCCGTTAATACCCGAGCAGGAAACAAAACAGGGAAATAACAGGAATACTGGTATCATAGAAATTCAGGAATAAAATGTTCTAGAAGGAAACAGTATTGCCAGAATCTACAGAGACATGCTGAGCATGGTGGTGCATGCCTTTAATCCCAGCACTCGGGAGGCAAAGGCAGGTGGATCTCTGAGTTCCAGGCCAGCTGGAAGGACTAGGAAAAAATACAAGGACTTAGCAATTTTATAAGGAACAAATTTAACATAATTTAATATAATTCACTTACAAAATTCACTCAGGGGCTGAAGAGCTGGCTCAGGGATTAGGAATATGTATTACTCTGAGGACCTGAGTTCAGTTCCCAGCACACATGTTAAATGGCTCAAAACCACCTGTAACTCCAGCTCAAGGAGATCCAACACCCTCTTCTGGCCTCCACAGGCACACACAAGTGCGTGCACACACAGAGACACATTATATATACACACATATATATATGTGTATATATTTTGGGTGTGGTAGCCCACACTTTTAATCCCAGCACCTGGAAGGCAGAGCCAGGCAGATCCCTTTGAGTTTCAAGCTAGCCAGGGCTACACAGTGAGACGCTATCTCAAAAGAGCTGGACCCTGGCTCTGCCTCCCAGGTGCTGGGATTAAAACAAAATAAACCCACTCCAAATCCATATATTTGTTTTTATGTGTATGAGTGTTTTGCCCAAATGTAAGTACACCTATGTACACAATGCCGTCGGAGGCCAGAAGACAGCGTCAGATCCCCTAGAACTGGAGTTTCAGCCAGTTATTAGATGCTGGGAACCAAACCCAGGTCCTATAACCGCTAAGCCATCTCTCCAGCGCCAGTTCACTCTTTTAAAGTGCACAATTCAATTCAAAGTCAGACATGGTGAGGATCTCCTGCAGTCCCAGCTTATGTGGGAGGTTAAGATGGGAAACCTGCCTGCACTCAGGAGTTCCAGGCTAGCCTGAGCAATACAACAAAATTCTTTTTAAAAAAATAATGTATAGTTAGTTCAGTTGTTCTTAGTATATACTTAACAGTTGCATAATCATCACCACTACCAAGTTTCAGAACACTCTCATCATCTTGAAAAGAAATGCTACCTATACTCATGAGTGGTCCACTCTTCATTTCCCTCCTTGTCTAGAGTTTTAGGTGTGGCATGATGGCTCACATCTGTATTCCCAGCACTTGGGAAACAGAGACAGGAGAACTGTTATGAGCTGCAGGCCAGTATGAGTGACACAACTGGTGATAAGCAAAAGAAATTAAAGCTGCTTCTTGAAGGAGCCTTCAGAAAGGCAGAGGAAGATGTCTAGTTCTAAAGGAAAGCTAGCAAGTACGCAGCCATCATTCTAAGGCACTCCCTTGCTATAAACTGCCAGCTACCAGAGACTGGATGAGGCCAAGAGAGCTGAAAAAAGGTCTTCCAAGGCATTCCAGGCCTTCACATGATGTAAAACAGCTGCCCTCCAGAGGCAAAGGTAAGAACAAGGCAGAACTCCTGAGAGAGACAGTAGGAAACAAGACTAAAGAATAAAGAGAACTTTCCAGGGATCCACACAGCTGGCAGCTAGGCTGCAGAACAAGGATTTCTGGGATCACGTCAGTGTTCAGATCCCATATTCTGCCTGCCTGCCTGCCTGCCTGCCTGCCTGCCATCCATCCATCCATCCATCCATCCATCCATCCATCCATCATTCTGCCCCAAAGTTATGTCTATGGTGCTGGGGATAGATAGAATCCCTCATTGGAGAGATAGCTCAGCAGTTAGGAGCGCTTGTTGCTCTTCCAGAAGACCTGAGTTCTACTGCCTGTAATTCCAACATCAAGGGATCCCATACCCTCTCTGTCCTCCACAGGCACCTGCACACATGTGGCTGCCACACATACACACTCACACACACACGCAAATAAAAATCTAAGCCTCTCTTGCCCTAGACCAGGGTGTTCACCCAACATTCTGCTGCTGAAACATGACACTGCCATCTACAAATGTGTTAAACTGCATTCACGATTATCTGAGGCTACATGCAACCCAAGGGCAAGTTAGCCACACCTTCACTGTCTGAATCCGGTGATGAATTGAATCAAACTAAAGAGACAACAAAGCACAGGCTCATGTTACTTATAAATCAGATGTATTCAATTTAGTCACCGGACAGAATAATGGGCATCTGGGAGGTAAATATTAAGTATTAAACTTAATATTAATATTAATATTAAACAAAGAAAATATGACCCATGGTCAAGGAAACAGTCAAAACAAGCCGATCAAGAGATGGTCCAATTATTACAATTATTCAACAGGTACCTCTAAGTAATTATGACAGCAATATGAAAGGAACTAATAGAGAAAACCATTGACAAAGAGGTAGAGAATATCAGACGTGATAGGAACTCTGGGAAGAAATAAGAAAGAAAGAGCAAAGTATTTCAGAAATGAAGTATTAGTGAGGTACATTGGCATACTTGTGAGGCTGAGGCGGGGGATTACTAGTATAAGCTAGTCTGGGTTACATAGCAACACCCTATCGCAAAAAATAAATTTTTAATGAACATGTTTTGAACCCATGAGTTTCAGATTAACTTGAGCAATACAGCAAGGCCTCTTCTCAAAAACTGAAATTTTATATATGCCAGCTGTAGTAGTATACACCTGAAATCCCAGCACTTTGGAGGTAGAGGCAGCACTGGCTACAAAGCAAGCTCAAGGATTGTCTGGGCTATGTGAGACCCTGTCTCAAAACAGCAAAAAGAAAGTGAAATTGGTTAGGTTAGCCTGCTGGTAGAGGCCTGTAATCCTGGTGACTCAAGAGGTTGAGGCAAGGAGATCAAAAGTTCAGGGTTAGCCTGGACAACTTAATGACACTTTGTCTCAAAAAATCAAAGCTGAGCTGGGCGTGGTGGCTCCTGCCTTTAATCCCAGCACTCAGGAGGCAGAGGCAGGCAGACCTTTGTGAGTTTGAGGCCAGCCTGGTCTACATAGTGAGTTCCAGGACAGCTGGGGCTACGGGGAGACCCTGTCTCAAAAAGAAATTAAAAAAAAAAAAAAAAAAATCAAAGCTGAAACTAGGTATGGGATATGGCTCATAGAGTGCTTGTCTAGCATACATAAAATCCTGACTTCAGCCCCCAATACTGCAAAAGAAATAATAAAAATAAAACTTACAATTTACTTGCTCTTAGTATATTCAGAGTTGCGCAACCATCATCACTGCCAAATTAAGTAGATGGATTTTGCAGCAAAAGAAAGGACTGGGAAACCTCAAGTCCTATCAACAGAAAATATCCAAACCATGCTTGAAGCCCTGGGTTCAATCCTCAGCACCCACATAAAATCTGCTTGGGCACACACCTGTACTTGAATTTTTGATCCTCTTCCCTTCAAATGGTTGAGTCATTCAAATGGTCATCCTTAGCAAGACCAAGACCAGTCTGAGATACATGGGACCCTGAGAAGGGAAGGAGAGAAGGGAGGAAATGGGGGAAGAGGGAGGGAATGGGGGAGGAGGGGAGGAGGAGGAGGAGGAGAAAAAGGGGAGGAGGGGGAGAAGGAAAGGGAAAATAAAGAGAAGGACGGACAGACAGTATGTCGGGGGGGGGGGGTAGACACAAGTCAAGTGGTCTAGCATAACACAGTTTGAGTCCAGGGAAGAGGAGAGAAAATGAGCTGGGCAGAGTGGCTAACAATTTCAGCACTTGGGAGGTTGAGTCAAAAGGATTGCAATGAGCTCCAGGTCAGCCTGTAAGATGGCTCAGCAGGTAAAGGGAACTTGCCACCATGCCTGATGACTTGAGTTTGATCTCCAGAACCCACATGGTAGAAGGAAAAAACCCAACTCCAGGAAGTTGTCCTTTCACTCCCATGTTTGTGCTGTGGCATCCACATGTCCACAGATACACACAACATACAAATAAATGCATTTTTAAAAATAAGTTTTTTTAAAAAATGAGCTGGATGGCTGGGCGTGGTGGCACACACACCTTTAATCCCAGCACTTGAGAGGCAGAGGCAGACAGACCTCTGTGAGATCCAGGCCAGCCTGGTCTACATAGTGAGTTCCAGGCCAGCTGGGGTTATGGGGAGACCCTGTCTCAAAAAAAAAAAAAAACAAAACAAAACAAAAAAAAAAGCAGCTGGAGAGACGGCTTAGTAGTAAGAGCACTTGCTGCTCTTATAGAGGACCCAGGAGTTCCCAGTACCCATACTGGGTGGCTTACAACCACCTGTAATGCCAGCCCCAGGGGGAACTAACATCCTCTTCTAGCTTCCATGGGGCTCATATAGGCAAGTGGCGTACTCACACACATTAGAAAAAAAAAAAAAAAAACACCACCAACAACAAACAACCGAGGGGCTATAGAGACAACTTAGCAGTTAAGAGCACTTGCTGTTTTTGCAGAGGACCAAGGTTTGGTTCCCAGCATCCACATGGTGGCTAATAACCATCCACAACTCCAGTTCCAGGGGATCTGACACCCTCCACTGGTCTCCATAGGCACTTACACACATGCAGACAAAACACTCATACACATAAAATAAAAATAAATAAATAAAAAATTAAATCAGAAAATAAATAGGAGAGAAAATGGGACAGAAAAAATATTTGGTCAAGACATTCCCGTAAGTGAAAAAAAGATACCAACCAATCAAGTATAAAATGTTCAGTAAAGCCCAAGCACAATAAAAATACATTTAAGAGAGCCTACCCACTAGGGTCACTGATTAACAGTGGTCCAATGAATGCTTGAAAGTTCTTATAAACAATTGTGAAGTTAGTATCAAATCAATTTATTAGAGAGCATAGTGTTAAGCTAAGAAGTATGAGGTTGTGAGAAGGGTCATATATGTGTTTGAGACAGGTATTTCAGGCTGGCCTTGAACTCCTGATCCTCCTGCCTTCACTTCCTGCATGCTTGGAATGTGTTTACCATACCTAATTGGAATTTTAATTTTACATCCTGTACAAAATACTTAGCCTTACCCCAAAGAAGCCTTACCTATTCACAGGGAGGTATCTATGACATGACTAATGGGAATGTCATTTCTCAGGGTGGGGCTGGCCATATAGAAAGATCAATTACATGATTTGGGGTAGAAGAAACTTTGGGTGACACGGTCAGAATTCAACCTGGAAACTGAATCCAGCCACATGGGCAATCTACCAGTCACCCATGCCTATGTAATGAAGTCACAGTAAAAGAAAAAAACATCTGGTCACTGAAACTCACATGAGCTTTGCTGGTTGGCAGTACTCCCCAAAGTCTGTCACACACCCATACTGGAAAAGTAATATCCTGGTTCATGGGAGACGACCCATAAGCTCCACGTTGGGAACCCTCCTGGACCTTGTTCTACATGTTCTTTTCCTTGACTGATTTTAATCTGTATCCTTTCCCCATAATACTCCATTAGCCATGAGTGACAGTTTTCAGTAGGTTCTGTTGATCTAACAAGTCATCAAACCCAAGCGTGGTTACAGTAACTCTGCCCTCCAATCTGCAGTTGGTGTTTGAAGTGAGGGTGGTCCTCAGGAGAGGTGAGGGTAAGGGCAATAAGGCAGGTCTGAAACAGAAAGCAGGACTCAAGAACTAGGACTTTCCAGAGACATGAGCGCTGCTTTAGCTCGGCGGGGAAGCACAGAGCTCTCTGGAATCATCTTAGTGTTCAGAACCCACAGTCTGCTGAAGAGAAGTCATAAGTCTTCAAAATAAATTTATTTGTTTTGTTTATGTGCAGTTTGAGCAGATCTTTGTAAAACTTTTAGATTTGAAGAACAATGAAAGCTAAACAAAATTCAGGCCTCGTAGAAATGTATCAACCTACTTTTTTCCCCCTGGTTGTTTATTTTTCAGTCTGGAGTAGTCTAGGCTAGCCTCAAATTATGTAGTCAAGGGTAACCTTGAACTGATGCTCCTGTCTCCAACAACCAAGTGCAGTGATTACAGACAAGTGCTGGGACCAGAGGCATGGCCACCATATCCGGCACCTATATTTGAGGAACCATGTATTTCTAGGAATACAAATACTGCTGATGTAAATATGACTGATGCAGTAAAGTTATATTCTCCAAGCTGGATCTAATTTAAATCAATCCCTAACAGAACAATCTTAGATTTTTATAATAAACTACATTGCTATAGTCACAACTCACCTCTATCGAATACTTTATATAACCCTGTAATACAAAGAATTTTTTTAAAATAGTCAGCTGGGCCTGGTGTGCTTGCACACACCTTTAATCCCAGAACTTGAGAGGCAGAAGCAGGTGGAACTCGGTGAGTTCCAGGCCAGCTGGGGCTACAGGGAGACCCCCTTCTCAAAAAGACAAAAAAAAAAAAGTCAGCTGGGCATGGCTCACACTTGTAATCTTAGCACTAAGGAGGCTGAGGCAGGAGGACTACCATGAGTGGACACTGCCCTGGGCTACACAGTGAATTCTAAATCTGCCTGGGCTACAGAGTGACATCCTGTCCTTAAAGAAGGGAAGGAGGGAAAAGGATAGGGGAAGGGGAGGGGGAAAGAAGGAGGGAGGAGAGGAGAGTGGGAGGGGAGAGAATTGAGTTAGTTCTTATCTGAATTGTGCTTCAGTTCTGATTAGGCACTTCACCTCTGGGGCATCGATTTCTCAAGTAAATAACGTAGTTATCCACTGGTTAGTATAAGTCAGTCAAACACCTACATTTCTACATCAAACATGACTTTCCTCCAAATAGATGTTATTAAATGTGGAGTGATATTCCTGCCCTAACAGTTTGACACAATGAAACTTCATTTGAATTGAATTGAATTTTATTCTGGATCTAGTGAAATGTTTTTGATAAAGATCAAGAAGAATACGTTGAACTGGTATGTAGGTGAGTGGTAGAGTGATTGACTAGCATATGCAAGGTCCTGGGTTCAATCCCTAGCATCACAAAATTAAAAAAAAAAAAAAGGAAAAAAAGTTTGATCACTAAGATTAAGAATCAAAACCCTCTCTGCCTCACCCCCCCCCACCAAAAAAAAATTAACCTTGAAATCTCCTAACAATAACAGTGAGTGATGTTAGGGACACCATTTTACTTATTAGATGTAACAGGAGGTCAAAGCTGGATTTCATGCACATCCACGTGCATGGATTTCACTGTTCGAGCATCTCTATTCCGTGGGAAATAGACAAATGTAAACAGACGTGGAGGACTGAGGATGGAGCTTAGAGGGACAGTGCTTTCCCTCACATGAGCAAGACCCTGGGCTTCCTGGCAAAGGGAAAGAAGGAAGAATGAGGACCAGAGACCAGTAAAAGCTAACAGATAAAAGGGAACTAAGAATGACTTGGAGTAAGATGACGGCAGTGCAAACGATAAGTGGTTTGTTTAAATAAGTAAAAGCAGCAAGTTTAGATAGTGAAACAAGAAAATTCCAATCATTTAGTTGACCAGGCATGGTGGCTCACACTTGTAATTCCAGCACTCAGGAGGCAGAGGCAGGAGGATCACTGTGACTTCAATGCCAGCTTGCTCTACCCGGCAAGTTCCAGGCCAGCCAGGGCTACAGTGTGATCATGTCTCAAAAGAAAAAAAGCAGCTCCAGAGATCCAGAACCCGTCTTTAAAGACAGGTGAGAGTCTGCGAAATGGCTCAATTGATAAAGTGCTAACCACAAACTGCAGAAGTGGAGGAACATGGACGTTAAAGAATGGAGTGGAGGGGCTGGAGAGATGGCTCAGCAGTTAAGAACACTGGTTGTTCTTGCAGAAGACCCGGGTTCGAATCCCACCACCCACATGGCAGCTAACAATTGTCTGTAACTCCAGTCCCAGGGGATCCGACAGCCTCCAAGGGCACTGCATGACATGGGTGCACTCACCTACATGCAGGCAATATACACATGCACACAAAATAAAAATTAAAGAAAGGGAGTGGAGTCAACTACCTCACCCATCTTTGCTCTGGTTAAATTTTTACTTATTACTGTGTGCATGTGTATGGGTCCTCATCCTTCAATGCATGTGTGGAGGTCAGAGAATAACTCGCAGGACTTGGTTCTCTTCTTCCACCACATGGATCCCAGGATGGAACTCAGGTCATCAGGAATGGTGGAAACCTGTTACCTGCTGTGTCATCTCACCGGCCCATATTTTCATGTTTTGTAAGAGGACTACAAATATATTAATGAAGGACTTAAGCCTGCTATTTTGACAAAAAGCAGTGGCTACACTGTAGCCTAAAAGTACTAATCATCATTCCAATCTCAGCCCCTCAGAAGTAACATTCTTCTAAGCATCCAGGACATCCATCTGCAACAATCCTCTGTGTCTAGACATGGGTACCCCGCTGTTATGTGGAGGTCCAGGGGTCATGGACAATGAGATACAGTCACAGGAAGAAGTGTCTTTTGAAAGATATTGCGCTGACTACAAAGTTTGCAATCTAACTTGGTATGCCAACAGAAGTACTTTGTGGAGATAATTACTGACCTTTGGACTACTTTACTGTTCATTCATTCGACATGAATCATTAAATATACTTTGACATTACCTCAATCCCAATATGACAATTAACAGTAAACCTTTTGTGCTAAATATGGTGTATGCCTGCATTTCCAACACTGTTTAAGATAAGGGAAAAAATAAAACTGAGCTGCAACTAAGAAACACAAAACAGAGGGGAGAACAATAGAAAACCAAGTTGAGCTGGAGACATGCTGGCGTGTGTGTGTGTGTGTGTGTGTGTGTGTAATTAAACTAAGCATCAATATGCTCCTACCTCTAAAAATCAGTTTATTGACAATAAGCTCATGAAAAGATACTCAGTATCATTAGTCATAAGTGAAATGCAAATCAAACCCACAGATACCACTTTGACTCTACTTGAATGATTAACTTTTTTAATGGAAAATATGAAGTGGTGGCAAGTATATGCAGATTGAATTCTCGTATTTTGCTGGCAAAAGAATGTAAAATGGTGCAGCCACTTTGAAAAACACTGGTGTTTCCTTAAAAAGTTAAACAGAATTATCATATAACCCAGCAACTCTATTCCTAGCTATTCAAAATAACTGAAAGCAGGGACTCATGGTTACACAATAATCTGCTTAAAAGATACTATGCTGGCCGGGCATGGTGATGCACACCTTACACCTTCAATCCTAGTACTTGGGAGGCAGAAGCAGGCAATCTCTGTGACTTTCAGGCCAGCCTGGTCTACATAGTGAGTTCAAGGCCAGCTGGGGCTACAGGAAGACCCTGTCTCAAAAAGAAAAGATACTATGCTAAGTGTGCAATCTTAGTATCAGTACCATTACTGACAGAAGCCAATAGATGGAAATAACCAAGTATCCATCACTGAATGAACATACATACAACAGAATAGCATCTAGGCATTCAAAGTAATGATACACGGGGCTGGAGAGATGGCTCCACAAGATGGTTAAGAGCACTGGCTGCTCTTACAGAATCCCAGCACCCACAAGTCAGCTAACAATTGTCTCTAACTCCAGTTGCAGGAATCCATCCAGTTCCAGGGGATCTGATGCCTCCTTCAGGCCCCAGTGGGCATTACATGACACAGGTGCACTTACATGCAGGCAATACACTTATACACATAAAATTAAAATAAATCTTAAAATGAAAAAAGAGTAATGACACACAGTGTAACATGGATGACCCGTGAAGATACTATGCTAAGTGAAATACACCAAACAACAAATAGGTTTGATTTGTCTTAAAGGAAATTATCTAGAGAATCCAGAGACAGAAAGTAACAGTTACTGTTTAGAGAATAGTTTCATTTTACAGTGATTTAAAAAAAAAAAAAAAAAAACCCTGGAAATAGACACTAGTGATGGATAGACAACATTATAGCCAATGCCACTAAACTATAAATGAATAAATTGTTCATATACATGTTCGTGTTTCTCTCTCTCTCCCCCTCCCCCCTCATTAAAAGTCATTGGAGAGACTGGGGATATACCTTAGTAGAGTGCTTGGCTAGCATGGGCAAGGCTCTGGGTTCAAGTTCCAGAATCATGCACCCCACACAAATCCAGGTTCACATGCTTTTAATCCCAACTCTCAGGAAGCTGAGACAGGAGGATCAAGAGCAAGTTCAAGGCTAGCCCAACTGATCGACAAAGCAAGATCCTATCTCAAAACACAAACATTTTGAAGTGATAGAGATACTCTCTATTTTTCTTTTTGCCAACAGGACCTCATGTAGCTCTGGCTGGCCTCACACTATATAGCAAAGAATATTAATATAGACATATCTCAAAATTTCCTGTAACTTACTGTAAATTGACATTACTCAAAAGAATTGGGAAACCTAAAATTATTTTTAAGGAATTTTTTTTTTCTCATTGGGCATTGTGGCACACACCTTTAATCCCAGCACTCAGAAGGCAAAGGCAGGTGAATCTGAGTTCAAAGACAGCCTGGTCTACTAGTGAGTTCCAGGCCAGCTGGGCCTACAGGAAGATCCTGGCTCAAAAAAGGCGGAATGGAAAGGAAGAAGGAAAGTTAAGGAAAGGGGAAAGGAAAGAATTTTTTCCTAGAGCCAGGTATGGTGGCGCATGCCTTTAATCCCAGCACTCAGGGGAAACAGGCAGGCAAATCTCTGTGAGACTGAGGCCAGCCTAGTCGACACAGTCAATTCCAGACTAGCTGGGGCTACAGAGATACCCTGTCTAAAAAAATAAAAAAAGCCGGGCATGGTGGCCATGTCTTTAATCCCAGCACTCAGGAGGCAGCGGTAGGTATATCTCTGAGTTCAAGACCAGCCTGGTCTCTGTAGTGAATCCAGGCCAGATGGGGCTACAGGGAGACCCTGTCTCAAAAAGACCCCCACCCTCCGAAAGTATTGTCATGCCAAGCATTTCAACACACACAGAATTCTAATGTACTAACTCAAGTGGCAGAGCACTTGACTAGCATGCGAAACGGGGGTGGGGAGTCTAGTAGGCCAAAAGCAGGTTATTCCAAGACAGGTATGGCTTTACACACCTGTAATGCCAGCATTCAGCAGGTTAAGACAGAAAGACTGGAGGGAATTCAACTCCAGTCTGGCTTACCAGTGAGAATCTCTTACCCACCTCCAAAAAAATTTTAAAGACAGAACACTATATTCTCTGGAACTAAAAAGTACCTTTCTTCCACTTAGCACTGTAGCCTAAAAGATTTATACACTACACTTTAGAGTTTATCGGAACAGTCATAAATTCTATTATGAACAAAGATAAAGTGACTTAGTAAATAAGCCAACGTATGACAGCTGCTCTCAACACTGTGGTTTTGTTTCTAATAATCAGATCTCCCTCAGAGGTTATCATGGAGGAAGAGCACACAAGTTTACATAATCCCTCAAACTGAAAACAGAACATCCAAAAAGAGTATTTTCCTGATTCCCATTTAGACTCTCATTCTTTTAAAAAATTATCATTTTTATTTTATGTGTATGAATGTACTGCTTCGGAGGTCCGAAGAGGGCAGACCCCCTGGAACTGGAGTCATGGACCGCTGTTAGCCACCAGGTGGATGCTAGGAACCTATCAACATCCACGTTCTAGTCCCACCTCCCCAGAAGGCATTATCTGCATTCCGTCTGGAGTCTTCTCTCTTTCATTTCCACACACTTTTACCTTGAAAGAAGGTTATGGTTTTGACTTTTCCTCTAATTACACTATAGAACTTTAGTAATGACTTCTTAGATGTAATGGTTCACACCTATAATTCTAACTCTTGGGAGACCAAGACAGTAGGATTACTCTGAGTTCAAGCCCAGCCTGGATTATCCAGTGAGACTTTCAAAAAACAAAACAAAACCAACCAACCAATCTTTGCCATGCACATTTAATCCCAGCACTTGGAAGGCAGAGGCAAGCATATCACTATGAGTCTGAGGCCAGCCTGGTCTTCAAAGTTCCAGGCTAGTAAGGGCTACACAGTGAGACCATGCCTTTTTTTTAAACTTAATGTGTATGAGGTATAAGTGTATTGCCTTCGTGTATGTAAGTGCACCCGTGTCATGCAATGCCCACATAAGTCAGAAATGGGCATCAGATCCCCTGGAACTGGAGTTAAAGACTGTTGTTAGCTGCCATGTGGGTGCTGGGAATAGAACATGGGTCCTCTCTAAGAACAGCCAGTGCTCTTAACCACTGAGCCATCTCTCCAGCCCAACCACGTGGTTTTGTTGGCTTTTTAAAAAAGTCTTTTTGAGACAGGGTTTCCCTGTAGCCCCAAGCTGGCCTGGAACTTATTATGTAAACCAGGGTAGCCTTGAACTCAGAGATCCACCTGCCTCTGCCTCCTGTGTGCTGGGACTCAAAAAAAAAAAAAGAATGCTGGGTCCAGCACTATAAGAACGCAGTACCTTTTAGATATCATACTACATTCACAGCATCTTTAGGCTTCATTTTTCTTGCCAAGAAAACAAGAATATTTACTATTTATTTGATCAATAAGGTCTTGAAAAATTAAAAGCATTAGTTAAATCATCAATTAATGGAAACATAAGGCTCTTATAGTTAGACAAAGCTATCTTATTTATAATAAGCTTCTAGTGTTTTGTTTCCAAAGAAACTTAATATACAACAAATTAAAACATTATACGTTAATATTTTTTTTGTTTGTTTTTAGTTTTAGGCTTTCATTCAGACCTGTGATCTATTTTAATTTTTACCATTCACATAATATATGTGATGTAAGGATTAAAATTCATTTGTTTTTGCATAGGTAACATTAAAATTTTCAGCACTATTTTAAAAAATATTTTATTCTTTTCATTTTATGTTTGTGTTTTGTCTACATGTATGTAAGTGCAGTGTGCGTGCAATGCCCTGCAGGGTGTTGGATTCCCTGGAGCTGGAATTATGAAAGGTTAGCCATCCCAGGGCCTGTGACCTCTCCATTCATAGACTTTTGACAGTACCAGGCATGAATTCCTCGTGTGGAGTGGGCATCAGACCCTATCAAAAGCAATTGGTTGCTCCCATAACAATTATGCCACTATTGCATGAGTACACACACACCCCACCCCCACCCCCACCCCTGGTATTTTTGCTGGAACTGAGATCCACCTGCCTCTACCTCCAGAGTCCTGGGACTAAAGGTATGCGCCACCACACCCAGCTGCCAGTAGGCATCTCTTAGCTGCCAAATTGGTATTGTAGCTCACAGGGTCGTCACAGCTGGGTAAGAGTATCCATGACTTTTCTCCCCCAGCAGCCTGCATAGCACCTTCTGACACCATGAAAGGAAGTCAGCAGGGAAGTTTCCAGCTCATCCCGACTTGATTTCTCTTATCCCAAGTGTTTAGTGTCTTCAGGAATAATGTCTTACCATCTAGTTCTGGTGGTCAACCAAGATCAATGGCAATAGTCTGTGTTATTTTGGGGGCTTGTGAGGCCTCCCTAACAACTCATAAGGAGGTATCCCACACCATACCTGGCATTGGGATTTTTGTTTAATAAACTGTAGTTTCAGGGAGCATTTAACAGCCATACAGGGTACTTAACCTTTATAGATCTAAAATACAACTTATTTTATTTCTTAGCTTACAAAATAACAGGCTTCACATGGTGGCACACGCCTTTAATCCCAGTACTTGGGAGGCAGAGGCAGGCGGATCTCTGTGAGTTCGAGGCCAGCCTGGTCTCCATAGTGAATCCAGGCCAGCTAGGGCTACAGGGAGACCCTGTCTCAAAAAGATGAATGAATGAAAAAACAAAGTAATAGGTTTCCAAGAATAAGATTTTTTCATGCATTCTTAGTTTTAGTTAATCCCCCCTCCCCACTCTGTGCAATGTGTTGTTTCCTTTGTTTTTTTGAGGCAGGGTCTCATTATGAGTAGTTCTTGCAGGACTGAAATGCCTTACGTGGACCACAGTGGCCCTGAACACAGATTTGCCTGCCTCTGCTTCCTGATAGTTGGGATTAAAGGCATATGCTACCATACCTAATGTTATTTCTAAGGTGATGATTTCAAAACAGAATGAGGTGTGCACACAGTTTTGGCAGTTGAAAAGGAAATAAACTGTAAACTATTTTCCAGATTTCTTTTCATGTTTTGGGGGGCAAGAGTCTCATGTAGCCCATGCTGGTCTCAAACTGTAGCTAAAGATGACCTTGACCTCCAGATCCTCCTTCCTCTATATCTCCCAAGTGGTGGGATTATAGGCACCACCCAGCCTTGGACTTCTTAAAATTTTAAATTTAGCTATTGGGGTACAAACTAAATTTTGGAATTTTTAAACACTTAGATTTAAAAGCAATTTTTGTTAATAGCTCTAGGTATTTATCTTTTTAACTCTGAGAATACATTAAGATACTATGCAGTAGGGCTGGAAAGATGGCTCAACAGTTAAGAGCGCTGACTGCTCTTGCAGAGGTCCCGGGTTCGATTCCCACCATCCACATGGCAGCTATGAACTGTCCTTAACTCCAGTTCCAGGGGAATCCAAAGCCTTCTTCTGACCTCCATGGCACTGCAGGACACAGTGCACTCACATACATGCAGGTAACGCATTCATACACAAAAAATAAAAATAAAATATTAAAAAAAGATACTATGCCGTTAACATTCTTACTATTAAACAGGGGAGGAAACTACTACTGTTTCTAAACTACTGATACTAAATGGCATATCAAACTGCTATGGGGTGCGCAGGGATCCCGGGGCGCCAGCTGCTAGCGTGGCGCTGGTCCCCTGCGCGCACCTGGAAGGCGGTGGGTCCCGCAGCGCGTCTGTTCTGTGTTGCTGGCGGGCCCCTGCTTCTCCACTGTGGGTCCCTCTGCTACCGGGGCTGGCCCGGTCGGGTACCGCCCCAATTTCACCCGTGCACTTCCTCAAGATGCGAAATCCACCTTCCGCTGGATCACGCGGGAAGGTGCGGGGCAGCTAAAGCTGGAGTTCCGTGAGTGGATGACGGAAGGATACTGCCCCCCGGGGAGACTGGATCATAGGCAGTGAGACACAGGACTCAGCTCAGTCTCAGTGATACAGCCTTTATTCAGTGACTCTGCTTGGCTCCAAGTCTTAGTGATCCAGTTCCAATTATTGAGAGAAAACCAGGATATTTTATACCGTGGGGGTAGTGGTAAAAGCTTTAGCTGATAGGTACTTTGTGAGATGCCCTATTTACATATGGAAGTGGGCTCCTGCCATGCTGCCAGACTGCCTGAAAATCACACAGGAAAAGCTGGCCGGAGGCCATGTTTCTGTGACGGCTACTTCAAAAGACAAGTCAGGAAGATGCCAGGAAAGCACCCTGTTGATAAAAGGAGTCTCTGCATTTGAAGCCGAGCCCATGGGCTATCCGGTCATGAAGAGACTACTACTTTACACAACAAAGGTCCCCAACAAACTCCTTCTATGTTTTTATGTTTGGGGCTGCAAAGCTAGCTCAGAAATCAAGAGCAAGTACTGCTCTTGCTGAGGACCTGAGTTCTGTTTCCAACACCCACGTCATGTGGCTCACAATGGCCTGCAACTCTAGCTCCATAAGCTCTAACGCCCTCTTCTGAACTCTGAGGGCACCTGCATCACATGCATGCACACACACACAATTTAAATAAAAATAAATCTTAAAAAAAAATAGCCCAGAGTCGGGCATGGTGGCACCCGTCTTTAGTCCCAGCACTTGTGAGGCAGAGGCAGGTGGATCTCTGGGAGTTCAAGGCCATCCTGGTCCTGTTCTACAAGTGAGTTCCAGGCCAGCTGGGGCTACAGGAGATCTTGTCTTTAAAAAGATCCCCCCCCAAAACAAAACAAAACAAAACAAAACAAAACAAAACAAAACACCAACCCAGATGACTCAGTGGTTAAATGTATTGGCTACTTTTGCAGAAAACCCAAGTTTGAGTCCCAGAACCCACACGGCAGCTAACCACCACTTGTAACTCCAGTTCCAGGGAATTCGATGCCTCTTCTGTCCTCTGTGGGCACTGCATGACTCGAGTGCACATATATGCATGCAGGCATAACACTCATAAAATAAGTGAATTTGTTTTATACCCACTGATTAGTGATGTTCTGGGCCTAGGTCAGAGAAATTGCAGTGGGTAACAGTGAAAAGACTCGAACAGTCAGTGTGATGAGAACAAGGGACTGTCAAGCACCCAGTCTTAGACATCTGTAAAATAACATCTGCTCCAAAGTTCTGGGAATATTGAGGGAAGAGAGGCTTGAATTCAAGAACCAGAGGACGGGAAAGAATGGTTGAAACGCTGCCTCCTAACAAGACATAGCTGTTGTACCGTACCCATAGCTCATAGCAGCAGTGGCTATCCCAGTAAGACCTTTGTCTAAGACTGGGCCCATCAATATCCCATCATGGATGGGGGAGGGGGAGCTCATAAGCACTTACCCCCAGCTATAGGCTGTTACTGGTTGCTGGGGGAGGGGGAGCCATACTGCTCAGTGGTACAGCTACTGGTAAACTGTCCTTAATAACCACCCACCAATGCTCATGCAGACAACCCTAATTAAACGTGCTGAACCACAAAGGAAAAAGGGAAACATGAAAGTAGAAGGGGAAGAGGGTTGGTTGAGGGGGACAGGGCAAGAGAAGATAATGGCGAACATGACCAAAGCATATTTCTTTCTATGTATCTATCTATCTGTCTGTCTGTCTGTCTGTCTATCTATCTATCTATCTGACTATCATCTATCTATCTATGGAATTGTGGAATTTTCAAACAGACATTGTAAAAAAAAAAATGATACCTGTAACTCCAGCTCCAGAGGAATCCAACACCTTCTTCTGGTCTCTATGGGCACCTGCACTCACTTCCACATATATACACATACACACACACACACGATTAAAAATCTTTTAAAAAGAGTGACTCCCAGAGAAGCAGGGAAAACCAAGAATCTTCTGGCCTCAACCACAGTCCTATGAACAATGTAGAAGACGTCCACCCTGGGCAATATTTCCAAGTATGACCATTAATAAACCCCACAAAAAGCCTATTACACATGAATACTATCAAATGTTAACAAGCAGCTTGCTCACTTATTGCTTGGGGTAACAGAAGAGGGCCTAGAACCTGGTCACTTCATCTATCCTGTCTTCATTAATAGAAGGAATTCATCCTGCAAGCCTCATAATCTTTCTCATCAGACTCCTTTCTTTTCCACCTCCTAACCCAGGTGGTCACATCTTTTTTAGCACTTCTAATCTACCACTGTCCTTATAAATATACTGCTGGAACTTGCTAAAATAAATCTGTCTTTCCATGGACTAGAGAACAACTTCATCTCTTCCTCTCTCCCCTGAACCCCAACTTTCAGAGGGTTTATTTTTAGCCCAAACTCAGTTAACTATCAAATCAAATCTCCAAAATAAACTGGGGATGTGGCCCACGGTAGAGTACTTGTCTAAGTCCTGAGTTCAATCCCTAGTGCTGGGGGGAAAAAAAAACAGATTAACAAACCACCAAACTCTGAATATAGCACACTGCAACATTCATTTTCATTATTTGCCTGTCTTAAATTCCTTTTTGGAATACGATAAATAAGTTGCCCAATGCCCCCCTACACTTGCTTCAAACTCACACTGAGGATCAATCCCAGGGTTTTGTGTTAGACAAGCACCAACTCTGAGCTACAACCCCAGCTCACCAAGCTTTCTGTTTGTTTTGTTTTTAGAGACTGGGTCTCCTGTAGCTAAGGATGACCTCCAGCCTCCACCTCCCAAGTGCTGGGATCACAGGTGTGCTGCAGAGCATTTCTGAAATGCTTTGGGCCTTTTCTGCTTTGATGCTCCGATAAGAACTCTGAGCTCTGCCAGGTGTGGTGGAGCACACCTATAGTCCCAGGCCAGCTGGTGCTACAGGGAGACCCTGTCTCAAAAACATAAAAAAAAAAAAAAAAAAACAACCTCTGAGCTCTTAGAAATCCACACTTACTAAATGTACCTGCTTAATACATTCAAAACAATGTGCTAGGGAGCCGGAGATGGCTCAACAGTTAAGGGCACTAGATGCTCTTGCAGAGGACCCAGATACAGTCCCCAGCACCCTCATGGCCTCTTTACAACTGAAGTCTATAATTCCAGCTCCAGGGAATCCAATAGCCTCTTCTGATCTCCATGGCATTGCGTGCATGGATGCACTTGTATATATGCAGGCAAGTCACTCAAAATAAAAATCAAAATTTCATTTTTTTCAAACTTTAAAAAAAATTGTTTTTATTTTATGTGTGTGCGTGTATTGCCTGCATGTACGTAAGTGCACCCGTATTGTGCAATGCCCTCGGAGGTCAGAAGCGGCTGTCAGATCCCCTGGGACTGGATTTACAGACAGTTGTTAGCTGCCCTGTGGGTGCTGGGATTTGAACCTGGGTCTTCTGCAAGAACCACCAGTGTTCTTAACCTCTGAGCCATCTCTCCAGCCCCCAAAAATTACATTTTAAAAAATGTACTAAAGACTCCTGGACATAGAAACTTGGGCAGCAACCTTGAATAAAAAAAAAATAGACTCCTAAATAGAACAAAGAATCAATCTCTCTCTCTCTCTCTCTCTCTCTCTCTCTCTCTCTCTCTCTCACACACACACACACACACACTCTCTCTCTCTCAATACATGATTGATTACAGAAAGTTCAAGTTTCTCAACATGCCAACTTTTAAGTTCTCTACAACTGAAAACCTATGAAAACATTAAAAGACATTGTCTACAAATTAAACTGCAAGCAACATTCACAAAAGAAATTTTTCTAGACTGCCCAAGCTAGCCTTAAACTTGAACTTCCAGTCTCAGCCTCACTCTCTCTCTCTCAATACATGATTGATTACAGAAAGTTCAAGTTTCTCAACATGCCAACTTTTAAGTTCTCTACAACTGAAAACCTATGAAAACATTAAAAGACATTGTCTACAAATTAAACTGCAAGCAACATTCACAAAAGAAATTTTTCTAGACTGCCCAAGCTAGCCTTAAACTTGAACTTCCAGTCTCAGCCTCACAACGCAGGCAAGTGCTGAGGATTACAAGAGGGCATCACCATGCCCAGTAATAAGAGGTTTTCATGGAAAACCAAAACAAAATCTATTTAGGCAACATTGATGGAATTTATGGAAGCTCTACATATGTTCTGTACTTATGCAATCACCAAGGTTTTGTTGTTTTGTTTTTTGAGACAGCTGGCTGGGCTGTTGCATGTAGACCAGGCTGGCGAGGGTCTCAGAGTCTTGACGAGATCCACCTGCCTCTGTCTCCCAAGTGCTAGGAATAAAGGTGTGCGCCACCACTCTGGGTGTAAAAATCGCTTCGGAACTGAGTTAAGAAATATTCTGTATCAGTTGCAATGCTTTTCAGTACTCAAAACACAAAATCTCAAGCAGTTTGATTTGTAACGTGAATAAGAGCACCATGTCCAACTATGGCAGAGCCACTTACAACAGTTCCATGCGGGGCTGGGGAAATGGCTGGGGGGGGGGGGGCGGTGTTAGCAGGCCAGCCTGGCGACCTGAGTTCAATCCCTGGGACTCACATAAGGAAGGAAAGAACCGACTCCACAGAGTGGTCCTCTGACCTCCACAAGTATGCCATGGGGGGGGGGGGCACAAAACATTAATAAATATTTCTCTTTAAAGTTTCCTGTGGAGACAGTCAAGGAGGCAAAGGTACGAAGTCGTCCCTGGAATCGGTGTTCCAGGACGTCTGCACCGCCTCCCTCACTTCAAACTACTTCATCGGTCCTCTTAATAACTTTTTATTTTCTGTGCTTGTGGCTTTTGGTATTTCGATATACTTAATAACTTTCCCAGTACAGCTGATCGTTCCCACCTGGGAAGACTTCAGGATACCTCTTTAATAAATACTCTTGTTCAAAGAGCAAAGTTTCCTTCCTTTCAGTTCAAACATCCACCCACCGTCTAAAAATATATATAATTCAAACTTCAACATCTACCGGTCAACACAAGGAAAGAACTACCACGGGCTCTCTTCCACGATTTGATTTGTACCTCCGGGCGTTCCTCCTCACCGAGTTTCTCCTTCCTCATTTCCCGCCTCAATCCCTGCTTCCCACCCCCACCCCCCGAAAAAATTCCACAGCTTGGAGCACGCACATCGCATTTAAGGCCAAATTAGAAAGCAGAGTAAGTACGCGAGGAAAGAAGTATGCCTGTTCCTCGGTCACTCAAGAAGAGCTAAGCAAATATTTTCACTCTAAAGCCCTTCAAGAAAAATGATGCGCTAAACACACACAAACCCGCCTTCCCCGGCCAAGTGGAACTGGATTTCTGTCCCGGGGGTCGGAGAGGGACCGTGGGAGCGGCCGCGCACAAGTTCCAGCCCCTCCGGAGCTCCCTGGGACGGCGCCGTCCCGGGGGAGCGAGTGGCCTCCCCTCCGCCGCGGGGCAGCAGCGCTCGGGACCCCGGGGCCTGGCGGGGCCGCGTTCCCCTCGCGGGGCGGCAGCCGAGCGCCGGGCGGGGACGAGGCCCGGAGGAGCGCGGTGGGCCGAAATGGAGCGCCGCCGCGGGCGCCCGGCCCGCGTCCCTCGACGCCCTCGGGCTCCGCACGCGCTCGCCGCCACTCACCTCACGCCGCCGGAGCCTCGGTGTCCACCGCGAGCCTAGCCG
>NW_008355789.1:9452985-9460846 GCF_000622305.1 Nannospalax galili
GACGAGGCCCGGAGGAGCGCGGTGGGCCGAAATGGAGCGCCGCCGCGGGCGCCCGGCCCGCGTCCCTCGACGCCCTCGGGCTCCGCACGCGCTCGCCGCCACTCACCTCACGCCGCCGGAGCCTCGGTGTCCACCGCGAGCCGAGCCGTCGCGCCCGCCGCCGTGCTAGCCATTCTTATATTTTTCCTTCTCAGGAGGCGCAGCCGGCCGCAGACGAGCGCTTCCACCGACGCCGCGGCCAGCCAAGCACAGACGTCACATCCGGAGAGATAAGCCCCGCCCTCCGCTCTCAGGCGCCTTGCGATTGGCTGGCGCGGATGGCCTACCTGAGGTGGTGGGCGGGGCCGAGGGGCGTCCAGCTTGGCGCGAGACAGCGTTGGTGGCTGTCAGAGTGCAGCTCGCTCGGGGGAAGGGTCTCCCCGGCGGGACCCGGGGCCTCTGGAGAAGATGCGGGAGCTCCAGCCCGGCGTGAGGCCCCTCCGGCCTGCGGCGGCCTGAATGATCTCGGCCCTAGGCCGCGCCGAAGTTAGTTTGCATTGGAAAGGAGCAGCCAGGGCAGAATCGCCGCGCGCGGAGCAGGTGCTATGCAGCAGGCTGTGCAATTAGTTGTGCATCACGTGCGCTCTGCAATGTGCGGCCAGGTGGTGTAGCTCGCTCGCCCTAGTATCCGCCGACAGCCTCACCTGGCTGCGGTGAGCAAGGCAGCCTGCTAATCACCGCGCTGCGCCAGACATCCCGGCGGAGCCCGGTAGTAATCATACCTTTCTTGTGAGTGGGATTGTGCTTGGGAAGCGTTGAGCCTCCCTTGTCCGACTAAAACCCATATGAAGCAGATGGGAAAATTATTCTCCCTTCTCCACGTGGTGAAGCTGGGACACGAGCACATCCAACCAGTTCGGTAGCGTTTTTTAATTGTAAGTGTGTAAGTGTATTGCCTGCATGTGTGTGGGTGCACTCGTGCCATGCAATGCCCTTGGAGTGTCAGAAGAGGGCGTTGGGATCTCCTGGAACTGGAGTTATGCACGGTTATTAACCTCCATGTGGGTGCTGGGAACTGAACTCAGGTCCTCAGCAAGAACAGCCAGTGCTCTCAACTGCTGAGCCATTTCTCCAGCCCCTTCAGTAGTGTTTTACAACCGATTGGCCCTTAACAGAGGAGAGCTGCACTTTCTAAATGTTCGGTGTAATGTGCTGGACGGGCTTAGGCTGGAATTAGCATGAGTCCCCATTCTCCATTGAAGAGGTCAGTAACTAGTTTAAACCTAGGGATAGGAAATTGACAACTTCGACTTGGCTTGCAAGCTTTAAGTAGAAGCTTACTGCCAACATTTTTTCCTTTTACTTCACTTTTTGTGGGGGAGACTGACCTCTAATCATTTAGTTTTAATAACCATGCCTGCACTTCTCTAGAGATTGGGTGGAGTTTCTTCTCTAAGGAGAAACAGAATGTGATGTGTTTCAGTAGTCCAAGCTGAGGGTGAGGCAGGAGAATTGTTTGAACCCAGCAGTTCAGAACAGGTCTCAGAAAAATAAAAATTTAAAATAGGGCTGGAGCTATACGTGGTGGTGTGCCTTACCAACATGTGTGAGCCCTGTGTTCAATCTCCAGTACTGACTAAACAAAACAAGCAACAAGCTATTCTACTGGGAAGTCTCGGAGCTACTGGGAAATCTCGGAGCAACTTATATATATACCACCCCATTCTGCCCCCAGCTCTCTCCCAACCCCACCCCCTGTGTACACAGGCACTGCACTTCCAGGCAAGTTTTACACACCCTAAAAGAATGTCCCTTAGGAATCCATTTAGTTCCACAGCATTGTTCTGCTTTATCTTCTGATCAAAGGAATTTCTAGACTTGGCAGCTCTTCCACAAGATTTTTCAGGGTGAGGAAAAGGAGTCCTCTTGGGTCTAGTTTCCTACCTTCAGTTGGAGAACAGAGTGTGCCTTTAGGAAAGACGACAGGGGCCTTGCAAGAACACTGAGTTTTCAAGGAGGATAAATTGATGTTTTTGTATCTTCATCTCATATATGTAGTATATATAATATATGCTTTTTTTTTTTTTGGTCTTTTTGAGACAGGGTCTCCCTGTAGCCCCAGCTGTCCTGGAACTCACTATGTAGACCAGGCTGGCCTTGAACTCACAGAGATCCGCCTGCCTCTGCTGGGATTAAAGGCGTGCGCCACCATGCTCGGCCGCTATTTTGTTTTGTTGTTGTTGTTGTTGTTTTTATGAAATTTTCCTCTGGATCCCAGTAGCAGAGGAAACTCCTTGTTGCGGTTCTGACTTGCTCTCTGTTACTTTTGAATGGCCCTGCTGGGTAGGTTCTGATCACCTAGGAGCTGCCAATGAAGTGAAAAGGAGAACAAAGAGTCCAGTGAATTCCAAAAGAGGCTGAGTTTGCAAATTACTAGGTGTCAAGAAGCTGATCCGGTCGCCCTCCCTAGGCTTTCCTCCTCCTCCGGATGATGGTACCTGATGATGGTTGTTAAACCACAGGAACACAGACCTGCGAGGGGAGAGTGCAGGCGGCTGCCGTCATTTGAAACCAATTAGAGCACAGCTGCAGCCACTTCTGTTTCCTTTCCCCCACTGGCTTCAGTTCCAAGACCTCGGGTAAAGAAAAGGATTGAGGGAGATGATTGTTTTAAGTATTCCAACCTTAACTTCCCACAGAGAACATCACAGCATCACAAACATCACTAAATTTCTTCCAATACCAAATGAGAAATGGGTCACCTTTTTCTTTTACCACAGGTGAACGTAGTAGCTGACATTAAGCATTTCCTGAAACCAAGCCCTGTTAGTGCTTTTTAAGTATTATCTTACTGAATCCTTCCCACAACCTGAACGAAAAGGTACCATTATTATATTCTCAACATATAGTTGAGGGATTTGGAGACCAGAGAGGAAAGTGACTTGCCCATAGCCACTCTATTAAATAATAGAGTCCAAATCCAGCTCTTACCACACAACCCAAACTTGTTAACCTCTCACTGTCCCTAAATATTAACAAAAGAGATTTAAACAGCTATTAAAAAAAAAAAAAAAAGGCCATTATAACCAGGCATGACAGTGCATACCTGTAATCCCAGCACACAGCAATGCAGAGGCAGAAGGGCCCTCAAGTTCAAGGCCACTCTTGTGTCTATATATTGAGTTACTGGCTAACCAGGGCTACCTAGCAAGATGCTATCAAAAAACAAACAAACAAACAAAAAAACCCAAGGGGCTTTTTTTTAGTCAAGAACACTGACTGCTGTTGCAGAGGACCTGGATTCAATTCCCAGCATCCACATGGCATCTAACAACCATCCCTACCTCCAGTTCCAGGGAATCTGGGGCCCTCTTCAGACTTCCTCTGCCATGCATTGCATGACACAGGTGCACTCACATACAGGCAGGCAATAAATTCATTCACATAAAAATAATAAAATATAAAATAAGGCCATTAGTAAGTGGATATCTTGCTTACTCCATCCACAATACTATCTTTTCACCACAAAGACTAATGTGTGCTGTACTACATAATTTAAAATTTGTGGTCCTTCTGGGCATGGTGACCCACACCTGTAATCCCAGCACTTGGGAGGTAGAGGCTGGAGGATAAAGAACTCAATAGCTGGATTACATAGTGAGACTCTCTCAAATAAATAAATAAATAAATAATAAATAACACAAGGGCTAGAGATGTAGCTCAGTGGCAGAGAACTTGCCAAGCAAGTTCCAACTCTAGCACCATTAAAAAAAATAATTTGTGGTCTGTACCCCTCCCTCGGAACTCATCACCTGTGACCAAAAACACTGACGGAGAAATGATACTCAGAATATTAGATATGTAAATGATGAAAGGATGTGAAGTTTGCAGAGGGAATAGAAATGTTTGCCTTTGATCCATTTGAAAGAGAGTTGGGAAAGGAAGGCTAGAGAGGATGCAGTGAGCCCTGACTTTCTACATTATACACCATCCGTGCTCTGTGCCAGGGATACAGCACAAACCAGACGTGTCTCTGCCCTCAGAGTTTAGAGTATAACATGAGATGCAAATGCTAAATTCCCAGTTTAGCAATCATTTCTCTCAATTGTGATGAACAGTATGAAGGAAAATTACAGTATTCTTTGACTTAGAATGCAAAACAGGAAGGCATTCTCTGGAAAGTGACCCTGAGCCGAGTAGAAACTGAGGAGGCCAGGTGTGGTGGCACACAGCTGTAATCTCAGCACTTAGGAGGTGGAGGCAGGGGAAATTCAAGGCCAGCCTTTACTACATATTGAGGCCAGTCTGGGTTACACGAGATCCTGTCTCCGGAGGGTGGAGAGAGTAATTGAGGGAGGATGAGAAACACATAGAGGAAACAGTACATGCAAAGAGACTGAGGGAGGAAGCAGCACGGGTCAGCAGAGGAACTGAAAGACCAATGTCATTGTTACAGGAGGAATAAGAGGAAGTGACTAGTTGTCCTGGTGAGATGAGCAAGCATCTCATACTGCGTTTTGGGAAACAGTATTAAAAATTTAGGTATTAAAAATCAATTATTAGGGGCTGGAGAGATGTCTCAGCAGTTAAGGACACTGTTCTTGCAGAAGACCCGGGTTCGAATCCCAGCACCCACATGGCAGCTAACAACTGTCCGTAACTCCAGTTCCAGGGGATCTGACAGTTTCTTCTGTCCTCCACAGGCATTGCACAACATGGGTGCCCTTACCTACATGCAAGAAGTACATACATACACATAAAAAATAAAAAAAAAGGGGTGGGGGTGGGGGGCGTTCGATTCGCAGCACCCACATGGCAGCTATGAACCGTCCTTAACTCCAGTTCCAGGTGTATACATATAAAATAAAAATATTAAAATATTTTTTTAAATCAATATTAGGGGCTGGAGAGATGGCTCAGCAGTTAAGAGCACTGACTGCTCTTGCAGAAGACCTGGGTTCAAATCCGAGCACCCACATGGCAGCTAAAAATAATAAAATATTTTTTAAAAATCAATATTAAAGCTGGGTGAGGTGGCACACACCTTTAGAGGCCCTTTTCCTGGAGGTCACAGGCAGCCTGGATACTACGCATGCTTTCCTGTCTGTGTCCTAGGCTCTTAGTCCCAGCACTCTGGAGACAGAGACGGGCGGATCTCTGTGAGTTCAAGGCCAGTCTGGTCTACATAGTGAGTTCCAGGCCAGCTAGGACTATAGGGAAACCTGTCTCAAAAAGACCAAAAAAAAAAACCAAAAACCAATATTAAAAAATCTTGATGGGAGCCATGGGTGGTGGCATAGGCCTTTAATCCCAGCACTCAGGAGGCAGAGGCAGGCAGATCTCTGTGAGATGGAGGTCAGCTTGGTCTACACTGTTACAGGCCAGCTGGGGCTACAGGAAGACGCTGCCTCAAAAGACCTCTGCAACAGTCCTATCCCTAAATAAGGTGGCATTGAAACATTAAGAGTTAGCATTGCATTATATGAATTTGGAAGGGGGCACAGCTCAAACCATAAACTGGCACGTGAAAGCAACCTCTGATGGTTAATCTTTGTTGTTAGTTTGACTGGACCTGGATCAGCTAAGGGATAAGTTGCTGGATGCCTGTAAGGGATCTTCATCTGGTTATTTGAAGTGCGAAGATCCACCCTACGTGTGGGCAGCACCTTTGGGTGCTGATAAGCCAAATAAAGGGGATCTGAGCGACAAAGCCTTGCTTTGCTGCCATCCTTCGCTTACATCAGAACCCAACTTCTCCAGTGTGGACTGAGGACCGGTGGCTCTCCAGGAATCGCCCTGGCCTTCAGCACCAGATTGGAACTCCTGAAGCATCCAGCCATGTGGACCCAGCAGTTATCAGGGCCTCTCCAGTTTGGAAACAGCCATTATTGGACTGCCCATACCATACTGTGTAAGCCTTTTTTTTTTATATAAACCCCTTATTTTAAAACAAAGTAAGCATTTTATTTCTGTGTGTGTGTGTTTGTGTGTGTGTGCACCTGTATGCACACATGCCACAGCACTCCTGTGGAGGTCAGAGAACAACTATCAGCTGGTTATCTCCTTCCACAGGATTCCCAGTGATTGAACTCAGGTCGTTGGGCTTGGCAGAAGCTACCTTTACCCACTGAGTCATCTTACTGGTTTAAATCCCCTTTTAATATATATTCCTTCTATCATTCTTTCCCTCTCAAGAACCCTAATATACAGCCTATTCACAAAGAAATGGATTGAATCGGTTATGTCTGATTCTTGAAATGGAATAATACAACATAATAATGTTAAAAAGGTGCACTGATGGGCTGTCGAGATTGCTCGAGAGTAAAAGTGCTTGTAGCACAAGCCTGAATACCTGCATTTGATCCCCAGAACCCATGGAAAGGTGGAAGTAGAGAATTGGTTCCACAAATTCGTCCTCTGATCATTACACACCTGCTATGGCATGGCTTCCCCCCCCCACACACACACATAAAATAAAAGATTTTTAAAAGAAAAGTATAATAGGAGAGTTTGGTAATTTGGGCATGAGATATATTTATAATGAAGTGGATGTATTTTGACTACAAACTGAATAACAAAAATGAAGATAAAACCCAAGCTTGTTTGGAGTGATGAGAAACAACTCAGGAGTACATAGGGGCCTTCTGCTGGCAGAAGACTGAGAGCTAGAAGCAGAGGTCTCTTGTTAGACCTAGCACGCCAGAGGAAATCAGTGGGGTGTTTATTAGTCCTTCGAGGATTTGTGTCAAGGATTTTCTAGCACATTAGACTCAGTTGAGCTCAGTAATTACTGATAGAGGGCCGGGGATGTAACTAAGTTGGTATAGTGCTGTCCTAGCATGTACAAAGCCCTGGGGGGGTCACTCCCCATCACCCCATAAACCAGGCATGTGATCCCAGCTCTTCTCTGGTTGCAACTTTAGGCACACATGCACCTGTATTCACACACACACACACACACACACACACAGTGTGTATGTTCACACAAAATAATGAATATAAAAATAAGATTTAAAGAAAACCTGAATTCTAGTATCCAACAGAAGAATACCCAAGTCAGCTAGAGGGGAGGATTAGGCAAGGATGCTTTGAAGAGGAAGCAGCATGGACAAGGTGTAGGCGCTGGACAGTTAAAGACAGAGAGTGGTGTTTCCGGCCGACAAAGAAGCCTGAGCAATGGTGCAGGGGCTCAGGGTATTTGGAGATAAATTTGGTTATTTGCAATAAACAGGATAAGGTTTTGTTGTTAAAGACTGCTGAGAGTTCAAGGCCAGCCTGGGCTAAGTAGCTAGCACCAGGCCAGCCTGGGCTAAATGGCAAGACCCTGTCTCAAACAACAACAGCAACAACAAAAATAACTGAAAGCCCAGATAAACCAATTTATTCTTACTCTTAAGGTCGTTTGAGGATCTGTTCCTCAGGGGTCACATGGGCTTGGGAGGAGCCTGGGGCTCCTTTCTTTTACCAGTTCCATCTATGTGAAAATAAGTCAAAGGTCCTGCTCAATCATGGCTGGCTTTGCTTGGAAGCATGGAGGAAATGTTTCCTCTGTGTTGACCCTCCTCTTTGTAGCGGATGGACAAGCACTGGAGAATGGCTGGGGGCGCCAATAACACAGTGGACAGTAACAGGGATGACAAAGTATATGGGCTTCAGTGTGTGTGGGAGGCTATGGGAGGGTGCCATTTGGGAAGTGGGTCTATAGATGAATAAGATTGTTTGGGATGTTCTGTATGATATACACAAAAAAAATCAACAAATTAGAAAAAAAGACATATTTGAGGAGGAAGCATAAACATTTACTTCATGTTAATTAGTAGAGGTGATAAACATGACCACTGAAAACTACCTGATGACTTTATATCCATACTCAGGTGCCAAG
>NW_008355789.1:9461000-9468312 GCF_000622305.1 Nannospalax galili
ATTTTATGTCTTACAGGGTTTATACTGAGTTCAATATTGTATACCCGTATTAATTCATCTGTGAACCTAAAAATTTACAACCACTTTTGAAAGAGATGTATCCTTGTTCTGGAAATTGTTACTGAATTGTTAAAGCTGTAATGAAATGCTTCTTCTAATCATATGGTTATTAAATTAAAAAAGAAAACAAAAACTGAAAGCCTTGAGCTATAGCAGCCCAAATGTGATAGTTTGCACATCCGTTAAATTCGTATCAGTTTCCATATTTTCACACAAATATACTGACAGATTTGTCATTGCACTCTGATGATGGGTCCTGACTTTTAACTGGAAAGTATAGTCACTGTGGTTGACAGTATAATCCATTTTCTGAAATCCTAACTGGAATTACTTCCTCGGTTTAATCCTTAATTACCTTCTATGTTAAAGTTTTCAAATTGTTTTATAATTATACCTTCCTTCCATCTAGTGAGTTCTAAGCGTCAGGCATCCGCACTCAGCATTATGTATGCAGATTAAATTCAGGCAGGTGGTGCTCTACTTTCTACCCTGCCCACTGCTCTCTTAGAGTATACTACGTAATCACTTCTAGTTCTGGTCTGAAGGGTGTTTTTCCTCAGGCCACCTACCTCCTCAGAGGCTATCCACCCCATCTACTGCAATCTTCCTTTTTAGCTTTGATTTCTTCTTAGTCTAACCTCTACTCCCCATGGATATTTCTGGGATCATACCACAAACAGATTTAACTTTTTTGAGATAGGATCTCACTATGTAACCCTGGCTGGTCTGAAACCCACAGAGACCTACCTACCTGCAGGTACTCTTTCTCCTGAGTGCTGGGATTAAAGGCATATGCTACAATATCTGGCCTAATTTTTTTAAAAAGTTCTATTTGGGGGACTGGAAAGATGACTCAGTGATTAAAAGCACTTGCTGCTCTTGCAGAGGACCTGAGTTTGGTTTCCAGCACCCATATTGGGCAACTCACAACCACCTGTAACTCCAGCTCTAGGGAGGGGATCAACCTGGTTGTGGGTGCTATGAACCAAACTTGGGTCCTCTGCAAGAGCAGCATGTGTTTTTAACTGCTGAACCATCTCTGCAAACCCTGGTTAAAAATTTTAAGACATTTGTGTGTGTGTGCGTGCACGTGTGTGTGTGCCTGTGTGTGTGCCTGTGTGTGTGTACCTGTGTGCCATGGTGCACTTGTGGAGGTCAAACTTTCAGGAGTTGGTTCTCTCCCTCCACCATGTGAGTTGTCAGGCTTGGCAGCAAACCTCCTTATCTGCTGAGTCATTTCACTGGCCACTCACTCATTCTGTTTTGACCTTACACGGTCTCCAGTTTCTGCCTCTTTCTTAGCTTCCTAATATAAGGTAACTCAAAGGAACTGTGAATATCGCTGATTCTTTTCTCACCCCATTGGGCCTTCATCCCCTATATATCCTGAAATGTCTTTTATCAAGACCCCATCTTTCTGGACCACTCAGCTCCTATTGATTTTGTGACCATTTCCTTTCAGCAGCCCTTTGTTCTACAAGCTTCCAGGATACCAGGGCCACCTAGTTTTTCCTACTCTTCCTCCTCCTTGCACACTGGCTACTTGTTTTGTTTTGGTACTAGAGGTTGAACTGAGGGCCTTGTGCATGCTAGAGAAGTCTGCCACTGAGCTACATCCCCCAACCCAGCTCAGCCCACCTCTCCTTTTTAAAATTTTGAGACAGAATCTTTCTGTATGGTCCAGACTAACCTTGAACTCAAGATTCTCTTGCTTTATTTTCCTGAGCAGCTGAAATTAAAGACGCTGGCCACCACGAAAGTAGAGAGCTCTAAGACTTAGTCTTCAACTCTTTTTTTCTTTGGTTATATTGTCTAACGAGGTGAGTTCATCAACTCTGGTGATTTTTTTTTTTTGAGACAGGGTCTCCCTGTAGCCCCAGCTGTCCTGGAACTCACTATGTAGACCAGGCTGGCCTTGAACTCACAGAGATCCGCCTGCCTCTGCCTCCCTAGTGCTGGGATTAAAGGTATGCGCCACCACGCCCCGGCTAACTCCGGTGATTTTAAGTATCACTCCTGGGTCAACAACACTCTAATTTGTATATGCAGTCCCTAACATCTCTTAACTGCCTATGTAACAGCACAATATCTGCATTTGGATGTTTGGCAGCTCAGAATTCAGACAAAGGTGGGTCAGTGATACCCTGTAATCGCAGCACTCGGGAGGCTGAAGCAGAAAAATCACTGAGTTTGAGGCCAGTCTGAACTACATGAGATCTGGTCTCAAAAACAAGAACCAACTAGGAGCTGGAGAGATTGGTCAGCAGTTAAGAGCACTGGATGCTCTTGCAGAAGACCTGGGTTCGATTCCCAGCACCCACATGGCGGCTATGAACAGTCCTTAACTCCAGTTCCAGGGGAATCCGAAGCCCTCCTCTGACCTCTGCGGCATTGCAAGACACGGGTGCACTCACATACATGCAGGCAATACACTCATATACATAAAATAAGAATAATAAATAAAATTAAAAATAAATAAAAAATTTAAAGAATCAACCAAACAAATGAAAACAGTAAATCAGATCATCTCACCAACTGGTTAATACTCTGCAGTAAATTGAGCATAACCCCTGAGGTCAGGGGATTGCTGTGAATTCAAGGCTAGCCTGGGCTACAGAACAAGATCCTGCCTCAAACAAAAACAAAAATGAAGACCAAAGGAAACCCTCCAGTGGTTTCGCATTACACCTAAAATAACCCCTCCCTTTGCATCCAAAGCCTCCGTTAAGCAGAGCTGGTTTACCTCTGGGGCACCACCCACCTCTCTTCTAGAGTGTCCGGCCAGAGCAGCCTCCTTCCCATTCCTGCCTTAGACACTTTGTATCAGTAATTCCCTTGTCTGGAACCCTGTTCACTTGAGTCTGGCTGGTTCGTTTTTTTTTTCATCCTTCAGATGTCTGCTCAAATGCTACCTCCTGAGGACTCCCTTGACCAACCTAAAATAGCCACTGAGTCCCTGTGTAACATTGCTTTAATGCTCTGTGAAACACTGTTTCCTTAGAGTTTTCTTGTTTATTCTAGTTATTTTTCTTCCTACACTAGAAAGTAAGTGCAGTGACAACAGGGTCTTTGTCTTGTTCACCACTGATTCCCCTGCCTTTAGAGCAGTGCCTGGCACAGAGCGCAAGCTTTTTGTTTGCTTGTTAGTTTGTTTGTTTATGACAGAGTCTCACTCTCTAGGCCAAGGCTGGCCTAGAACGTACTCCATAACCCGGAATGGCCTCAGATTCTCAGCAATTCTCTTGCCTCAGCCTCCCAAGTGCTGGGACTCTAGGCATGAGAACCACATTCAGCAAGAAGCTTAATAATTGAATACTTGAATTAATAACTGAAATTAATTCCATTTGCATTTAATACATTTGCCCCCTTAGTCCAAAATACAAAGCCTAGACTTGAGAGGTTTAGAAATGGATATGAAGGGGCTGGAGAGATGGCTCAGCGGCTGTTGTTGCAGGGGACCCAGGTTTGAATCCCAGCACCCACATGGCAGCTAACAGTAGTTCCTAACTCCAGTTCCAGGGGATCCGATGCACTGCACGGCATGGGCACACTTACATACATGCGGGCAATACACTCATACAAATAAATGAGTAAATAAAAATTTAAAAAGAAATGAGCATGAATTATATAAGATCATTTTCACGGGAGCCTTGCTTTGTAAACCAGTTGTGAACAGCATCTATACTGAAATTGAAATATTAAAAAAAGAAACTTCAGTTGAGAGTTACTGCAGAAAGCATAAAATTAAGTTGGAAAAATTTCAACTGTTTCTTTTATGCGCTTTAAAAAGGGTATCTAGCAAAGGCTTGGTGGCACAGGCAGGCTGAACTCTGTGCGTTCAAGGCCAGCCTGGTCTACAAAGCTAGTTCCAGGCCAGCTGGGGCAATAGGGAGACCCTGTTTCAAAAAGACAAAAAAAAAAAAAAAAAGGGCTATCTACTTTGTGCATCAGAAATGTACTATGTGTGGCCCAAAACTGTAGTAGCAGCGATTGAGAGCCTGAGGCAGGAGGATCTAGTTCAAGGCTAGCCTGGGATACCAAACAAGATCCTGACTCAAAGCGGGAGGGCAGGGACAAGAAGTGGGGCAAAGAAGGTGGAACAGGAGGAGGCAAAACTGGCAGACTTTCCATGGCCTTGTGGAGAACTTGACAAACCACAGAGAGCAGAGATTCTTCCAAGCCGCTGTGAAGGTGCAGGGCTTGGAGGGGCGTGGCCCCCTGCTCTGTTGGTCTGATTAGACAGACCATGTGTGGCTCTGGAATGGCTGAACACAATAGCATAAGCGTAGATGCACTATTCGGGGCGGCGGGGGGGGGGGATCCAAAGGTTTATTTGCTGTGGTGTTTTTTGTTGTAATTTTTAAAAATAACGTTTATTTATTCTGTGCCTATGTATGGTGGGGGAGGGCTGCATTTGCCATGGCGCCCATGTGGAAGTCAGAGAACAGCTTACCGGATTTGGTTCTTTCCTTCCACCATGTAAAAAACATAAAATCAAATATGATGGTTCAATTTCAAGACAAAAATGCCCTAACTCAGCTCAGACCCAATAACAGATAAGCAAGAGACACTGGGTACCTGCTGACTCCGGCTTTTTGAGATCTCCTGGCTGCCCCCACCCAAACTAGAAGTTTAGAGTAGAAGCTGAGCAGCAGCCAAACTTCCCCATGACCTGCAGAAGTGACAAAGTTCATGCACTTGAAAAATTCCAAACAAACAGGATGTATAACATTGAGAGAGGGATTAAACACAAAGAAAGGCCTTTGCTAATATCCTATAAGGAGCAAATAAGACCTCGACCATGGGAGAGATTATACACTCCCGAGTACTTGGTGAGGAAAAGGTGGAAGGGGACCTGTGTTCAGGGTTATAAAACTGTCCTCTGAGCTCAAGTAGTGTGCCTACCGTTTTGTCTGGGTTAGATTCCAACTCGGCAAGACTGCAGCATAAAACCACCTTGTTTTTGTCCCCCGAGTCTCCAGGGCTTGCTGTTAATGAAAAAGTGATTTACCCAATGAGCCATCTCACCAGCCCCTATTTTATTTAAGATACGGTTTCATGCATCCCAGGCTGCTCTCAAACTCTACTGAACCTGAGAATGACTTTGAACTCCTAATCCTCCTGTCTCTTTCTCCAAAGTGCTAGGATTATAGGCATGTCCAATATACCTGACTCAGTTTATTTTTTCCTGGTTAAAAAGTTGAGTCGGGCTTGGTGGCACATGCCTTTAATCCCAGCACTTGGGAGGCAAAGGCAGGTGGATCTCTGTGGGTTTGAGGCCAGCCTGGTCTACATAGTGAGTTCCAGACCAGCTGGGGCTACAGGGAGACCCTGTCTCAACACCAAAAACAAAAAAAAAAAAAAAAAAAAGAAGCTGAACTGGTGTGGTGGCTCACCTAGCACTTGGGAGGCAGAGGGGGGAAGATTGTCATGAGTTTGAAGCCAGTGAAAGCTACATACCAAGACCCTGTCTCAAAACAAAAAAACAACAAAAACTGAGTCAGGCATGCTGGTGTACACCTATAATTCCAGCACTCAAGAAGCTGAGGTAAGAGGACCAGGAGTTTGAAGCCAGCCTTGGCTACATAGTGAAATCTTATCTCAAAAAAAAAAAAAAAGAAAAAAGAAAGAAAAAGGAAGGCCTAAGGAGATGGCTTGGGGGTAAAAGTGTTTGTTGTGTAAGCCTGATGACCAACCTGAGTTCAGATCCCTAGAACCCATGGAAAAAACTGCAAGTTTGACAGGTGTGGTGGTGCACACCTTTAATCTCAGTATTCAGGAGGCAGAGACAGGCAGATCTCTGTGAGTTTGCCAGTTTGAGAGCACATTGTCTACATAGTGAGTTCCAGGCCAGCCATGGCCATTTAGTGAGACCCTGTCTCAAAAACAAAACAGAAAGCTGGATGCAGTGGCTTACTTCTGTAATTCCAGTACTCCTATTTTGAGATAGGAGGTAGAGACAGAATCAGTTAGAAGCTGAAGGGCCAGTGTGCAGCAACAATGGTAGAAAAAAACAAAGTGTCTCTGCTTCAAAACAAGGTGGAACTTGAAAACTGGCTTCCAGACAAGTCCTTTGAACTCTCATCATGGCATGGCATGTGCATATCTGTGAACACACACACACACACACACACACATACACGAAGTAACTAAATACATAAAAATTTTAAAGGAAATAGCTGCACAGGGAAATGCTTTCTCAGGTTTAGCCACAGTTGGCACATAGAAGATGCTGCAACTGTGGTCCAAAGGGATCAGGCTATATCTTGAGGTAGCAGGTGTTAGGGGAAGAGGAATTTACTGCTTGTTTGAATTTACTGCTTGCTTGAACTTACTGCTTGAGTTTACTGGAAAGAGGAATTTATCGCTTGTGACTGATTAACTCAACTAGAGACAGGCATTCAGAGATAGGGGCAAGTGTTACAAGCCCCTGAATCCCAACCCGTTTGATCTGTGTTGTGTCACGTAGGCATGTCTGCTTACACCAGATAACAAAAGAAGGGTTGCGCCAGGCACACACTAATCCGCCTTTCCCCTACTGAGGTGCCCGAAGGAGGTTGCAACATGATTGATTGTGTTATTTTGAAACTATTTTTTGTAAAAAGTGCGGGCTTGTGGGCAACGGCTGGGGAAACCTATATAATCTCTACCTGAAGTTGCCTGGGAGTCGATCGCTCTAACCAGACCTGCGTGTCTTGGAAGGACGGTCAGCCCAGCTAGCTGGTTTAATAAAACTCTGCTTGATTTTTGCATCTCCATACTCGTGTATTTGTTCTCCAGAAGAGACCCACCGAGTCACGGACCCTAACATTTGGGGGCTCGTCCCGGATTCGAGGGGGGGGCTTCTGGGGATCAAAGGACGAATGGGGGCAGAGTTTCTTTTCTCCAGACAGGGCAGTGTAAATCGAGGGTGGCTCCCTCGTGTCTGTAAAATCCAGAATAAAGTGGGAATCGCCATCCTGTGTCTGGTCTCAGGTTCGAGTCCCGAGCAAGGAAGTCCGGGTTCGAGTCCCGGCACCTAGGGTCCGAGTGTCTCGGCCCTGGGGAGGAAGCCCGATCAGCAGAAACCTGGCGCCAGAGGAAGAGGAGGTCGAGCTCATTACCTTGAGGCAGTCCGAGTGGACGCCTTTTGGGAGAATCACAAGAAGTCTCGGGGACCCTGAAAGTGAGAGTGGTGAGTACAGCGTGCATCTGAGCGAGAGAAGGACCAGTCCTAACGAATGCCATGAGATGTGGTGTGCGTGCTTGCTCG
>NW_008355789.1:9469230-9471140 GCF_000622305.1 Nannospalax galili
CAGTATCAATACTGGCCATTCTCCTCTAGTGATCTTTACAACTGGAGGACCCAAAACCCCCCATTTTCTGAAGACCCCAAGTGTCTTATAGGTTTGGTGGAATCTATTATGTTCACTCATTGCCCCACGTGGGACGACTGCCAGCAGGTGCTCTGCACCCTCTTCACCACTGAGGAGTGGGAGCGGATCCTTAATGAAGCCAGGAAGAACGTACTCGGAGAAAATGGGAGGCGCACTACTCTTCAACCTGCCATCGACGAGGCATTCCCCCTCACACTTCCAGATTGGGATTTTAGGATGGCAGAAGGTAGGGAGCATCTTCGAGTCTATCGCCAGACTCTCATGACAGGTCTCCAAGCGGCTGCGAGATGGCCCACTAATCTGGCTAAGGTAAAAACAATTGTTCAGGGAGAAACCGAAAGCCCAGCCGCTATTTGATGCCTATAGGCAGTACACCCCTATAAACCCAGAGGCAGAAGAACACAGGTCAGCTGTGGTTCTCTCTTTTATTAACCAGGCAGCCTCTGATATTAGGAGAAAACTTCATAAGCGGGAAGACCTAGGAGAGATTTCAATCAGGGAGATGTTGCAACAAGCAGAAAAGGTTTTTAATACTAGGTAATCTCCGGAGGACAGGGAGGAAAGGCTAAGGAAGGAAGAATGGGAGATGCAGGACAAGAATAGGAAAGAAGACAGAGAATTTCAAAGAAAGGAGAACAAGAAGCAAAGGGAGGAGATGGCCAGAATATTTCTGGCCGGAGTGAAAGGGAGCCCTGAGCTGCTCCAGAGAGCAGGACCATGCCCATCTAAACTAGGGCAGGAACAGTGCGCCCTGTGAAAAAGATACGGGCATTGGAAAGGAGGAATGGGAGATGCAGGACAAGAATAGGAAAGAAGACAGAGAATTTCAAAGAAAGGAGAACAAGAAGCAAAGGGAGGAGATGGCCAGAATATTTCTGGCCGGAGTGAAAGGGAGCCCTGAGCTGCTCCAGAGAGCAGGACCATGCCCATCTAAACTAGGGCAGGAACAGTGCGCCCTGTGCAAAAGATATGGGCATTGGAAGAGAGAGTACCCACAAAGAAGAGGGAGAGGAGGAGGAGGGAGCCCTATCAGGACCCTATCAGGACCCTCCACCTGGGAGAGGGAAACTGATGGGGACGGGACTCGGCTCCCCTCCCTGAGTCTTGGGTAACTCTTTGCATGGAGGGGACTCCCACTGGCTTCATGGTAGATACTGGGGCACAATATTCAGTTCTCAACCAAGCTCACAGCCCCCTGAACCCAGGACGCACAAGCATAGTCCAGGGAGCAACAGGGTCCAAGAGATGTGCCTGGACCACCAGCAGAAAAGTGGACCTGGGGAGACATCAGGTTTCTCACTCCTTCCTAGTCATGCCCGAGAGCCCCGCACCATTACTGGGCAGAGACCTACTGACCAAGGTCGGAGCATGTATTCATTTTGAACCCAAGGAGATAAAGATCATGGACTCAGAAGGGCAGCTTCTACAGCCAGTACATGTGCTGTCTCTATCCCTGGCCAGTGAACACCACCTGTTTCAGGCAGATCAAGAAAAAGGGGGCCAGGGAGAAATGGACTCTTGGTTGCAGAGGTTCCCTTCCATGTGGGCCGAGACCGGGGGAATTGGCCTCGCCAAACACCTGCCCCCGGTTATTGTTCAACTCAAAGCCACGGCCCTACCCATCCGGGTTCGGCAATATCCAATGCCAGAAGAGGCTAGGAAAGGGATAGCACCTCATATCCACAGACTAATAGAGGCAGGAATCCTTAAACCTTGCCAATCAGCATGGAATACACCCCTGCTTCCAGTAAAAAAGCCTGGCAGTGGAGATTACCGGCCGGTGCAGGACTTGCGGAAGGTTAATGAGAGGGTGGAGGACATTCACCCTA
>NW_008355789.1:9472125-9474297 GCF_000622305.1 Nannospalax galili
GGATGGCCATCTTGCCTGTGCATCTTGGCAGCCATTGCCCTACTGGCAAAGGAAGCTGACAAGCTGAACTTTGGCCAGGATTTAAGAGTGACAGCACCGCATACTGTGGAGGGAATTCTCAGGCACCCTCCAGGGAAATGGATGACAAATGCCAGGCTCACCCACTACCAAGGGCTCCTGCTGGACTCTCCTCGAATCACCTTCTCGGCCCCAGTGACCCTGAATCCTGCCACTCTCCTGCCAAACCCAGACCTGTCAACCCCTATCCATGACTGTAGAGACGTTCTCTCTGAAATCATCCAGGTACGGGCAGATCTGAGAGACATGCGACTGCCAGATAGTGAATTAGACTGGTATACAGATGGAAGCAGCTTCATGCATGATGGGGTTAGAAGAGCCGGAGAAGCAGTAGTGACGCACAAGGGGGAAGTCATCTGGAGTGCACCCCTGCCCCCTGGCACCTCAGCCCAGAAGGCAGAACTTATTGCTCTTGCAGAGGCACTGGAGAGAGCAGAAGGCAGGCGAGCTAACATTTATACCTATAGCAGGTATGCCTTTGGCATTGTGCATGTTCATGGCTCCATCTACCAGGAAAGAGGATTCCGGTCCGTAGAAGGAAAGGAGCTGAAGAACTTGCAGGAAGTTCAAAGACTGTTAGCAGCTGTGGAAAGGCCTAGGGCGGTGGCCGTTATACATGTTCCTGGGCACCAGTCCAGAAAGACTCCTGAGGCTATTGGTAACAACTTTGCTGATGCAGAGGCCAGGAGGGTAGCTCTCTTAGACCCCATTGTGCTGGCAGCTCTAGAGGTACCCATACCTGAACGACCCACCTTACCCCCCAGACCTGACTATTCCCCCCGGGACCTTGAGTGGATAAGAAAACAAGCTCTGGGAGAAAAGCCTGGGGAGGGAGATTGGAGTAGGGACGCGCAGTTGGTATTTCTGCACCAGAATGAGGCCGCGCATCAGATCACTGGGAGATGCGATAGCTGTGAGAAGCTAAGACCAGCCCCAAAGGGGTTCCACCCAACAGGTACTTGGGAGAGGGGGAGGGCCCCAGGAAGAAGTTGGGAGATAGACTTCACTGAGGTAAAGCCAGGAAAGTATGGGTACAAGTATTTGCTGGTCATGGTGGATACTTTTTCAGGATGGGTGGAGGCTTTTCCAACTAAACATGAAACTAGCCAGATGGTGGCAAAGAAATTAATAGAGGAGATAGTCCCCAGATATGGGATCCCTGAGGCTATAGGTTTCGATAACGGCCCGGCTTTCGTTAGTAAAGTCCTACAGGGACTAGCCCAGGCTTTGGGGATGGATTGGAAGTTACATTGTGCCTATAACCCACAAAGCTCTGGGCAGGTAGAAAGAATGAATCGGACTTTAAAGGAGACCCTTTCTAAATTAGTAATTGAGACTGACGTGACTGGGTGGCCCTCCTTCCCTTGGCCATTTTCCGGATTTGAAACTCCCCCTATGTGCATGGTCTAACTCCCTTTTAAATAATGTACGGGGCCCCTCCACCAATAACCCGGCGAGCGCATCCCCCAGGGAAAGAGAAGTCAGCCCCCGACTATTTAAATGTGTTGCAATCCCTTGCCAAAGTACAGCAGGAAATTTGGCCCCTAATCAAAGCATACTATGAAGGGGAAAGAACCCCAAGGTGACTCTCCTCCCCTTGGCCATTTTCCATGTTCAGAACTCCCCATATGTACATGGTCTCACCCCCTTTGAGATAATGTATGGGGTCCCTCCGCCAATAACCCGGCGAGCCCAGCCCCCAGGGGAAAAGAAGTCATCCCCTGACTATTTAAATGTGTTGCAATCCCTTGCCAAAGTACAGCAAGAAATTTGGCCCCTAATTAAAGCATACTATGAAGGGGAAAGAACCCCAATTGTGGAGCATGGTGTAGTCCCAGGGGACATGGTCTGGGTCAAAAGACACAAAGTAAAAACTCTCAAACCCAGATGGAAGAGACCTTATGCTGTACTTTTTACCACCCCCACTGCCCTAACGGTTGACGGCATCGCTCCCTGGGTCCACCACACCCATGTTCGGAAGGCCTTGCCCCTTGAAGACTAGGAATTCGGTGTGAGGAAGTGGGAGTTGCGACCAAATCCTGATAATCCCTTGAAGTTACAGCTGAGCCGGACATGAGAGGATTCCTGCTGATA
>NW_008355789.1:9475090-9514931 GCF_000622305.1 Nannospalax galili
TTTCCCAGGTTTCTAGCACTGGTACCTGTGTGGGCACAGTTCCAGCATCCCAAAGCCAGGTATGCTCCTCAAGCGTTACCGGCCCATGGGAGCAGGAAAAGTGGGTTATACCCTCTTCAGGATGGTGGCTTTGCTCAAAAATAGGCCTCACCCTGGCATTATCCACCTCTGTGTTTAACTCCACTGCTGAGTTCTGTGTACTAGTGGCCATTCTGCCCCGGCTTTCATACCACACCCATGAATCTTTTCTCTCTTACTGGGAAGAAAGACTAGGTCCCCTTAGGAGTAAAAGGGAGCCCATCATGGCCCTAACCATTGGGACCCTCTTTTCTTTGGGGCTGGCCGGAGCAGGAACAGGAATTGCATCCCTAGTAATGTGGGAACAAGGACTTACAGCCCTAAGACTGGCCGTTGACAAGGACTTAGAGCAGCTCCGGCAGTCAATGTCAGACCTGGAGCAATCCCTCACCTCCTTGTCAGAAGTAGTATTGCAGAATAGGAGAGGCCTAGATCTATTGTTCCTAAAGGAAGGGGGACTATGCGCTGCCTTAAAGGAAGAATGCTGTTTCTATGTGGATAAGACAGGAGCAGTTAGGGAATCTCTGGCCAAGTTAAAGCTGGACCTAGAAAAAAGACGTAGAGAATATGAGGACCATGAAGGCTGATTCGAGTTCTGGTTCACACATAAACCATGGCTTATCACACTTCTTTCAGCTGTCGCAGGACCACTAGTCATCCTGCTGTTATTAGTCACAATTGGGCCACGCATAATAAACAGGCTACTAAGGTTTGTCCAGGAAAAGATCGATACTGTTCATCTCTTGGTCCTTCGCCAGAAATACCAAACCTTAGATACTGCTGAGGAGGATTCCTCAGTTTAATCTAGAAAAGGGGGGGAATGTTAGGGGAAGAGGAATTTACTGCTTGTTTGAATTTACTGCTTGCTTGAACTTACTGCTTGAGTTTACTGGAAAGAGGAATTTATCGCTTGTGACTGATTAACTCAACTAGAGACAGGCATTCAGAGATAGGGGCAAGTGTTACAAGCCCCTGAATCCCAACCCGTTTGATCTGTGTTGTGTCACGTAGGCATGTCTGCTTACACCAGATAACAAAAGAAGGGTTGCGCCAGGCACACACTAATCCGCCTTTCCCCTACTGAGGTGCCCGAAGGAGGTTGCAACATGATTGATTGTGTTATTTTGAAACTATTTTTTGTAAAAAGTGCGGGCTTGTGGACAACGGCTGGGGAAACCTATATAATCTCTACCTGAAGTTGCCTGGGGGTCGATCGCTCTAACCAGACCTGCATGTCTTGGAAGGACGGTCTGCCCCAGCTAGCTGGTTTAATAAAACTCTGCTTGATTTTTGCATCTCCATACTCGTGCATTTGTTCTCCAGAAGAGACCCACTGAGTCACGGACCCTAACACAGGAGAATTTGACACTGTCCACGTAGGGGATTTGGAAGCTTGCACCAACCTTCTAGAAAGCCACTGAGGCGCCGTGTATGAGGGCTGGAATCCCTGCGCAGAGCTCTGGAGTGGGCTGGATGTCAAGCTATGAAGGTGAAACCCAAGTTACAGTGGAGATCCAAGGATATTGGAGATGTCAGAAACATGGATGTCCATCAAGGAAAGCAGGAGGCCCCAAGCGGAGCGGCCTGGAGAAGGGCTGTGTGTGAGGCAGACCAAAGAGTCTGAGGGAGTGCAGATCTAGTTGTGGACTGCAGGGTTTTGTGCTTGGCTTGCTGGGGTTTGTCTTGCTTTGATTTGGTCTTTTCTTGCTGTGTTCTTATTTCCGCCTTTTGGAATGGGAGTGTTACTCTGTGCCACCAAATATTGAAAGTATGTACGCATGTATTTCGTGTTTTTTAAACTTTTATAGGAGTTTACAGTGATTATCTTGAATGTCAGCAGACTTTGAACTTGGGCTTTTGAACAATGTTAGAATTGTTAAGACTTAGTGGACTTAGAGCTAAAGTAAATGTATTTTGTGTTATGAGCTCACCATGAGACATTGAGGACCAGGGATAGAATGTTGTGGTTTAAAAGTGATGTGTTTGGGTATCGAATTGAGAAGGGGTGATTATGAAATGGTTAATATTCATTGTCAGCTTGATTGGACTTAGAATCACGTAGGAGACACCCTGCCCGGATGGGTCTGTGAGCCTGTCTTTGGACAGGCTGAACTGAGGAGGGAAGACCTACCCTGAATAGAAGTGACTCCCCCTGGGTCCTGGATTAAACAAAAGCAAAAGAAGAAAGCCTCATCATAAGTACCAGTAAGTATGCATCCCTCTCTGCTTCCTGATCTCTCCAGATGTGTATGAGCTACCTCAGGCTCCTGCCACCACGGCCACGGGCCACCACCATGGCCATGCCTCCTTGCCTTGAAGAACTCTATCCTCTCAAAATGTCAGCTAAAATAAATCCTTCCTTTCTTAAGTTGCTATCTGGTTATAGCAACAAGAAAAATAACACATGGGGCTGGAGAGATGACTCAGTGGATAAGGACACTGTCTGCTCTTGCAGAGGACCCGGTTTAATTCCTAGCACCCACATGTCGGCTAACAACCATCTGTAACTCCAGTTCCAGGGGATCCAATGCTCTCTTCTGACCTCTGTGGGCATTGCATGATATGGGTGCCCTTACATACACACAGGCAATACACTCACACACATAAAAATAATAAAATATTTTAATTAAAAAAGCTGTCTTTGGGCTGGAGAGATGGCTTAGCAGTTAAGAACACTGACTGTTCTTGCAGAAGACCTGGGTTCGAATCCCAGCACCCACATGGCAGCTAACAACTGTCTGCATAACTCTAGTCCCAGAGGATCCGACAGCTTCTTCTGACCTCCTCGGGCATTACATGACATGGGTGCACTTAACTACATGCAGGCAATACACACATACACATAAAATAAAAATAATAAATAAAATAAAATAAAAAGTTAAAAAATCTGTCTTCAAATAAACCAACTTAATTCAGGCAAATGAAAAAGCAGTATAGTATGTGTAGACTGTGATTCCTAAGGGGAACAGCTAACCTAGCTAATCCGTGCTCTTCTTCCATTCTCGGTCCCCTGCTCCCAAGCAGCATAGAGAAACCATTATAATTCCTGTTTCACAGATGTGAAGCACAGAGAGGTTAAGTGACTCCCCCAGGTTACACAGTAAGTAGTGGAGCAGGCAAGCTGCCTGCAGTGCATGAACTCTGAATCATCTTACTGCATTGTCCTGGGAATGACATCTTAATGGGCAGCAGTGTTTGTCACTGCCTTAGGGTTCTGAGACTTCAGAGGAGGATGAACCAGGTGAACAATATGGAGGTAGGTTTGGAAGTGTAAACTCTTACAAGCCAGTGCTGAAGTTTGGATCCTCACTATCCCCTAAAGCCCCATGTGTTACCTAGGCTTCGTCCCCAGCTTGGTGCTATTGGGAGGTTCTGGGGCCGAGTGGGAGTTTTCAGGCCACTTGGGGAACAGTGGGTTCCCAGTCCCTTCTTCTTTTGTCAAGTCCCAGAGATGAGTATCTTTGCTCCACTGTGTGCTGTGGACATACTACATGCCTTGTCACAGGTCTGAAATTAACAGGACAGACCAATCATGGACCAGAACCTCCAAATCTGTGAGCCAAATGACCCTGTTCTTTTTTTAAAATTTATTATTTATTATTTTTATTTTATGTGTATGCGTCTGTTGCCTGCATGTAGGTACTCGCACCCGTGTAGTGCAATGCCCACGGAGAATGACCCTGTTCTTTATAAGCTGATTATCTCAGGGGTGTGTGTGTGTGTATGTGTGTGTGTGTGTGTGTGTGTGTGTGTGTGTGTGTGTGTGTGAACTTGAGATAGGGTCTTACTCTGTAACTCAGACTGTTCTGGAATTCACTATGTAGCCACAGCTGGCCTTGAACTCAAGGCAACCCCCCCTGCCTTAACCTCCCGAGTCCAGGAATTACAGGTGTGAGCCATCCATACCTGCCTTCCCATATTTGTTATAATGATCAAAAGGTTACTAGCACACTGAGGTTTTCTTTTTTCTTCATAGATGCTTTTGATAGTCAGGTGGTCTAGAGACTCCCTTTTCAGAATGTTTTTATATAAAAAGCTAAAATACAATAGGATAAGCCAGGTGTTCGTGGTTTCTACCTATAATCCCAGCTCTTAGGAGATAGAGGCAGGATCTGGAGGAATTCATCCTCAGTTACATAGTAAGTTCAAGGCCATAGTAAGTACAAGGGGCCAGAGAGAAAGCTCAGCAGTTAAGAGCACTGGCTGCTCTTGCAGAGGACCTGGGTTCAGTTCCCAGCACCCACATGACAGCTAACAACTGTCCATAACTCCAGTTCCGGGGTAATTTGACACCCTCTTCTGACCTCCTCGGGGACTGCACAACACGGGTGCACTCACACACATGCTGGCAATACACTCATACACATAAAGTACAAATAATAAATGCATATTTTTAAACCAACAAAGGAGAGATGGTAGAGTGGGTAAAATGCTTACTGCACAAGAATGAGGTCCTGAGTTCAGATCCTCAGCACCAATGTAAAAACTCAGCATGGCAATGTGTGCCTAAAACCCCAGTGCTGGGGTGCAGAGGCAGGAGGATCCCCAGCTCACTGGTGGGCCAGTCTAGCTAATCTGTGAGCACCAGGTTCAGTGAGTACTCCTACTTCTATCTCAAAATAAGGTGGACATCCAGTGTCAACCTCTGACTTCCACACATGAGCTCTTGCACAGGTACATACACATACGCACATGTACACGCCATGCACACAGAGCTTATATGCACAAAGGTAAGGCTTTTCTCAGAAAACAGATCTGGACCCATTTTAACACATGGACAGGCCCCAAGGTTTCCCACACAAGAGTATCCTAGCCTCCAGTAGTTAAGAGACTATCTTAAATTAGGTCAGGACTTTACTTTCTAGGCAACTGCATATGCTATATAATTCCTTGGCAGTAAATCAATTAAATATTGGAGGATAGTTACCTAAACCTGTATGAATGTAAGAAGAATTGATCTCAAGCCCTGATTTCAGCCATGGGTGGTGGCGCATACCCATAATCCCAGCACTTGGGAGGTAGAAACAGGAGGATCAGGCATTGAAGATCCTCCTTGGCTAAATAGCGAGTTGAAGACCAGCCTGGACTACTTGAGACTCTGTCTCCAAACTCCATAGAAAAGAGACTGGAGGTGTGGTTCAGCTGGTAGAGTATTCACCTAGCATACACAAAGCCTTGGGTTCAATTCCCAGCACTACATACACCGATGTGGTGGCAAACATCTATGGTTCCAGCACTTGTGAGGTGGAAGCAGGAGGATCAGAAGTTCAAGATCAGTGGCCAGAGAGGTGACTTCATGGGTTAAGATACTTTTCAGCACGCCAAATGACCTGAGTTAAATCTCTGAAACTCACATAGTGGAAGTAGAGAACTGACTTCTGCAAATTGTCTTCTGACTGCCATGGAATTGATGTGCACATGTATGTCCCCATACCACACACACACACACACACACACACACACACACACACACACACTAAATGTAATAGATGTAGCAGCGCTTTTTTTTTTTTTTTTTTTCGACACAGGGTCTCCCTGTAGCCCCAGCTGTCCTGGAACTCACTATGTAGACCAGGCTGGCCTTGAACTCACAGAGATCCACCTACCTCTGCCTCCTGAGTGCTGGGACTACAGGCGTGCGCCACCATGCCTGGCTGTGGCAGTGCTTTTGAAGTTCAGCCAGGTGTGGTGTTGCATACTGTTAGTCCCGGCACTCAGGAGGCAGAGGTGAGTGGATCTCTGTGAGATGGAGGCCAGCCTGGTCTACATAGTGAGTTCCAGGCCAGCTGGAGCTGCAGGAAGATCCTGTCTCAAAAAACAATAAAACAAATAAAAAAAGAAAGTTCCAGGTCATCCTCAGATACATAAGGAATTTGATGCCATCCAGGAAACAGGGACCTTGTCTCAAAATAACAAAAAAGTGTGTGTGTGGGAGTTGGAGAGATAACTCACTGGTTAAGAGTACTGGCTGCTCTTACCGAGGACCTCGGTTCAGTTCCCAGCACCCACATGGTGGCTTACAACTATCCTTAACTCCAGTTTCAGGGGATCTGATACCCTCTTCTGATCTCTGTGGGCATTGCACACACAGGTTCACTTACATGCATGTTGCTACACTACACATAAAAAACAAACAAACAAACAAAAAATGTAAAGACAGCTGCTACGGAGCCACTAGGAGGCTTTGTTGGGTCTGCTAGCCTTTCCTTTCTGAACCCTGACTCAGAAAGGTGTGATTTTTTTCATTTTCTTGTTTTCTGTCTCTTTCTTTTGGATGCTGGCCATGCCCCAAGTATGCTTTTGCTGATCCTTTGGGCTTCTTCACTATCTCCGAAGCTGCCCCCCCTTTAATGAATGTATGAGTGCATTGCCTGCATGTATATAAGTGCACCTGTATTGTGCAATGCCCGTGGAGGCCAGAAGAGGACACTGGATCCTCTGGAACTGGAGTTATGGATGGTTGTTAGCTGCCATGTGAGTGCTGGGAATCAAACTCCGGTCCTCTGCAAGAACAGCCAGTGCTCCTGACTGCTGAGCTGTCTCTTGAGTCCCTCCCTCATCCCCTTTGCCCAAGGTGCTGCTTGTCTACCACATGGCTTAACTCTATGTCTAACTAATTCATGGCTGTCTCTTCTCATCTCATCTCCCTCTCTGAGAAGCTGCCGAGACCCACAGTTTGTCTGTTTTGGGGTTTTTCTTTTTAAACTCTAATAAAATTGTCCTCAAGCTTGAAGGAAAAAAAAAAAAAGCCCTAAAATAAAAATCAAGCCATGCTTTCTGACAGTAATTACACAGAACACAGTGCCTGCTGAGTGGAAATAATACCGTGCTTATGACAGAAAGACCCATAATTCTCCTTCCCTTTTTAACAAAGACCAAGAAGAAAGCGCATCCAAAGGTAATCTAAGTTCATTAAAGAGCAAATTCTGAAAACCAGGAAGGCTTTGTCCTGGAACCAGCCGAGCTATCTGATCTGTTGACAGAGATTGGCTGGCTGGTTACAAAACCACTTCCCTTTCCCTTTGGACTCATAGGGCAACTACAGTTTTCAGCCCAAGTGTGCACAAGTAATGTCTGACTGTTGAAACCTTTGTGTTTGAGGCTAGAACCTTTGTGTTTGAGTGCCTGGAATATTCTAAAGATAGCAACTGGGGGTCTAACTTTTTAATAAATTTGTGTTAGAACAATATACATCTATTGTATTCAGTCATTGAGATTACAAGCTTTATTGTTATAGCAGCTAGCACAAAGTTAAATACTAATATGCTCCAGAAAATATTTTGGGCTGGGGGTGTGGCTCAGTGGTGAAGTGCTTGCACAGCATACATGAGGCACTGTGGTAAATCCACAACACTACACAGAAACCAAAAGGAATGAAAGAATATATTGTACCTCTCTGTTCCTCACAATCCACCCCTGTAAAATTGAGGTATCAACAGTGCTTGCCTCATCGTGACTCTAAGAATTAAATGTTTATGGGGGGCTGGAGAGATGGCTCAGCAGTTAAGAGCACTGGCTGCTCTTGAAGAGGACCCGGGTTCAATTCCCAGCACCCACATGGTGGCAAACAACCATCTGTAACTCCAGTTCCAGGGGGTCTGATGCCCTCTTTTGACCTCTGCGAGCATTGCACAACATGGGTATGCTTACATACATGCAGGTAATATACTCATACACATAAATAAAAATAATAAAATAAAAAAAATATGTTGATGGATGTGAAGTGCTTCAGCCAGTGTCTGGCACAAAGTAAACATTTGCCTGACACTAACTATCACCACCATTACTAACCTTCCTCATAGCAGATATGGGTTCTACAGATCTTTAGTTTCTGATGATGTCACATTTATGCTCCCATCTGTAGCACTGTGACCTGGTGCCCCTGAACTGCCGAGCTTCAATGTGAGTAGCTAAGGTTGTCTTACACATGCTGCGAAACTCTCCTCTGATCTCTACATTATCATTATTATTATTAGTAGTAGTAATATTTATTTATTTTTGGTTTTGAGATAGTTTCTTGCTATGTAACTCCAGCTGACCTGGAACCCTCCTCTGTAGACTAGTCTGGATTCAGATGAGTGGTGATCCTCCTGTCTCTGCTTCCTGACTATTGGGATTATTTGTGTGTGCTACCATGCCTAGCAGAGCTCATCTTAATTGCTCTTCAACTTTTTTTTCCCCCACACCTCTAGTGAGCCTCCATGCCCTGCTGCGCTATAAACTGCTTAGGCCTATTTCCAAATGGCAGAATATCTTTCTTCCTAGGTACCACACTGTCAGGCTCCTCACAGCTCCAAAGAGATGTGAGTCCCACCTTCAGCTTCACTGACTGTCAGAGCAACTGGTAGTTGGCAGCAAGGATCATTTTCATTCTTTTTTCTAATATTTTATCTATTTCATTTTATGTGTATCAGTGTATTGCATATATGTAAGTGCGCCTGTGCTATATGATGCTCACAGAGGTCAGAAGAGGGCATCGGATCCTCTGGAACTGGAATGGTGGACAGTTGTTAGCTGCCATGTGGATGCTGGGAATCCAACCCAGGTCATCTGCAAGAACAGCCAGTGCTCTTAACCGCTGAGGCATCTCTCCAGGCCCCATTTCCATTCTATTTTGTAGAGATGAGTTCAGACTCTTTACTGTACTTTGCTCATAAAGTCCAGGTAAAAGAAACGTTGGCCATTAGGTCAGAGTGACTGGTAATTAGGGAAAATACCTCTCAGATTTTATTACCAGGAAGCTGTATTTCCCTTAAGAATGACTCTGTTGTTACTGCAGGGGCAGTAATTTCATTACTGTTAAGATTTCCCACTTCTCCCTCCCTGGAAGATGAGAATGAAATACATAGCCTAGATCTAGCTGTTGCTAGGATATTGCTGGGACCATGTACTGCACACCTGTGTCAGCACAGCTGCTAGCTTGACTTTATTCTCCTGCTGTTTGCCTCCCCCCTTCCACCCCAGTTACTGAACCAACTGATTTATTTCATGTAAATTGTTTGAATCTTTTGGAAACACACGGACCATATTTGAGCATATGTGTGTCTACGTTAAAACGGTCAAGTATTTGGAAAAACAAAGAATGTGGAGCTAGTTGTTGCCTTAAATGCTATTACCAAATTGTTTCATAAAAATCAGTTTGGCACTGGATTCATGTTTGTGTCTTTTCTTGGGATTCATAGTTTCTAACATTCCTCTACCCTCGTGGCAAGTCCCTCCTACACCCCCCCAACTTCCGCTCCTCATTGCCAATTCTTCCAAGAACCTCAGCACTTGCTCTGCCTGCCTGGAATGCTGGAATGTTCTTCCCTTGGCGGCTTCTCCTTCTCCTTAGCTTGTCTTTTATTTTATTTTATTTTTTTCTGTTTGAGACAGTGTCTTACGATGCAATCCTGGCTGGCCTGGAACTCAATGTGTAGATCAGGCTGGCCTCAATCTCACAGAAATCTGCCTGCCTCTGCCTCCTGAGGGCTGGGATTAAAGACATGTATCACCATGCTTGGTGCTATTTTAAAAAAAAAATTTATGTGTATGAATGTTTTGCCTACATGTATGTAAGTGCACCCATGTCATGTGGTGTCCATAGAGGTCAGAAAAGGGTGTCCGATCCCTTGGAATGCAGTTATGGATGGTTGTTAGCTGCCATGTGGGTGCTGGGAACTGAACCCAGGTCTTTTGTAAGAATAGCTGCTCCCAGCCTGGCCTCAAACTTGATACTTAGTGAACTCCTGATCCTCCTGCCTCCACCTCTGGAATGGGCTACCACATCACATTTTTGTTCTCTCTGAAGCTTCGGACTGTCTTCTGCCCACCCCACCTCACTTTTCTCACAGCAGTGTTTATTTTTCCATTGAACCACACATACTGTCATTATTTTATTAATTCACTTACTCTTTGGCCCTCTCCCCCCACCCCCACTTCTCTTCTTTCCTTTACCCTTCCACTTCTTCCTTCTCCTGTCTTTTTCTATTTCCTCACTATGTAGCCCAGGCTGGTCCTGAACTCAAGATTCGCCTGCCTTAGCCTCCCAAGTGCTGGGATTACAGGGGAGTGCACCAAGCCTGACTGCTTCTGTCTTCTTTCCTAAAGTGTAAACAAACACCTCTGTTGGGGGAAGCTCCACATTGTCTGCTCATTCAGAATGTGAGATGCTGGGTACAGCCTAAGAAGTGCAAAAAACCCCTCTTTCTTTTCTCCACTCTAGGGGAAGCTTCCTTGCTGACCCCTGGATTCATTCCTGCCTGACCACAGTCACTCAGCACACAGAGGCTTTGTCCCATGTTTCAGAATGGGTGTCCCCAATCCCTTTGTAACTGTCTGGTTACTACTAGATGAGAGAGCACCAAAGGTACAGAAGGTGGAATCTGGATTCCTGCAAAGGGTCAGAATTATGTCATGTGATCTATTCCTTAGGGTATGGGGACTCGCTGTAAAGATTTCATGCTGAAGACATCTGAGATTGAACAGCTCTGGAGGGCCGCTTTTCCAGGACTTCCCTCATCTGACTGAAAGTAGCAACTTTTGGGAAGGAGGCTGCCATGAATGCCATCTTCCTGGCTATTTCATTTGTTTTGAGACAGGCACTCACTCTGTAGCCTAGGCTGAAACTCACTAGGTAGCCCAGGTTAGCCTCAAACTCTTGGGGGACCCTCCTGACTTTGCTTGAGAAGTGCTGGAATCGTAGGCACACACCAGCACACCCAGCTTCAGGGGACTTTTATGGTCCTGAAGAAGACAGAAAGATTATTCACACTGCATGGCAAACATTATCACACTTTAAACAAAATTTTTTTAAAATCTTTTTGAGACAGGGTCTCCCTGTAGCCCCAGCTGGCCTGGAGTTCCCTCTGTAGACCAGACTGGCCTTGAACTCACAGAGATCCACCTGCCTCTGCCTCCCAAGTGCTGGGATTAAAGGCATGTGCCACCACGCCCGGCTACAAATTTTTAAATTTTATTTATTTTATTTTATTAATTGAGACAGGGTCTCATTGTAGCCTAGATGGCCTGGAACTCACAATGAAGACCAGGCTGGCCTCGAACTCCCAGCGTTATTTTATGGGTATACTTAGTGTTTTGTCTGCATGTGTGCTGGATAGCTTTAGTGTCAACTTGACACACCTGGGTTGAGGGAGCCTCAACTGGGGAATTACCTCCATCGAACTGGCCTGTGGCCATGTCTATGAGGCATCTTCTTGATTGTTGTGTGATGTGGGAGGGCCCAGCCCACTGTGGGTGGTGCCACCCCTGGGCAGGTGGGCCTGTGTTGTGTAAGAAAGCAAGCTGAGCAGGGGCCAGGGGAGCAAGCCAGTAAGCAGCATTCCTCCATGGCCTGTGCTCCAGCTCCTGCCTCCAGGTTCCTGCCCTGAGTTCCTACCTTGGGCTCCCTGATGAACTGTGACCTGGGAGATGTAAGCCAAATAAACCCTTTCCTTCCCAAGTTGGTATTGGTCAGAGTTATTTTGTCACAGCAATGAAGAAACAAACTAGGACAGCATGTAAGTGCACCTGTGCATGCAATGCCCACAGAGGTCAGAGGAGGGTATCAGATCCCCTGGAACCGGAGTTACAGATGGTTGTTAGCCACTGTGTGGGTGCTGAGAACTGAATCCCCAGTCCTCTGCAAGAGCAGCCAGTACTCTTAACTGCTGGGCCACCTCTCCAGCCTTACCGTACTTTTAAATTTCCCACCTTTCTCCTAAAAACCCACCCTTTGTCCTCTCCAGAGTCTTTTTTAGGCCCCTTGTTTCCAACAGGAAGCCAATCCTAGCTGTCCTTCTGAGCGGCTTATCACTGAGCCCTTCTGCATATATGTACGTTGCACATGTAAACTTTTTCTTTTCTTTATTTTTTATTATATATGTAGGAGCATGCATTTTGTCTGTATGTATATATATGCATCACATGCATGGTGGAGGCTAGAAGGAGGCATTGGATCCCCTGGAGTTATGAATGGTTGTGAGCCACCGTGTGGGTGCTGGGACCCAAACCCAAGTCCTCTGCAAGAACAGCCAGTGCTCTTACTGCTAAACCATCTTTCCAGTCCTCTTTTTGTTTTATTAATTTGTATTTTGTGAGTTTAATTCAGAGTCCTCTAGTAGAAGAAGCTTTTCCTTCCCTCCAAGGGCAGTGATGAGAAAAGGTCTAGGGGAGGTAGAATGAAGCCAACTTTTAGCAACTGGGCACTCCTCAGTTAGCCAAGACAGGAGCTAGTGACTGTGAGTCAGAAGGAAATACCTTTGTTCCTTCTTTCCACCTGTTTTTGTCTTTTGTTTTCATGGAGCCCAGGCCGGCCTCAGATCTGCTGTACAGCAAGACATGTCATGAACTCCTGATCCTCCTGTCACATGATGGAATTACAGGCTCCTACCCCATTCCTGGCTTCACAGCACTTCTGTGTATATCTGTTTGTGCATGTTCATGTGTATACATGCATGTGGAGGCCAGAGGTCAACCCCAGGTGCTGTTCCCAGGTGTCATCCAATTTTTTGTTTTTTTTTTTTTATTTTATTTTAAAATATTTATTATTATTATTATTTATGTGTACAAGCATATTGCGTGTATGTATGTGAGTGCACCCATGTCGTGCAATAGTCAGTTCTCGTTCACGACTCAAGAACTGGGCAAACGTGAACAACTGCTCCTCAAGGAAATACAGAGAGAGTCCTGTGAGCGCCTGGTCACAAGATGCCAGTCAGTATGCAAGCTTGCTTTGTGAGTGTCTAAAGGCACCTTGTACAGCATGAATTGTTGATTGTTTACATTGAATTCATGGTAAATAATCATGCCCAATGAAGCTTACCTACCACAAGCAGTTTATTTAAAAATATTTTTTGGGGGGGAGGACGCTAAAGAGGTGGCTCAGTGGTTAAATCCTGTACTTCTCTTTCAGAGGACCTGAGTTTGGTTCTTGGCACCAATGTCTGGCAGCTCACCAGCTCCTGGGGATTAGCTACACTCTTCTGGCCTCTACAGACATTGTAGTCATGTGCACATGCCCACTGACAGACTACACACATATGCACATAATTAAAGATAAAATCTTAATTTTTTAAAAAGTTAGCATGCACGATAATGGCTTCATGGGTCTCCCAGTAGCCCTGGCTGGCCTGGAACTCACCACGTAGACCAGGCTGGCCTTAAACTCACAAAGATCCATCTGCCTCTGCCTCTGGAACCACCTTATTTTTTGAGACAGGGACTCTTCATTGGCCTGGAGCTCTCAGATTTGGCTAGACTGGCTGGCCATTAAGACTGGGGGGTCTGCCTGTTTCTGCCTCCTCAGTACTGGGATTACAAACATGTGCCACCACACCCGGTTTTTACATGGGTTCTAGGGACTGAGCCGGTTGGTCCTCATGCTTGTGTGGCGAGCACTTGACTGACTTACCTCCCCAGTCTACTGCTCACTTATTGAACAATGGGGAGAATGAAGAGTAGAATGGGGTAGAATGAGGTTTTGAGATGGCTTCTGTGGGTAAAGGCGTTTGCCACCAAGCCTGACAACCCAAGTTCGAGCCCAAGACCCACATAGTGGAGAAACCTGACTCCCGCAAGTTGTCCTCTGACCTCCACATGCATACTTTGACATATCCTCTTACTGTAACAAAATTTTAAGCAATTTTTTAAAGAGTAGAATGAATTTCCTTAGGAGGGTAATTCACTCAACCAAAAGTTTCACATGCAAGGCATACATGTTGGAGCTTGCGATGAAGCATGAAGATTTAGTTCCTCGTCTGCTGTTATGAACAGCCCAGTGGAGGCTGTGCTTGGAGATAAACTCCAGTCCCAGAGAGATTCAGTGGTGGGAAAGGGAGTGAGGGAGTATTTGCTGAGAGCTCGCTGTCTGGTGGACACCGTGCTAAGCACTGTAGACAACTCTACATTCTCCTAAACACCCCCAAATCCTGGAAGGGAGGAGCACTGCACTGTGAGCAGGTTCTCTAGGGCCTCAGCTGAGAGCGGATCTAATTCAAGTCACTTCATGGTAATGAGAAGCTCGTAGTGTGTTTGTCCAACAGCACAGCTGTAAAAACCAACCACACAAGCGAAGCTGTCAGAGGCCACTTACTTTTGCAGTTGTCACCAGGGCTGGGTTTATGGATTTCCTGGCCTGTTGTCCTAGCCTTGAATCCCAGTGCCACACCTCTTCCTCTAAATACACGAGGTGAATGATTATTATGCAGTCAATCATCACAGAGATTCCAGACTGTCACAGCCCAAACTGTGTCACATTATGTCATTTCTGATGCTATGCCCAAGGAGCCTTTAGAAGTCTCGCAGGCTTTCTTTTCTTTCCATTTACTAGTGGATTGGTTTCAAAAGGGAGTTTTACTGCTTTAGTCCAGCAGGGGGAGCCAGGTCACTGGGAATTAAAGGAAAGGCAAGCATAAAAACCCAACTCTTCAAAAACAAAACAAAAAAGTGTGGGGAAGGGACTACATTTTTCTGCCTGAATGCTTATGATAGTTTTTGCTGTCAGTCAAGAGGGAGAGAAGGGAACTGGGAAATGGCTTGGTCCTATTTTTGATGACATGACATCTGTCCTGTCATCCTTTTCAAATGACTTCTCTATTAGTTACTTTTTGAGGCTGTGCTAAAACACAAGGACCAAAGGCCACTTAAGAAGACTGAGTTTATTTGGGCTTATGGTTCCAGAGGGAGAGTCCATAATGGCACATGGCTGTGGACGGCTGGAGCAGGTAGCTGAGAGGTCACATCTCAGCTGCTCACAGGAAGCAGAGAGTGAGCTGGAGTTCAGAGGCTATAAACTCTCTCAAAGCGCCCCCCCCCCCCCCCAAGTGACATACTTCCTCCAACAAGGCTCCAAGTCCTAAAAGTTCCATCACTTCCTCAAAGAACTCCACCAACTGGGGCCAAGTGTTCAAAAACCCGAGCCTATGGCGGACATTTCTCAGTCAAACCACTACAAATTCCTATTAATTTAATTGTTCCTTCTTTATTTTCAGTTAAATAATGAATATCTATGAACCTACTCTTCCACCCTAAAACAAGATCTTTATGAGCAGTTTATATTTCCTGGAGGCTTTTCCAGCTCATCACCAGGAATCTCAAAAGCCTTGTGCAGGTAGCCACAGCTGGAGGAGTCCATGTCAACTGGATCCAGAAGATAGTGTCATAGTTCTCCTACCTCAGTCACCCAGGGCTGCAGGGATTATAGGTATGAGGTGCCATCGCTGGGTTTTGTTTTATTGGGATAGGGTCTTTCTAGTGGATTTATCTGGCCTGGTACTTTCTATGTAACCTAGGCTGGTCTGGAACTTACAGCAATCCTTCTGCCTCAGCCTCCTGGGTGCTGGCAATTATAGGTGTGAGGAGTCACACCAACTTAAATTTTTTAAAAAAATTTAGTTTAGTTTATGTGAATAAGTGTGTTACCTGGATGTATGTAAGCGCACCCATGTCAAAGAGGCCAGAAGAGGGCATCGGATCCCCTAGAACTAGAGTTAACAGCTGGTTGTTAGCTGCCTTGTGGGTTCTGGGAATGAATCTGGGTCCTCTGCAAGAGCAGCTAGTGAGTGCTCTTAACCACGGAGTCATCTCTCCAGTCCCCCAGGTTTTTTTTTAATGGTTCAGAACTTAAAAGGTCTAAAAGAGTGTAAAGTAAACAGTCTTTTTCTATTTCAATTACCCAAAACCTTGTTCTATCCCTACAATCAATATTATTCATTTCTTATGCATCCTTTTCTAAGTGAACAAAACCCACATGTTCGCTATTGCCATAGTATCACACTCACTGTGTACTATATACGGTGATGTGTGTTCGCTTTGAAAACTCATATAACTTCAGAATGGGTGCCTCAGATTTGTGTATGAGCATGCCGTGTAACTTACTGTAAAGATGATTCTAATCCTACACTATCTTTTGTTTTATTTTTTGAAACAAGGTTTCTCTGTAACTCCAGCTGGCCTGGAACTCACTATGTAGACCAGGCTGGTCTGGAACTCACAGAGATCACCTGTATCTGCCTCCCGAATGCTAGACTCAAAGGTGTATACCACCGGGCCTGGGCTAATCTTTCACTATTATAAACAATGGATAGCAATGAAGAAAAACCGTTATGTAGCTATTATTACATTTCATTTTCTCTGGCCACTCAGTCAAGTGTTTGACCATTTTCCTATTGGGCTGTTATTGTATTTAGATACAGAGGGAGTTCAACTCCCAGCTAACAACCTGTGTAATTTGTCATGCATGACTGCAGGCTGTTACACAGGGTTTACCTGGCAGCTGTCACAGAGAAATATGTCTTCTCCCTTGCCAGACTTACACAGTCAGCAGCCATTGCATTATAGTCCCTGGAGGCAGCTACTGTCAAGGACTCAGGCCTCAGGCCTGGTTGGCTCTGGTCTTAAGCATGGTTGCATTCCTAAGCCATGAACCTTCATTCTGAGGGTCTTCCTCTGGGATTTTCTTCTACGGTCTCTGTGGAGCCTTGTGGTAGGGACCAGGAGACGGGATCCCTGAGACACTGCTGTGCCCTGGCTTAGCATTCCACTGGTCTCAGTGCTTTTATGCTTCGGGCTCTTGCTCAAAGCCTCCCTCTGGGGTCCTTAAGACTGCAAACACCTTTCACCAGGAATCCTTTGGCCACAGGACAACACTCTAAATTCTTGGGTGCCTGTACTGATCCCCTGACCCTTGATGCTTCCTGCTCCATTCTATGGGGGTGGGGGGATGGCTCAGGGCAAAGTCAGTGCTTTCTCCAGCTTCATTCTGCCTTTTCTATTATCATAATGGGGGATTAAAGGCTTGGAGATTGTGCAGGCCTTTAATCATAGCAGAGGCAGGCAGATCTCTGTGAGATGGAGGCCGGCCTCATCTACATAGTGAACTCCAAGCCAGCTAGGCTACAGCAAGACCTTGTCTCAAAAAGGCCAAAAAATGAACAAAAGGTTTGGCTGGTGCTTTCATTTCTAGCTGTTGAAACTGACAACTCAGCTCTCTTCAACCCCTTGTGCATATATGTACATGTGCATGTGTTTACACATATGTATTTACATGGTGTCTATGTGTGTAAAAGATCAAGACACACAACTGAGAAATGTGAGATTTAAAATGATCAACATCCAGGGCTGGAGACATGGCTCAGTGGTTAAGAGCACTGGCTGCTCTTGTAGAGGACGCAGGTTTGGTTCCCAGCACCTACTTGGCAGCTAACAACCATCCATAACCCCAACTCCAGGGGTCTGACACCAGCTTCTGGTTTTTGCAGGCATTGCAGGACATGGGTGCACTTGCATACGTATAGGCAATACACTCATACACATAAAATAAAAAATAAAATATTTTTTAAAAATGACATTTACTCTGCTCAGCTAGTTAGACCCTCCCCACACTGCCCTCACCCCTCCTCCTCATCCCATATGAGACCTCCAGACTAGCCTGACTAGTATACCTCTCACCACTCATCAAAGCTTCTTTGTGCAACAGATCCTATAATCCCAGCACTTGGAAGATGGAGGCAGAGGGTCAGATGTTCAAGATCATCCTCTGCATCATAGTGAGTTTGAGGCCAACCTAGGCTACATATAACCAAAACAATAACAACAAAAAGAGATGGCTAATATCCAATTCAGATTCATAAATCTAAACTCTGATTCACACAGTTAAACCCAGTTTGCCTGGGACTTCCTCAATTTTTTAAAACTTTCTCAATTTCAAAACTCCAAGTTTTTTATAATTAAAAAAATGGTCTTTTTCACAACAGATTGATTTATTTTATGTGTATACCTATATTGCCTGCATGTTGTATGTGTACCACATATGTTCTGGTGCTGGTGCAGTCAGAAGCAGAGGTCAGATGCCCTGGAACTGGAGTTACTAAAGATTGTCAGCCAGCATGTGGGTGCTGGGAACCAAACCTGGGTCCTCTACAAGAGCAGCCAGCGCTCTTCACCTCTGAGGTGTCTATCCAGCTCCAACTGTGTCTTAAAGGGAAAAATGCACAGGAGCCTCTCAGGCTGTTATCACTTCCTGACCTCTTACAATGTGCAGCTTCATTGCTGAAGTCAGCCAGGAATAATCACATTCTACAGAAGAGCATGTATTATAATCGTAGGCAGTTTGGATTCCAACTCTTTGGTTAATTAAAAAAATTAATTATAATAAAATACACACGATGAGGGGCTTATCTGGGAGGTGAGGGATTATTCTGGTTCTGCCTTTCTGTAACTCTGAACAATGCCACGATGCAGTCTGGGCTTGGGCTCACATGTAAAATCCCAGAATTTAGGAGGCAGACACAGGAAGATCATTGAGTTTGAGGCCAGCCTGGACTACATAGTAAATTCCAGGCCAGTCTGGGCTACATAGTGAGATTCCCATCTCAAATCAACACAGAGCTTAGGGGGAAGGGGTCAAGAGGCCTCGTCCCTTCCTGAGTATAGAAAGTTAATAATTGCTGGGGAAGGATGCACTTTTTTTTCCGTGGTGTGGCTAAGGGTTAAGGTGCTCATGCTCCTGTCAATGCTCCTGTAAGCAAACCTTTATTAAACTCAGTGGGTTACCAAAAAGAAAAGACATGACGGAGGCAGGGGGACTGGTTGGGAAGAGGAAAGGAGCCAGTGGGTGTCGGGGAACAAGAAAGAGTTACGGGGGTACAGATGATAAAAACACTCTAATACACGTATAAAAATGTTACAATGAGACCCATTATGCTAATAAAAACAAAAACTACGCTGGGGAGATGGTTGAGCAGTTACAAGCACTGGCTGTGTTTGCAAAGGACCTGGGTTTGGTTTCCTGTACCCACATGGTAGCTAATAGCTGCCTGTAACTCCAGTTCCAGGGGATCTGATGCCCTCTTTCTGACCTCTGTGGGCATTGCACACATGTGGTGCACTTATATACATTCAGGCAAAACATTCATATGCATAATATAAAAGTAAATTCAAAAAATTTAAAAAACAACCAAAACAAAAACTCAGCATCTCATGTACCTCAAAAACCCAGGCTGCCCTTAAATTATCTATGTAGCTAAGAATAAAACTGAACTTTTAAAAAAGTTGCACAGTTTAAAAAACATTTATCTTTATGTGTATGAGTGTTTTGCCTGCACCTATGTTAAGTGCACCATATATATGCCTGCAGTGTTGATCCCCTGTATTTGAATTATAGGTGGTTATGAGCTGCCATGTGGATTCTGGGAACCAAACCTGGGTCCTCTGCAAGAGTGGCCAGTCCTCTTGACTGCTGAGCATCTCTCTAGCCCTGCACAATTGTTTTTAAGATTTACTTTTTACTTTTAGGTGTGTGTGTGTGTGTGTGTGTGTGTGTGTGTCCATGTGAGTACAGGTGCTCTCAGAGGCCAGAGGGATCAGAAACCCCTGGGACGACAGTTACAGGTGGCTATAAGCCACCCAACGTGGGAACTGAACTTGGGTTCTCCACATGAGCAGTATGCACTCTTCTCTTCTTTTCTTTTTTCTTTCCTCTTTTTTTTTTTTTTTGGTATTTTTGAGACAGAGTCTCCCTGTAGCCCCAAATGACCTGGCCTGGAACTCACTATGTAGACCAGGCTAGCCTCGAACACACAGAGATCTGCCTGCCTCTGCCTCCTGAGTGCTGAGATTAAAGGCATGTACTACCACGCCTGGCGCAGTTCTCCAGCCCTTGTTTTGTGCTTTGATTATTTTTTAATTAAATAGGGCTATTTCCATGCAAGCATATGATGGTCTCTGAGCATACCCACCCTAACCCTCCCACTTCTCACCTGTCCTCCCTGCCATCAGATCCCTTTGTTCCCAGTCAGTTTTGCTTTTTTCATGTCATCAATACTTGAATGATTTTATGCATCTATAATGTCCGAGAATCACGAATGAGGGGAAACATGCAGGATTTGTCTTTCTGAGACTAAGTTAATTTGCTTAATGTCATTATCTCCATTGCATCTGTTTCTTAGAAAATGGCATAACTTCATTCTTTATAGCCCAGAAAATTTTATTTTAAGGCTGGGCGTGGCGATGCACACCTTTCATCCCAGCACTCGGGAGGGAGAGGCAGGCGGATCTCTGTGAGTTTGAGGCCAGCCTGGTCTACACAGCAAGTCCCAGGTCAGCTGGGGCTACAGGGAGACCCTGTCTCAAAACAGAACAAGCAAAAGTTCTATGCACATAAACCACACTTTCTTTATCCGTTCTTCCACTGCTGGACACTTAGGTTGGTTCCATAACTTAGCCCGTATTTCTGTGCAAGCATCTCTGACATGTTAACTTGGGGCCTTTGGGGTAAATATTCAGGAGTGGCAGAGCTGGGTCATATGCCAGATCTATCTTTAGTGTTTTGAGAAACTTCCATATTTTTCCACAGTGGCTGGACTGTTCACATTCCCACCAACAGAGTGTGATGACCCCTTGTAGTCTACACCCTCACCAGCAGTTGTGTTATTTGTCTTCTTGATGACTGCTGTTCTGACTGGAATCTCAATGTTGTTTTTAGATTTTTTAAAATGTATGTGTATACGTCTGTATTGCACGTATGTATGTGTATGTGTGTGGGTGCCGGCAGAGGCCAGAAAAGGGCAATGACTCCCCTGGAGCTGGAGTTAACAGGCAGTTGTGAGCTGACTGATGTGGGTGCTGGGAACTGAACTCCAGACCGGCAAGTGCTCTTTACTACTGAGCCATCTCTCCAGCCCTTCGATGTGGTTTTTAGCTACATTTCTCTGATGGCAGGTGATATTGAGCACACTTTTTGATTCTCCTGCCTACACCTCCCACATGCTGGGATTACAAGTGTGGGCCACTAGCCTGGATGCTAGACAGTGGTTGGTTAGGGACTTCCGGTAAGGTTTGAAAATTCTAGATTCAGCAGATGGACAAGCACTAGTGAATGGCTGGGGGCGCCGACAACACAGCGGACAGTAACAGGGATGACAGAGTATATGAGCTCCAGTGGGAGGGGAGGGCTATGGGAGGGTGCCATTTGGGATGTGGATATATAGATGAATGAGATTGTTTGGGATGTTCTGTATGATATACACACAAAAAAATCAACAAATTAAAAAAATGAGTTATATTTGAGGAGGGAACATAAAAATTTACTTCATGTTAATTAGTAGAGGTGATAAACATTACCATTGAAATCTACCTGATGACTTCATATCCATACTCAGGTGCCAAGGATCCAAGTGTAACTGACTGTGACTAGTAATAATTAGATACATAGAGATTAGAAACACATGTGTAAACATCTAAGTGTTAGTAGCATTAAAAATGAGCCTTTCTAGCAAGGCGTGGTGGCGCATGCCTTTAATCCCAGCACTTGGGAGGCAGAGGCCGGTGGATCTCTGTGAGTTCGAAGCCAGCCTGGTCTCCATAGCGATTCCAGGACAGCTGGGGCTAAAGAACCTTTCTGTAGGTAACAGTATATTTTAAAATGAAATGGAGATCTTTTTTAAAGGTTAAAAACTCATTCAATTTTATGTCTTAAAGGGTTTATACTGAGTTCAATATTGTATAACTGTATTAATTCAACTGTGAACCTAAAAATATTTATAGCCAGTTTTGAAAGAGATGTAGCTTTGCTCTGGAAATTGTTATTGAATATGTTAAAGCTGTAATGAAATGCTTCTTCTAATCATGTGGTTATTAAATAATTTTTAAAAAAAGAAAAAAATTACAAATAAATAAAATTTATTGGGACTCCAAATAGGGCCTGGGAACATTTTAAAATTTAATATTCTATCTATGAGCTGCAGATATTTCCTGTATCTTTCCTATATTAATTCACTTCATCTTCTTAAAATTTGAAAAAAAAAATGCCTCTCACCTTAAAAAAAAAAAAAGAAAAAGAAAATTCTAGATTGCAAAAAAAGAAATTCATGTGAAAAGCATCATGTGATAGAGAGCTTTGGATGAGTCCTACCTCAGTTCATAGGATGGTGAGGTCTAGCCTCAGCTGCTTTGGTCTTACTCTCCACAAGCATGCCATTGTACAGGGTTCTAAGTCACATAGGACAGTAAAAACAGATGGAGACCTCGACATACAAGTAGACAGTGTGCTCATAACAAATTTGGAAATTTCAGCCCCTCACATTTCCACAACCAAAGGCCATCTTCAACACTTTGATCTATTTCCTGCCCATCTTTTTTTTTCTCCAAGCCTAGACATGTGTCTGACGATTGTTATGATCTCATTGTAGTGTTTTTCTAAGGGCGTATAAATTTTTGAGAACCAGTTTTAAAGTGGCTATGTAACTGCCCATCCAGTTCAGATGCCATAAGTGATAGATCTGCTGAGTTCCTACAAGTTTTCTGTGACAAATGTTTTTACGGTGGTGTGTGCCTATAATTTTGGCACTTGGGAAGTGGAGGCAGGAGGATTAGGAGTACGGGGTCAGCTTCAGAAACAGTTTAAGGTCAGCCTGGGCTACATGAGACCCTATCTGAAAAGAGAAAAAAAGTTTATAAATGCTTTGTTGTAATAAAACTTTTTTTCTTAATTTGTTTTTTATTGAGGTTTTGTATATTTTATACAGAATACCTCAAACAATCTTAATCATCTTTATACCCCTGTCCCCACCAGCACCCTCCCTATCCCCACAACTGGAGCCCATACACTCTGTCATCCCTATTAAGGTCTACTGTGTCAAGTCAGTGTCCCAAGATGTTCTCCAGTGCAAATCCATGCACTGAGGTCTAGTCAGCCTATCTAGAGTCCTTTGTTTTGGGAAGATCAGTTCTTCTTCACCTAGCAGCAATCAGTTGCCAATATTTCTTCAGATAAGATTGAGGTCTGCTGTTCATTTTCCCTTTTCTATGCTAGGGTTTTGCCTGCCTGAGTTTGCATGGGACTTGTGTATGCTGGCACCATTGCCATAGAATCATATGAGCAGGTTCCCAGGAGCTTGTAGGACTCTGTTTCTATATGGTCATGCACCTGCTCCCTGGCTCTTACGATCTTTTCACCCCATCTTCTGTGATGGTCCCTGAGCCCTGGGTGGTTGAAGTTTAATATAGGAGTCCTGTCCAAGGACCAGCATTCAGCACACTCTTGATCTCTATGCTTTGGCCATTTGTGACCTTTTGTGTGACCTCATGCCCTCCACTGCATGAAGAAACTTCATTAATGAGGACTGAGAGGTTCATTAGTGTCTTCTTTACCCTTGTTCTATGCTCCATGAGCCTTAAGTGTAGAGGTTGCATTATAGATTTGTCACTTAGGCCTGGGTAATAATTCATAGACAATATCCGTGTGTGACCAGTTGTGGTACTTGGTAATAGTCTCTGACTGGTGCAAAATTAGCTTCTCTGATGAGTGGTGACTGGGATATTTGTCAGGGAAGGAGGTCGGTCTCAGGAATCCCAGGCAAGTGTGGGTGGGGACAGCCAGAGTAGAAGGCTGGCCTCAGGTGTGCAAAGGCAAACTGGGGGTGGGGACAGGCTGTGAAGGCTGTAGGAAACTAGACTGAAGAACTGAGTTTGTCTGGATACAAAGGATCAGGATGCAGTGGGTGGGTCTGGGGTGCCAAGAGCAGAAGTGGGCCTGGTTAGAAGGAGAACAGGATGTGGGGGCTGGGAGATTGAATCCCATAATAAAACTTCGTATATGTGGAATACCTTCTCACAGATAGAATGTTAGGAAATCAATGTTTATGAACATTTTTTTCCAGATTAGAGCGTTAAATGTTCAAATTAGAGATAGAAACTTTCATAATTAAATGAAAAGATGCAGTTTGGTAGCTATATTTGGAGCATATCGCTGCCTCTGTCAAGGCATAAGGATTAGGTTGTTAGTGAGATGGATTTAATCATGCTTGGTTCCTGACAACAGACAAAGCCTCTTAAATGAACTTAAGCTGAAAAGACTTAGATATTCAGGACAACATGGCTCAGATGCTACAGGCTATGTGGTTCTCTGCAGAACTCTGTCCTCTGATGCATCTCAGGGAAGACAGCCTATGCTCCGGGTCTCAGTCTCAGTCCGTCTCAACAGCATATTACACATTATTCTAATAGTATATTGTATATAATAGTATATTTAAAAATTTTAAGACAGAGTCTCACTATGTAACCTCGATTGGCTGGAACTTGCTATATAGACCAGGCTGACCTTGAACTCACAGAGAGCCCCTGCTTCTATTTGGATTCAAGGTGTGTGCCACCAGGCTAGCTTGGTTTTGTTGTTGCTGTTTTATATAGGCTAGGATGTTCTCAAACTCTGTATCTCAGGGTGACCTTGAACTCCCAATCTCCCTGTTTCTACCTCCAAAGTGCTAGAATTATAGTCATGTACCATCTCCTTGGCTTCATGGTTAGAATAGCTACAGCATGCTCAGGCAGATGCTAAAGTGTCTTTGATCAGAATCCAGAATACATAATTTCCATAGATTTAGTTAAAAAATTCATTTTCATTGTATTTGCGCAGCATGAGAGACTCTTTACAAATGATCTCTCACCCCTTATATATATCATTCTATTATACCTTGATATAGTAGGCATTCTTGTCCTCTCTAGTTTACAGTTGAGGTACTTGAGGTGTGAGAGGTCAGGGTGCTTATATGACAATACAGTGAGTGACACAGATGGGATATGAGGAAGTAAGTCTGTCCTGCCACAAGACAGAGCAAAACAGCTGCAAAGTCAGCAAGGGCCTGTGCCTCTCTCAAGGGTTTGCACTGTCCTGAGGACCTTCTTTGAGTGATTCCTTAGTTTTTACTCCCTCAAACACCTTCTTTTCTAAAATCATAGACTATCAGGAAAATTATTTGTGACTGTAAGAAAAAAGGAGACATCTGGCCATCACAACAGCCCCCAACTCTAATCCTAGCACATGGGAAGTAGGGGCAAGAGGATCAGGAAGTCAAGGTCATCCTCCAGTAGTTTGAGGCTAGCCTGGGCTACTTGAGACCAGTCTCAAAAACAGATAGACAGGGACTGGAGAGATGGCTTAGCAGTTAAGAGCACTGACTGCTCTTCCTGAGAACCTGGGTTCAGTTCCCAGCACCCACATGGCAGCTAACAACTGACTCTAACTCCATCCAGTTCCAGGGGATCTGACACCTTCTTCAGGCCTCCTCAGGCATTGTACACACATGGTATACTCACATACATGCAGGCAGAACATTTATACACATAAAATAAAAATAAATAAAATATTCTAAAAAACAGACAAATAAACAAAGGAAACATTCTATTTTCCTCCAAAGTTCTACGTCACTTTGCTATAGAGAAACTGCCTTAATTTTCAACCTGTGTGCAGAGTTTCAGGTAAGTTTGCATATAACACCTTGTATCTATCTTAACCTTTGAAATATCAAGAACCAGCTGTTCTCTTGGTCTGCCACTAGTCCTAGCCTCCATTAATGTGTCCATAGGTAGCCCTGCTTCACTTTGAACCTGTCAAGACAACGCTTCCCTCAAAGATAACCCGAATTCTAACTTTTCCCCAAATGCTTTGTCCTGTGTCTCTTTGTTGATTCTCTTTCACAGTAAGGTGCCAGTTGACTTTGTCATCTGTCAGCTTGTCTCTGGAAGTCTGAGGCTGGCTGGGTAGGACAGATTTGAATCCAGGTGTATTATAGCAGAACCTAACGTTTAAATGCCATGGTAGGCTGGCAACTACCTAACTCATATGTGCACATACTGCCAACGCTCTTCAGCCAAAGGTCATCAGCTATACTCCCGGCAACCGAACAAGTTTGATTTAATGCTCACTGCTGTGGAAAGAACACACACCACAGGACGTCTAGATAAGAACAATTTCTCTCTCTCTCTTTCTTTCTTTTCTTCCTTTTCTCTCCCTCCCTCCCTGTTGGCATCACTCTTCTGGTTTAAGAACAGCACCTTCTTACTACTGGACTCAGTAGGGACTTGAGCTGTGGTTGGGTGATTTGGGGAAGGAGAGAGACAAGAGGGTGTTCACTTCTGAACTGGAGATGGGCACTGTCAGAAAACAGGCCTGGGTGTAGTGGTGCAGGCATTTGGGAGGCTGAGGTAAAACGATCTTGACAAGTTCCTCTCCAGCCTGGAAAAAAACTTCAAACAACAAAAGAGTTATTTGTGTGTTTCGGATAACATTTCTTCATCAGATTGTTTTTTTTTTTTTTCAAAGCAGGGTCTTTCTATATAACCCTGGTTGGTCTGGAACCATGTAGACCAGGCTGACTTGAATTCACAAAGGTTCATCTGTCTCTGCCTCTTAAGAGCCGGCATTAAAGGCATGTGCCACAACACTAGACCAGATAAGTGTTTTGCAAATATTATTATTTTTTTGGCTTGCCTTTTCATTGTCTTAAAGGATCCATCTTTTAATTTGTATATGATAATCTATTTCTGGCACTTTTCTATGAATGATTTGAATCATTTCAGATGGATTGCATAGTTTAGCGCCATTTGCTTGTTAGATTTGAACAGAGATGACCCCCTTTCTAGAGTCATCCATGTTTGTCCTCACAGATTTCTCGACACTAGAGTCCCAGTTCAACACATCTGTCTGTCTTGATACCTGGGAAGCTAATTATCACTGAAATGCATCTGTGGAAAAACTGCTACAAATTCCCAATTTTTAGGCCAGTAAGTTTTGCTGGCTGCTCTAGTTTGGATCTGGGTTGTCCTAGAAAAGGTCATATGCTAAAGACTTTGTCCTGAGCCTGTGCCGCTATTGGAAGGTGATGGGGTCTTTAGGACATGGGTCTAGGGGGAGTTTTAGATTGTGGTAGGGCATGCTGCTGATGGGGGTTCTGGGATCCTGGTCACTTTCTTATTTAGTCCCAGCCAGGAGGTAAGTTCTTCCTCTGCTTCCTGCTGTGTAATGATAGGTTGCCTTGCTACAGGCTGGGCTCCTATACAATAGGGCTGCAATCTCCAAACTGTGAGCCAAAATAAGCCTTTCTCTTTTTAAAAAAATATTTTATTTATTATTTTTATTTTATGTATATGAGTGTATTGCCTGCAGGTGTGTAAGTGCACCTGTGTCATGCAATACCCATGGAGGTCAGAAGAGAGTGTTGGATCCCCTGAAACTAGAGTTACAGATGGTTGTTAGCCACCATGTGTGTGTGCCGGGAATTGAACCCTGATCCTCTGCAAGAGCAGTCAGTGCTCATAACCACTAAGCCATGTCTCCAGCCCCAGCCTTTCTCCTTTTTTAAGTTGTTTTATTATCAGAAGTATTTGTTATAGTAATGGAAAACTGACTAATACACTGGCAGTAACCACTTGTCACTATCACTTAACTAATAGCAAGCTAGACTTCTGCTTTTCAGAATTAGAGCTAGAGATGGCTTATGCCAGTTTATAAGAGCTGATTGCTTGCTGGGCGTGGTGTTGTACACCTTTAATATCAACACTCTGGAGGCAGAGGCATGTGGATTTCTGTGAGACTGAGGCCAACCTGGTCTACATGGCGAATTTCATGCCAGCTGTGACTACAGGGAGACCATGTTTAAAAAAAAAAACCAAACCAACTAACAAAATAACAAAAAAGGCTGATTGCTTAACTTTCAGGAACTTGTCAGCTAATTATCAAACAATACTAGTATATAGGGTCATGTATAATGGCACATGCCTTTAGTCCCAGCACTCAGAGGCAGAGACAGGTGTATCTCTGTGAGATCCAGGGCAGCCTGGTCTACATAGTGAGTTTCTGGTCAGTTAGGGTTACATAGTGAGACTCTGTCTCAAAAAACAAAACAAAACAAGCAAAACCCAGTATTAAGCAATACCAGTTAAAAACCAGCTGATATGAAGATGACTGTGGTGGTACCCACCCTTAATCCCACCACCGGGGAGGCAGAGGCAGGTGGATCTCTGTGAGTTCCAGGCCAGCCAGGGCTATGTAGTGAGACCCTGTCTCAACAAAACAAGACAAAACCCCCAAACAATGTCAGTATTAAAAACTGATTTGAACTTAAAATAAGTAACACTAAGAACGAAGGGAAAAAGTGATCAAAGTTCACCACTTCTTAGTAGTTTTGGTAAATTTATTATTATTTCCAGGTTTGTTTGTTTGTGTTTTGAGATAAGGTCTCACTTGTAGCTAACCTCATACAGCCCAGGTTATCCCCAAACTTGCATGAATCTTCCTGCCTCATTGTCCTGGGTGCTGGGTTGCAGGCCTGAGCCACCACACTCAGCTGTGTTCCTGAGGTGATGTAAGTCTACTGGACCTGCAGGGTGGAGATGCTGAACAAGGCTGCCCGTAAGGCCACATCACTTCCTGGTTCTGCACTCAGTGACACAGTGAAATCTGTAATGGTGGATATGACACAAATGGAAACATCTCCCCTCCTGTACCCAGAGGGCCAGTTGTTGCCAGGACCCCCCCCCCCAACCACTACTGGTGGCCTGAGACAACTCCAATGTGAAAGGAAAAGATGAAAGAAAATGACCTCAAGGAAAGAGCTCAGAGTGCTGTCAACCGATTCCAAATTTGCTTCTGTTTGTTTACAAACTGAGGCCTGAAGCTCATTCCTTTCAGTAGTGACTTCAAAGGCTGTGGATGTAACTCAGTATGTCCTGGTTCCAGTCTACAGCCCCACGTTAAACTGGATGGTGCATACTTGTGATCCAGCACTCAGGGAAGCAGGAGGATCAGAAGTTCGAGGTCAGCCTGGCTCATGCCTTTAGTCCCAGCACTTGGGAGGCAGAGGCAGGTGGATCTCTGTGAATTCAAGGCCAGCCTGGTCTACATACTGAGTTCCAGGACAGCTGGGGCTACAGGAAGACCCTGTTTCAAAAAGAAAGAAAAAAAAAAAAAAGTTCAAGGTCATCCTTAGCTGTATAGGAAGTTTGAGGCCAGCCCGGACTATGTGAGACCTTAAGTAAAAAACAAAACAAAATTGACTGTGGCAGCAGCACATGGTGGCACACGCCTGTAATCCCACCTCAAGGGAGGTGGCGGCAGGAGGATCAAGAGTTCAAGGGTCATTCTCAGCTATATAAGGGAGCTTGAGGGTAGCCTGGGCTAATGAAGATGGTGTCACAGGAAACTAAAACTAAAACCAAAGCACCTAACTTCGGGAGGCAGCGGTGGTCTGTGTCCTGTAAATCTCTGAAGTCTACAGTCACCAAAGTAATATTTTCACAGCCAGGGCAGACATGCGCTCCATCTGGCTGTTGGGAGGTCGTTAAAAATATTTTTTTTACTATATTTTAATTTTATTTTGCATGCGTGTGTGCACATGTGCCACAGCATGCATGTGTGGGAGTCGGTTCTCCCTTTCCACCCTCTGGGTCTCAGGGATCAAACTCAGGCTGTCAGGCTGTCAGGCTGTCAGGCTGGACGGGTGCCTTTACCAGCTGTGGGGATTTCTTAGGCAGCTCGGATGGGAGGCAGGGTGGGTTGGAGGTGATTATGGGGGTGCCGAGGCTGGAGACCTCGTGCCGAAACTCCCCGAAGGCCGGGGGCCTCCCCCGACTCTCAGCTGCTCCCTTGGACCTATCGTTCTGACTCAAGTTGACCAGGAACGAGTCCTGTGGTGCCACCGCTTTCTCTCGTTTCACTTCCTTTTTCCCCCTCTCAAGGGCCGGCTCCTCGGCTGCTTTCTAGTAATAAACAATTTCTTTTCTCCCTTTCTTGGTTTCTGTTTCTGTGGCTGTGAGAAAACACTCGGGCAACAGCAACGGAAGGGAGAAAGGGCTCACTCACTTCACAGTTCCGGACTATCATCCAGGGGAGTCACTGCCGCAGGGGCTGTGTGTCTTTCTACCCCTGAGGTCGGAGGGCAATGAGCGCACGCAGGCGTGTGCCCAGCTTCTGTCTCCATCTGTGCAGTCAGAATCCCCTGCCCAGGGAGCCGTGCCATCCGCAGTGGGCCAGTCTTCTTATCTCAAATTAACACGCTCAAGAAATGCCCCCACAGGCATGCCCAGAGAGAGGCTCAGTTCCCAAGTGATCCTGACTCCTGTCAGGCTGACACCACCACACAGTCCTTCTTTTGAGAATTCCGATTTTTCACTCTGATATACCCCCATCTTTAAAAAAAAAAAAAAATCTTGATGTAGTTCCTGACAATTATCCCAACGCTAGCTTCTGTTTTCTGTACTCCATATGTATAATCTTTCAGTCTTTAAGTATAGGTTTTTAAATCTTACACATAACATTCCATCAGCTTTTTTGCATCACCAAGTTGACCCCGATCATTTCTACCTCATCCTTAGATGCAGACTTTAAAGTTTCTGTCTCAGAAAAGCCTTGTTTACGATGTAATCTCATTCTCAGAAAGCTTTAGCTCACTTACAACAATTGGTCTTTAAATGGCTGCCCTCCTTCCTCAATCATAAGCTGTGTGAGGAAGGCATCAAATTGTAAAAAAAAAAGCCTTTATTTTTTAAAAAATATTTTGTTTATTGTTTTAATTTTATGTATGTGAAGGTATTGCCTGCATGTGTATAAAGTACACCCATGTCATTGTGAAGTGCCCTCAGAGGTCAGAAGAGGGCATTGGAGTTGGATGGTTATTAACCGCCATGTGGATGCTGGGAATCGATTCCCGGTCCTTTGCAGGAGCAGCCAGTGCTCTTAACCACTGAGCAGTCTTTATAGCCCTACTTATTTATTTTTTATGTGTGTTTTGCTTGCATGCATGTAAGTGCACCCATGTTGTACAATTGTGCCAAAGCCAGACGAGGGTGTCAAATCCCCTGGAACTGGAGTAGAGGATGATTGTGAACGTCTATGTGGGTGCTGGGAACAGAACCTGGATCCTCTGAAAAGCAGTCAATGCTCTTAAATACTGAGACATCTCTATACCCCAGCATTTTGTGTGTGTGTGTGTGTGTGTGTGTGTGTGTGTGTGTGTGTGTGTGTGTGTGTGAGAGAGAGAGAGAGAGAGAGAGAGAGAGAGAGAAAATCTCATCTCATGTAGCCCAGACTGGCTTTAAACTTATTATGTAGCAGAGGATGATCTTGAACTCCTCATTCTTCTGTCTCTACCTCCCAAGTGCTGGGATTACAGGCGAGTTGCCACCATGTTTCACTCATCTCTAGCAACTTCTAGGAAGAATATCTAGGCAAAAATTCCAGGTGAAAAGTTAAAATTAAACCACAGCACCAGTAGTACTTTCAATGATTGTTAATTAATGATAGTAAAAATTACAGTAATCATCACGATGAAGTTGGCATGTGACATGTGAACCACACACAGGAGAAGGAACGCCAGTCAGTCCCGTGTCTGTGGATAGCAGAGCTAAGCAGTGCTGGAGCTTGAGGAAAAAGCCAAAGAGACCATGTGCATATTGCCAGGCTTAAAACCACAGGTTTTCCATCTGGCTGTCAGGCTTAAAACCACAGGTTTTCGATCTGGCTCAGCTTCTGATCTCCTGTTTCCAAATACATATACAAATATTAAACAAGTTACCTAACACCCTCTGCCACTCCCTTTCCTCATTTGTAAAGTGAGGATAATACATCTCTTACAATAGTGTTATGGGATTAAATAAGATCACGAGACTGGCCTATGGTTATAATCCATTATCTAGGAATTAGCAGTGTAATAGGGCACCTTCTTGACCATAGCTATGCCATGTTAAAGTTTAGGCTGACTCTAGCCTCTGAAATTATCAGGCAGTTGGCCTAGGGTATGGGAACACAAGTCAGCAGGACCCAGTTGTCTTGGGAACAGGTCAGTGTATTCTGGAGTGTACCTGCTAACTGCAGATTTATGACTTCTGTAAGTTATGCTTGACTTACTTCTGCAAAATAGTAGTTATTACTTAGTAGAATAAGAATTGTTAAGGGGGTTTTGCACCCGTAAACTTGGGAACTTCAACTTTTCACCTGTAGTTATGGTTTCTCTGTATGAAGGCTCACCCTAGAGATGGCTCGGGGCAGCACACTTGGGTTCCGACTGGCCAGTGATGACTTTCATGTGGCAAAACTTTGAGTGGTCTTCTCTGGTGAAGCACCCCACAAGAGCAGATGTTGCCCAATCTTGGAATGGGAGAAATGGCTGCTTTTCAGAAGCAGGGGAAGGAGGCTGAAGAGCTGGTAGTGCGCTAACATTAAGTCTCTGAGGAAATACTGTTCATTCAGGAGTGGAGTAAACATTCCCAGTGTGCTTGGCAATCTGAGGAAGAGCCTAGCTTCCTAGGCAAGGTGACAGGGAAACTTGGGCATCTAGCCTTCAGGTGTGAAACCCCTGTGACAGTGATGCATGTACGTATGTGCATGTGTTCATGTGTGTGTGCAGGACAAACTCCTGTAATGTTCCTCAGGTGCCACTGACCTCTTTTTTGAGACAGGGTCTCTCTTTGGCCTGTCTCTGTCTCTCCCAGCACTGTGGTTAAAAGTTCATGCCACTGCTCCTTGGCTTTTATTTATTCAGTTAATTAATTAATTAAGTAAGTAAGTAATTTTTTTTTTTTGTCTTTTTGAGACAGGGTCTCTCTGTAGCCACAGCTGACCTGGAACTATGTAGACCAGGCTGGCTTCAAACTCACAAAGATCCACCTGCCTCTGCCTCCCAAGTGCTGGGATTAAAGGTGTGCGCCACCATGCCCGGTTTTATTCAATTTATTTTATGTGGGTGCTGGGGATCGAACTTGGTTCTTCATGCTTGCAAGACAAGCACTTTAGCAACTGAGCCATCTCTCCAGTACTAGATTAGCATTTGACATTTGTTTTGTGCATTTGGGGCAGACTGAGCCTGTCTCTCCAGATCTGGTCACTTTGAGTCCTTTCAAAGGAAAGGACAGATCAAGCCAAACTTTGGTGCGGGACTAGCAGCAGAATAATGTACTATTGTCAAAATTCATGTGCTGAAGCCCTACCTCCCAGGTGCACCAGATAGTGCCTATATTAGGAAATAAGGTCTTGACTAAGATGATGTTAGCTGGGTGTGGTGGTGCATACCTTTAATCCTAGCACTTGGGAGGCAGAGGCAGGTGGATCTCTGTGAGTTGGAGGCCAGCCTGGTCTACATAGTGAATTCCAGGTCAGCTGGGGCTTCAGGGAGACATTGCCTCAAAAAAGAGCCCCCCCCCCCAAAAAAGAAAACATAACTAAATTTAAAAAAATGATGAGGTTAAAATGAGGCTGTTAGGGGCCCTTATAAGAGGAGATTAGGACACATAAAGAGACACTAGGGATGAGTAGGTGGAGAGAAAACCATGAGAGGACACAGTGAAGAGAGAGCCATCTGCAGGCAAGGAGGGAACCCTCCTAAGAGGAGGACCAGTAACTTCCAGTTTTGACTTCCGTCCAGAGACAAGATAATTCCTGTTGTTAGGGTCATTGGGTCTGAGGCACATTGCTATGGGAGTCCTAGCTGATGAATATGGAGAGTGTGCCCACGGTGTGTGCGTGTGCATGTGTGTGTCTGTGCGTGTGTGCGTGCGCGCGCCTGTGTATGTGTATGTGTATGTGTTTGTGTATGTGAGATTGCTTTGGAGCTAGTAGACCTCTGCTTATTTGGTTTAGAAGAACAGGTCTGAGATCAGTTGGGGGAGGTAGTATAAATTTGTAATCTCAGTGCTTGGGAGGTGGAGCCAGGAGGACCAGGAGTCCAAGGCCGGCCTCAGCTACATATTAAGTTTGAGGCCAGCTTCGGCTATATGAGACCCTATATCAAATGAAACTCCTCCATCTGCCCCTCAAAATCAAAACATCATTACTCCTCTTGGAGTGAAAGCTAAATTTGCATCAGGGACCTCATATCAGCCTGATTTATTTATTTTGAGACAGGGTTTGCTATGCAATCCTGGCTGGCCTGAAATGTACTGTGAGGACCAAGTTAGCCTTGAACTTTCAGTGGTCTTCCTATCTCTGCTTCTCAAGCTCTGGGATTACAGGTGCGCACTACCACGCCAGACTTTACAAGTCTTTTTCAACTTGAAGTAAGGGACTGACTTTCTTCTTGTTTTAAATTGCCCTGGGGATTGAACCTAGGGCCTTGCACATGCTCAGCACACACTTTGCCCCTGAGCTACATAGCCTTAGCCTCTGTGCTTCAGAGAAGATTATGTTTCTAAAAAACTTAATTTGCTTATCTAAAAAATGAGAGAAATAGGGCCCGGAGAAATGGCTCAGCAGTTAAGAGCACTGGCTGCTCTTGCAGAAGACCCAGGTTCAATTCCCAGCACCCACATGGTGGCAAACAGTTGTCAGTAACTTCAGTTCTAGGGGAATCTGACACCCTCTTCTGACTTCCACAGGCATTGCATGACATGGGTGCACTTACATACATGTAGGCAATACACTCATAAAATAAAATGAAAAACATTAAAATGCATGGATTATATGAAATTTAACTATAGATAAAATCAAAATTCACGTATAATCTTTAGATAATGGTGTTATAGAAGAATAAAGTACAATGTGTCAGAGGAACTTTTATTACCTCTTTGTTAATAAATTAGTATTCAGGAAAACTTCAAATCCTGATGTGTGTTTATCATATATATATTTTCCTCACAAGGAAAATTGTGTTATAATTTTTCCTTTTATTTTGCTTTTGAGCCAGGGTCTTACATAAGTCCAGGCTGGCCTCAAATTCTCTACATACCCAAGGATATCTTTGATATGATTCCCAAGTTCTGGGATTCTAGGCACAGACCACTGCACCTGACTCTTTTATAATTCTTAAGCTAAAAAATAAGGCTTTGTGCTAAGCATCATGTTGAGTTATAAAATTAACAAACTGTCATCTTTTAGAAAGTTTGACTCAAGTTTTGTATCCCATAAATAATGCTAACAACTGAACAGTTTTAATTATGATAACCAGCAACTAAGGATAAAAGCTCATAATCCCTTGAAGTAAAACACAACAAATAGAAGGGCTTTATTTTCTTAAAAAGGAGTAAATAAAGGAAGAACAGCGTGTATTAAGCCAAGTACATTGCTGTTTGCTAATATAGAACCCACAGGTGCCAGGGCAGAAGGCCTGGCTTAATTCTCCATCACATCAGCTGGACTTTGATCTCAGCTGGATGCCTGACGCTGGTAAATCACTTTATCCCTACTCAGCTCAGTTTTCTCACTCTGTAAAATAAGGGATTGGACTACCCAGTGTCCAGCCTTGAAGTTCCATTGATTCTACAAAAAACAGCTTTAAATTGTGATTGTCAAAAAAATGAGTCAAGATCCAGAGAGGTAAAGCAGCTCACCCCCAAGAAGCTGCTTCTACCTAGAGACACTTCCCACAGTGTCTCACAGCTTGATATTCTTTCCAGATAACTTCCTTGTTCTGAATATAGAAACAAACCAGAAGAAACCCAGGAAGATTTTAGGCTAAGATTAACTTCCTTTACGGAAATAGTTATTTTTTTGGGTGGCTTGATACAAGTCACAGCTAACCTATTGTGGTCAGAGGCGTGGTAGTAATAAAGCTAGAGAACCACATGAAAGTGGACCAAGTGTTCATAAACAGTGAAAATGACTTACGTCAAGACCACATGGTACCTTTGTGGTATGGAATGACCTGAGGGCAGAGGCCCTGCCTGGCTCATCCCCGTGATCAGTAAGGCAGGTGTTCCATATGGAGGACCTCCTCCTGCAGCACAGTGCCTGGGGCAGGCCCGAGGCAGAGATGGCCTGGCAGAGTTAAGGAGAGTCACATACAGGAAGGGCATCGCAGGAGGACACTTCAGATTGTTTGCTCAATCTTTGCCAGAAACTCTAAAGGCCACTTACCCTTGCACATGGCAATTTTCCCAGGCTCATAGATGGAACTTAGCTTTCCTTCTAAAGATAAGGAAATGTGTTGGAGACGTGGGTCTATGTACAAGTTGCTGACTTCTTGTGTTTTGTTTGGCTTCTGTGGTGCTGAGTTGAACTCATACACATATATGCTTGGTAAGTGCTCTTCTGCTGAGCTCCAACCCCAGCATACTAGCTGTTTTTGAGATAGTCTTGCTACTGAGCCCTGACAGGCTGGTGCTTGCTATGCAGTCCTGGCTGGCCTCAGACTCTGCCTTCCGAGAGCTGGAATCCGGAATCCCTGGTATACGCCACCATACCTGGCTGCACTACCTCTCTTTAATTTTTTTTGATTGATTTTATTTTATGTGTGAGTGTTTTGTCTGCATGTAAGTGTACCTGTGTGTGCAATGCCCACAGAGACCAGAAGAGGGAGTTGGATCCCCTGGAACTGGAGTTAAGGATGGTTGTCAGTCACTATGTGGGTGCTGGGAACCAAACCCAGGTCCTCTGTAAGAGCAGCTAGTGCTCTTAACCAATGACTCATCTCTCCAGTGGCTCCCCCACCGCCATACTTTTTTAAAAAAATTTGAGACACAGTGTCTAGTGTCCTGGCTGGCCTCAAATTCTCTATGTAGCTGAGGATGACCTTGAGCTTTCTTCTTTAGAAACAATGCTCCATCTATTACATTTATCCATTCATTTTGTGTTATGTGTAGGGAGGACGGGAATACACGTGTGCCACAGCCATCTATGGAGGTCAGAGGACAGTTTGCAGGAGTCAGTTCTCTACTTCCACTGTGTGAGTTCCAGGGGTCGAACACAGGTTGACAGGCTTGGTGAAAAGTGTCTTAACCCATGGAGCCACCTTACCGGCTGTCTCTCCCACCCCTGCACTGCCTCTCTTGATCACAGTATCTTGAATTAACCGAAGCCTATGGATTCTCTTAGTAACAAAGGAAAAAGGTCAAATCAGATACCACAGAACTACATTTTCCAGGTTGACAAAACTCATTCATAGTACCTTCCAACTTACATGACTCCAGGGACAGCTTCCAGTCTGAGTCAGGAGTTACACAGGCTTATGGCCTCTGGATGAAGGACTCCTTGGAGTCCTCAGAGATCTGTTACTATGTCCTTCAGTACTTTTCTTTCAGCACTGACCAATGTACCTCTTGCGTAGTCCTGATCACAGCTCCTGAATGCATCCTCCAGGGCAGGCCTCAATGCTACAGGCTCAGAGGCAGTGTGGAGATCTGTTCGCTCTTAGATTGCCTCTCTCCTTGCCATTTGGGAGTGATGAACACTACAAACAGTACAAATACTGAGAAGAAAGCACTGGACATTGAGGATCAACACATCTGCCCAACCCAAGGAGAAGCTCTGTTAAAGTAACAGACAGGTGGGGGAGGACAGGAGAAAGGGTGAGGGACACAGGAAGTTCAGAGTACTCTATTAGGGAAGCCCAGGAAGATAAGAGTGTCAAGAAGAGCCTTCCCTTCAGCATTAAATGCTATCAAGAGGCTGGGCATGGTAGTACAGGCCTGTCACCCCAGCTCTTAAGAGCTAGAGTCAAGAGGATTTGGAGTCAGGGCCATCTTTTGCAACATAGTGACTTAAAGCTAGCCAGAGCTACATGAGCCCTTATCTCAAAAAACTAAGCTGTCAGGATGGCTCAGCAGGTAAAAGTGCTTGCTGCACAAGCCTGATGACCTGAGTTCAAAGTGGAAGGACAGGATGGATGTGGCACACACACGCCTCCTTTCCCACAATAATAAATAAAACAAAAATTTAAAAACTAAGGGAAAAAAAGCTACAAACATTGAGGCTAAAAATCTTTAAAAGATTAAGACAAGGAAGGTCTCACTATGTAGTCCTGGAACTGGCTATGTAGATCAGGCTGGCCTCAATCAAACTCATAGAGATCCATGTGCCTCTGCCTGCCAAGTGCTGAGATTGAAGGCACGTGCCACCATGGCCAGCAAAACTAAAAATCCTAACATGTTATATCTTCTTCAAATAGAGTTTAAAACATTTATTTTGGGTGGCTAGAGACATGGCTCAGTAATTAAAGGTGCTTTACTGCTCTTGCAGAAGACCAGAATTTGGCTCCCAGCACCCACACTGGGTGTCTCACAACTGCCTGTTAACCTTAGTTCCAGGGAATTTGAGGCCTTCTTCTGGCCTCCATGGGCACCTATACATACATGAACACACACATAAATAATAAAAATAAATTTTAAAAAATTTCTTTTAACCGGGGCTGGGGATGTAGCTCAGTTGGTAGAGTGCTTGCCTAGCTTGTACAGAGGCCTGGGTTCAGTTCCTAGCAGTACATAAACCCAGCATGGGAGGACACATCTGTAATCTCAGCACTCAGGAGGTAGAGGCAGGAGAATCAGAAGTTCAGTTCAAGGTCATCCTCAGCTACATAGCAAATTGGAGGCCACCCTGGGCTACAAGAGACCCTGTCTCAAATAAAACTAAAGTGAACAAAGAAATCAACAAAAAAAATAGTAATATAAAAAAAGTCCTTTCTTGACATTTGCTTTTCAGAGGCTCCAGAAAACGAGCCATCTATCTGCCCATCCATTTGTGTAAAACACAAGTTCATCCTGATCCCTCCAATTCTGATCCAATGCCACAGAGTTTATTCTACACTATTTCCTTTCCATATCTTTGCTTTTTTTTTTTTCTGACAGGATTCTGGAAATGATTCACACATGCTTATCTTCTCCACCCTAAGATACGTTAAGAGGTAGCTTCAAAATTACTAACTTGTTGCATGGTAAAAACAAACAAAAATCAAGTAGCTAGAATCTGATATTTGTATTTTTATTTTAGTCTTTAGTTATACACACACACACACACACACACACACACACACGACTGTGTTCAAGAGCTAGGCATGCTAGCATATACCTGTAATCACAGCACTTGAGAGTTATGAGGTAGAGGATCAAAGTTCAATGCCATCCCTGGCTATACAGTGAATATGAGGCTTTCAGCCCCGAATTCTGGCCACATGCCACATTCTGTAGTTCTAAGTATATCCGTTCAGATGTAGACCAGTGATGTAGACACCACCTGACTATCTACCTGAGTCCCAGCAGAACTCTCTAAATATAATGTGGCATTGAGTGTTATACGCACACAGAAAATGATACCTGACCTCCACTAAAAGATTAACCAACACACTGCCTTGTCAGGTGTCAGTGAGCTTGACATAGAATTAAACCCCTCCAGATTAAGCCAGATCAGAACCAATGCATGGTTTAGCACAGTCCAAATCCTGGAATATGTTATCCTATTCCCAGACTCATTGATTCATGTGTCAAATACCTGGTGTGGGTGTACTGTGTTCCAGATGCTGTAGTAGACACCAAGGCTTAATTAGACCTGGGAAGACTTCCTAGACACTTGTATTACCCAGGCAGCCTAGCTGAAGTCAACACTTTCAACATGGGGTTAATCAAACAGATTTTTTTTCATGACATTATATTTTGCTCCACTCTGTTATGCAATTTAAAAAATTATATAATAGTATGTCTCAGCTTGGTCCCACCCCATAGCCCATGTCCTAGTAAATTTCTATACCTGCCAACGACCATTCATTAAACAAGTATTTATGGGGTGGTCTTTAGTTTGCTAGGACCTGAGCTGGGTAGGGTAGTGTGTACCTTTAATCCCAGCACTTGGGAGGCAGAAGCAGATGGATCTCTGTGAGTTGGAGGCCAGCCTGCTCTACATAGTGAGTTCCAGACCAAAGGGCTACGTAGTGTGTGTAGTGTGACCCTGCTGCCAACAAAATGAAAGAAAGCATTGCTGGGAGTTGGAGATGTGAAAGTGTTGCCTTTAAATTACTTGTAATCTCTAATTCTGCAAAAGGAGGTTAGGAAAAGTACTATAAGTATGATAAATTATATAATAAAAGTAACTTCAGGGGCTAGAGAGACGGCTCAGCGGTTAAAAGCACTGACTGCTCTTGCAGTGGACCCAGTTTCGATTCCCAGCACCCACATGGCAGCTACAAACCATCCTTAACTCCAGTTCCAGAGGAATCTGACACCCTCTTCTGACCGCCACAGCATTGCATGACATAGGTACACTCATGCAGGCAATACACTCATACACATAAAATAAAATTAATAAATAAAATAT